>NW_024070186.1:74423955-74737596 GCF_014754425.2 Oryx dammah | reverse complement strand
ATATTATACATGTTTCAATGCCATTCTCCCAAATCATCTCACCCTCTCCCTCTCCCACTGAGTCCAAAAGTCCGCTATACACATCTGTGACTTTTTTGCTGTCCTGCATACAGGGTCATCCTTTGGAAGGAATGATGCCAAAGCTGAAACTCCAGGACTTTGGCCACCTCATGCGAAGAGTTGACTCATTGGAAAAGACTCTGATGCTGGGAGGGATTGGGGGCAGGAGGAGAAGGGGACGACAGAGGATGAGATGGCTGGATGGCATCACTGACTCGATGGATGTGAGTTTGAGTGAACTCCGGGAGTTGGTGATGGACAAGGGAGGCCTGGCGTGCTGCAATTCATGGGGTTACAAAGAGTTGGACATGATTGAGCGACTGAACTGAAGTAGGATGGCAGTAATACAAAAGACAGATAAAAACAAGTGTTAGTCAGGATGTGGAGAAATTTGAACCCTCATGCATTGCTGGTAGGAGTGTGAATCATCTTGGAAGACAGTTTGTCAGTTACTCAAAAAACACAGAGTTACCATGACTTAGCCGTTTTACTCCTACATATATACCCAAGAGAAATGAAACATGTCTACACAAAGACTTGTACACAAATGTTACAGAAGTATTATCCATAATATCCAGAAAGTGGAAACCACCCAAATGTCTCGCCAGTTGATTAATGATGGCTAAACATGGTGTGGTATATCCATACCTGTACTGTTATTTGACAATAAAAAGGAATGAAGTACTGATGAACGCTGCCACATAGATGAACTTCGAAAACATGCTGAGTGAAGTCAGTGAGACACAACACCCACGTACTGTATGATTCCATTCGTATGTAATGTCCAGAATAGGTCCAGGGACAGCAAGTGATCACTGGTTACCCTGGCTGAAGGATGGAAGAATAGACAGTGTGTTCAGTTTAGTTTAGTTCAGTCACTCAGTCGCGTCTGACTCTTTGCGACCCCATGAATCGCAGCACGCCAGGCCTCCCTGTTCATCACCATCTCCCGGAGTTCACTCAGACTCACGTCCATTGAGTCAGTGATGCCATCCAGCCATCTCATTCTCTGTCATCCCCTTCTCCTTCTGCCCCCAATCCCTCCCGGCATCAGGGTCTTTTCCAATGAGTCACCTCTTCACATGAGGTGGCCAAAGTACAGGAGTTTCAGCTTCAGCATCATTCCTTCCAAAGAAATCCCAGGGCTGGTCTCCTTCAGAATGGACTGGTTGGATCTCCTTGAAGTCCAAGGGACTCTCAAGAGTCTTCTCCAACACCACAGTTCAAAAGCATCAATTCGGCCCTCAGCTTTCTTCACAGTCCAACTCTCACATCCATACATGACCACAGGAAAAACCATAGCCTTGACTAGATGGACCTTAGTCAGCAAAGTAATGTCTCTGCTTTTGAATATGCTATCTAGGTTGGTCATAACTTTCCTTCCAAGGAGTAAGCGTCTTTTAATTTCATGGCTGCAGTCAACATCTGCAGTGATTTTGGAGCCCCCCAAAAACAAAGTCTGACACCATTTCCACTGTTTCCCCATCTACTTCCCATGAAGTGATGGAACCGGATGCCATGATCTTCGCTTTCTGAATGTTGAGCTTTAAGCCAACTTTTTCACTCTCCTCCTTCACTTTCATCAAGAGGCTTTTTAGTTCCTCTTCACTTTCTGCCATAAGCGTGGTGTCATCTGCATATCTGAGGTTATTGATATTTCTCCCGACAATCTTGATTCCAGCTTGTGTTTCTTCCAGCCCAGCATTTCTCATGATGTACTCTGCATAGAAGTTAAATAAGCAGGGTGACAATATACAGCCTTGACGTACTCCTTTTCCTATTTGAAACCAGTCTGTTGTTCCATGTCCAGTTTGAACTGTTGCTTCCTGACCTGCATACAGATTTCTCAAGAGGCAGGTCAGGTGTTCTGGTATTCCCATCTCTCTCAGAATTTTCCACAGTTTATTGTGATCCACACAGTCAAAGGCTTTGGCATAGTCAATAAAGCAGAAATAGATTTTTTTCTGGAACTCTCTTGCTTTTTCCATGATCCAGCGGATGTTGGCAATTTGATCTCTGGTTCCTCTGCCTTTTCTAAAACCAGCTTGAACATCAGGAAGTTCACGGTTCACGTATTGCTGAAGCCTGGCTTGGAGAATTTTGAGCGTTACTTTACTAGCATGTGAGATGAGTGCAATTGTGCAGTAGTTTGAACATTCTTTGGCATTGCCTTTCTTTGGGATTGAAATGAAAACTGACCTTTTCCAGTCCTGTGGCCACTGCTGAGTTTTCCAAATTTGCTGGCATATTGAGTGCAGCACTTTCACAGCATCATCTTTCAGGATTTGAAACAGCTCAACTGGAATTCCATCACCTCCACTAGCTTTGTTCATAGTGATGCTTTCTAAGGCCTACTTGACTTCACATTCCAGGATGTCTGGCTCTAGATGAGTGATCACACCATCATGATTATTTGGGTCATGAAGATATTTTTTGTACAGTTCTTCTGTGTATTCTTGCCACCTCTTCTTAATATCTTCTGCTTCTCTTAGGTCCATACCATTTCTGTCCTTTATTGAGCCCATCTTTGCATGACATGTTCCCTTGGTATCTCTAATTTTCTTGAAGAGATCTCTAGTCTTTCCCATTCTGTTCTTTTCCTCTGTTTCTTTGCATTGATCACTGAAGAAGGCTTTCTTATCTTTTCTTGCTATTCTTTGGAACTCTGCATTCAGAGTTATATCTTTCCTTTTCTCCTTTGTTTTTCGCCTCTCTTCTTTTCACAGCTATTTGTAAGGCCTCCCCAGACAGCCATTTTGCTTTTTTGCATTTCTTTTCCATGGGGATGGTCTTGATCCCTGTCTCCTGTACAACATCACGAACCTCATTCCATAGTTCATCAGGCACTCTATCTATCAGATCTAGGCCCTTGTAAGGGATTTGATTTAGGTCATACCTGAATGGTCTAGCGATTTCCCCTACTTTCTTCAATTTAAGTCTGAATTTGGTAATAAGGAGTTCATGATCTGAGCCACAGTCAGCTCCTGGTCTTGTTTTTGTTGACTGTATAGAGCTTCTCCATCTTTGGCTGCAAAGAATATAATCAGTCTGATTTCGGTGTTGACCATCTGGTGATGTCCTTGTGTAGAGTCTTCTCTTGTGTTGTTGGAAGAGGGTGTTTGCTATGACCTGTGCATTTTCTTGGCAAAACTCTATTAGTCTTTGCCCTGCTTCATTCCGCATTCCAAGGCCAAATTTGCCTGTTACTCCAGGTGTTTCTTGACTTCCTACTTTTGCATTCCAGTCCCCTATAATGAAAAGGACATCTTTTTTGGGTGTTAGTTCTAAAAGATCTTGTAGGTCTTCATAGAACCGTTCACCTTCAGCTTCTTCAGCATTACTGGTTGGAGCATAGACTTGGATTACTGTCATATTGAATGGTTTGCCTTGGAAACGTATAGAGATCATTCTGTCATTTTTGAGATTGCATCCAAGTACTGCATTTCAGACTCTCTTGTTGACCATGATGACTACTCCATTTCTTCTGAGGGATTCCTGCCCGCAGTAGTAGATATAATGGTCATCTGCATTAAATTCACCCATTCCAGTCCATTTTAGGTCGCTGATTCCTAGAATGTCGATGTTTACTCTTGCTATCTGCTGTTTGACCACTTCCAATTTGCCTTGATTCATGGACCTGACATTCCAGGTTCCTTGCTCTTTACAGCATTGGAGCTTGCTTCTATCACCAGTCATATCCACAGCTGGGTATTGTTTTTGCTTTGGCTCCATCCCTTCATTCTTTTTGGAGTTATTTCTCCACTGATATCCAGTAGTGTGTTGGGCACCTACTGATCTGGGGAGTTCCTCTTTCAGTATCCCATCATTTTGCCTTTTCCTACTCTTCATGGGGTTCTCAAGGCAGGAATACTGAAGTGGCTTGCCATTCCCTTCTCCAGTGGACCACGTTCTGTCAGGCCTCTCCACCATGACCCGCCCGTCCTGGGTTGCCCCGCAGGCATGGCTTAGTTTCATTGAATTAGACAGGGCTGTGGTCCTAGTGTGATTAGATTGACTAGTTTTCTGTGAGTATGGTTTCAGTGTGTCTGCCCTCTGACGCCCTCTTTCAACACCTACCATCTTACTTGGGTTTCTTTTACCTTGGGCGTGGGGTATCTCTTCAGGACTGCTCCAGCAAAGCGCAGCCACTGCTCCTTACCTTGGATGAAGGGTATCTCCTCACTGCCGCCCTTCCTGACCTTCAACGTGGGAAAGCTCCTCGAGGCCCTCCTGCGCCCGCGTAGCCACTGCTCCTTGGACATGGGGTTGCTCCTCCCGCTGCCCCTGGCCTGGGGCGCGAGGTGGCTCCTCCTGGCCGCCGCCCCTGACCTTTGACACGGGGTAGCTCCTCTCCGCCCGTTCAGCATGGGGTCCTCCCGGCTTCTTCCCCTGACCTTGGACGTGCGGTAGCTCCTCTCGGCCGCGCTTGCTTAGTGCGCCAGGTTGCAGCCGCCTGTGCTTAGCGCGGTTGTGCGCTGGTCGCATAGAGTATATTAGGGTTCTCCAAAAAATTAGAACCAGGAGACACACACACACTCACACACACACGTTTATTATGGTGAATTGTCTATGTGATTATGGAGGCTGAGAAGCCCCATAATCTGCAGCTCATGCTGGGGACCTAGGAAAGCTGATGATATAATTCAGTCTAAACTTTGATGTTGACACAGTTGTTATTTACATGGAACTAATCTAATTAAGATTTATATTTATTTATTTATTTAACTTTTATTTAACTTCATTTTGAACTGAGGGAAAAGTTATAAAATAATATAAATTTATATGTCAGTCTGAAGTGCCATCTTTACCCAGCTTTCCCTAAATATTAATATTGAGTTACATTTTTATGGTATGATTATCAAAATCAGGCTTACTGCATATTTTGTAAGGTCTGTAAGTTAAGACGGATTATACATTTTTAAAGAATTATTTGTAAAAAAGGCAAAGAGGGATATGTAACAGAGACCTTATGTGGCCCACAGATCCTAAAACATCTGCTGTCTGGTCCTTTACACAGAAGAGTTCACTGACCCCTGATCTGATTTCATAGGCTGTTCAAGCTGCCCCAGTTTTTTCACTGATACGCTTTTCTGGTCCAAGATCAAATTTAGGATGCCATGTTGCATTTAGTTGCTATGTCTCCTTAGTCTCTTAATTTGAAACAGTTCCTCCGTCTTTGTTTTTTGTATTGGTGCTTTTAAAGAGTTTGGTCAATTATTTTTTAGGATGCCCTTCACATTGGGCTTGTCTGATATTTCCTCATGATTAAATTCAGGAAATACACAATTTGGTAAACTAGCTTTTTAAAAAATTGAACATTTTATGTATTCATTTTGAAATCATAATTTATTGTCCCTCAGTTTTTAATCTGAGAACAATACAAATTGTAGACTATTCCTCTTGTATTACACTGTTAAAGTGATTATTTCTATATAATTTCTGGATGGTGTTATTAGCTTTTTTTTTTTTTTTTAACAATAGTCAGGAGATACTCTCTGCTGTTATTTATAATGGCTTTTTTCTTCAAGAACTACTGACTATTGGAACTGTTAACAAAAGTAAGTTTAGTCTTTGCTTTAAGCTAATGTTAAATATTATATTTAGATTAAGGAGCTAAGGCCTTTATTATAATTTTGTATAGTTTAATGTCACCTGACAGTGAATCTACCTATAATGTGTTTTTTATTATTTTATAATGTAGCAATATCAAGCCTCATTTAAATAACAAAGGTTATTAGCAGTTTTTAGCAGCTTGAGAAGCTGTGTTTTAGAATTGATCTGCATTTCAAATTGTGCATGTGAAATTATAGCTAAAGCTGGAGTACTTATGTTTTACTTGAAAGTTATGATTAGTGTAATTAATTTCTGTATTTAACTTTGGATTTACTTTAAACAGAATTATGGGTTTATGAGCCTCCCTGTAAAGCTATCATTTTGATAGCTCTTTATTTTGAAAGGATGTAAAAATGATATTTTATTCACTAATCTCATTTAATCATTGTGACTCTCAAAAATGTAATAATTAAAGGCCAAGTTTATATACTTAGAAACTTTCTGTTAAAGAAAAATAGGTAATTGAAGAAAAAAAGCTATTTGTTAAATGATTTAATTCATTTAACATTACTTTTAATTACTTGGTTAAGTAAATGCCATATATTCATAGTGTGATAGAACTTACGTCTAACTTCTCTAGAACTTACGTCTAACTTCTCTAGAACTTAGAAAAGGAAGTACCTAGATACCATCTGTTTCAGGGTTTTTCAAATTATGCTCTAAAGTAGGGTTCCATAGTTGTGCCTGGGAAATTCATAGTGAGGACACTGCCCTTCCACTTCAGAGAGGCACCTCTTTATCTGTTTTACATGAAGTAAAAAAACTGAAGAAATTATTGAAGGAAAGTTACATGGCTCAAAATAGCCTGGAGTCAAAACTCCCCTTCAGGTCCTCCCCACCATTCTATGCAAAACAAAGAACTCTCTCATCCAAAGAAAGAAATGGACCTTAAGGCTGATTACTCCCAGCGCCCAGCAGGTCCAGTCTCTGGCTGATCTCCAGAATTCCTTGCCCTAGTTGTTTAAGAGATTACTACTCAGAACAATCTTGGAGAACAGGCCCCCTTAAGACAGTAGCTTTCCACATATATGCCTATATATACTTACTCTTTTCTTGGTGGGGTTAGTGAAGCAGCTCACTATTCTGACTGCTGCCCCTTCTCACCTCATTAAAGGTGATCTGTTCCTGTAAAGTGCCAGTCTGGTTCTTTTTCCGAACCTCGCCTTCTCTAACTCCTTTACCCTACAATTATCAGCATCATGAAATGAAGAAAGTTACATTTTTTTGTATTCAGTGCTCTTCACAAGGTTAATCAGATAAAAGCTCATTCATTTTCAGAAAAAGAGATGTAAAACTCTGAAACTTATTTATTATAGTGTTTGCTAGATAGAAAATGGCCTCATTCATTTTAATTTCTAAGCAGTTTATTTTCATTAAGCTTCTTCAAAGGTTTTATGGTATCTGAACATTTTAGTTTTACTTCAGTTACTGTAAGCCTACCCTTTCATTTGTGAATTTATTCCTTGGCTTGGTATGAGTATTTCTATACTGGTAGATTAATTATATTCACACACAAAACAGAAAATGGAGGCATCTGGAACAGTCAAGAAGCCAGAGAATCAGAATATTTGTCGTATTGCAAGGGGGAATGTGCTTGGCAAGATCCCAGCCTACATTCCTAAAAGAATATGTGACGATGCCTCATATTCTTCAATACGTGAAAGTTACTTACTTACATAAAATTTTAAGCATGCTACTTGTTTTGTAAACAAAGTGCAATAATAGTATTATCACCACTAACATTTCTTTTAGATCCTTTTTTTTTTCCTTTTCCTATTTCCCTTTCTTTTTCTTTTATGTTTAACTGGTTACCAGGGGTACCATTAACACAGCTGGTTGTATTGGGCTGTTTTGAGAATGGATCTTGTACCAAGGTTTGCTAGCAGCCTTGGGTATTTGCTAATAGATTGTTGAAGTAACTGACTTCAAATTCTTTTGAACCTAGAAGACAGCCTCATGGAACATTTCTTTTATCCTTCTCAGTATTCTAAGACCTCTAACCATTACTGTTCCTTTAAAAATCTCTTTATTTGTGAGTTGCCTCTCCAGAGATATTTTCACTTAGGTGTTTAATGTCTTTTTAGCTGTAAGAGTCCTTCTTGAGAGTGTCTATTCTGTGGATAGTTTATACTTGGGCTATAGCTCTGCTTATCTCTTATCCCTGAACTTTAAAGTTTCATGTGTACAATCTCTAGAAAACAAAGCAACTGTATATTTGCAGTATATTTCATATGTTTTAATGCAAACCTAAGGTATATTTTTTTCTATTTCAGTTTTCTCAAAACATAAACTGTTACGCTGTTGAAGAATATACTTTTCCCTACAAATTTGTTGTTCTTTCTTTAATTGCTGCGAGAACTAATACTTGATTTGTTCTTTATTGTATATATTTGACTTTTAGTCACATTCTAACATGAACGAGAATTACAGAATGTGTCTTGCACAAGGCATGGTGCTTTTAATAATTAAAAATTTCCCACCGTGATTACAGAAATTCTTTATTCTTGGCTGTGCCGCGTCTTCATTGCTGCACAGGCTTTTCTGTAGTTGCAGTGCTCAGTCTTCTCACTGCGGTGACTCCTCTTGTTGCAGAGCACGGGCTCTGGGGACTGTCAGGAGTTGTGGCACATGGGCTCAGGAGTTGTGACTCCCGGGCTCTAGAGCACAGACTCAGATAGTTATGGTGCTTGGGTTTAGTTGCTCCAAGGCATGTGGGATCTTCCTGGATCAGGCTTTGAACCCATGTCTCCTGGATTGGCAGGCGGATTCTTTACCACTCAGCCCCCAGGGAAGCCCTGCCACTATAAATTTTTGCTATTCATTCGACAAATAGTTATTGAATACCTAATGGTGCCAGGTACTATTCTAGAAGCTGAGGCTTCAGCAGTGAACAGAATACAAAAATCCCCATCCTCATGGACTCTCTAGTGGTTATTGACAGTGATAATATGTAAGTTTGTTGCTTTTATGGGATCATTGTCATTAAAAAAAGGCTTTGGTATTATCTCAGGTACTAGGGAGATTTGTGTGTGTGTAGTTTCTTTTTTAAACAAATAATATTTGGATAGTATGTTATGATCACAGCAGTATTATAGAAGGTAATGAGAATGGGAAGAGTATGGTCTTTATTGGCAGTCAGATTGACTCAAGTTTGAATTCTAGCTTTTGTGCTTATATTCATTTGCTATGTGGTCTTGGGTAAATAACTTCTCTGAGCTTTAGTTTACTAGTTTGTTAACTAGAGGTAATACATATATTGTAGAATTAGAAACAATGTAATACTTCGTGGTATTGGTAATGACATCATTATAGTTATCATTGTATTCTCTGTAGTTCATATTTATAGCCAACAATGACATAAACAATAAGAAGGCAGGGCCTAGGGCCCAAGATTTAAATGTTTCCAGACATCATTTGAGTTACTCCATTCATTGGGAGAGGAATTGGATACTTAGAGTAAAGGAGCTTTTTTGGAAATCAGTGAGGCCTTTAAAATGCAAAAAGGTTGATCAGATCAACTTCAACAACTTGCATTTAAAAGGTAGCAGAAGCTTTTTGATTGTCTATCATCAGTGTGGTCACAGATAGGAATTTCTGTTGCCTGCTGTGACCAGGGGCCTTGGGTGCAAAATTTTTCATCACAGCATTTGCTCTCAGCTTTTGGCATGACCTTATCTACTTTTGTATACTACCTTCAGCTGAGACCAGCTTTTCTTCACCTTGTACCATGTGTCTGGCTTCATATCGGTTAATCCAGATGGTTTGAGCTTGTTTTACTCCTTTTGTCATGGGCCAGAGACCTTGAAAATATAACCCTCAGGAGATGTATCAAAGTTGTAGCTAAACACAGCAGCACGATACACAGTGGTATAAGAGTGAAATTCATCATGGATTTTTAAAAATTTTCTTAAGATTTTTCTTACATATTAAAATCTGTTTATCCTTAGTGACATTTCAAATGTCAGATTTTGACACCACAGGCAGTCTGTCACCGAGAAGCTGGCTGACAGTGTTATTAAATTTGCTTTTTTAGTTAGGTAGAATACAGTTTTTTAAGAAATATTGTTCTAACTTATAATTAGGGTCTTAAAGTAGCTACTAAGATTTTATCGACAGCATATTAAAAAGCAGAGACATTACTTTGCCTCTAAAGGTCTGTGTAGTCAAAGCTATGGTTTTTCCAGTAACCATGTACGGATGTGAGAACTGGACAGTAAAGAAGGCTGAGCACTGATGCCTTCAAACTGGGGTGCTGGAGAAGACTCTTGAGAGTCCCTTGGATAGCAAGGCGATCCAACTAGTCAATCCTAAAGGAAATCAACCCTAAATATTCACTGAAAGGACTGATGCTAAAGCTGAAGCTCCAGTACTGTGGCCACCTGATGCGAAGAGCCAACTCTGATGCTGGGAAAGATTGAAGGCAAGAGTAGAAGGGGATGACAGAGGGTGAGGTGGTTGGATGGCATCACCGAGTCAGTGGACATGAGTTTGAGCAAACTCTGGGAGATGGTGAAGGACAGGGAGAGACCTAGTGTGCTGCAGTCCTTGGGGTTGCAAAGAGTAGGACATGACTGAGTGACTGAACAACAACTACAACGAAGATTTTATTCAACACCTAAAATTTTCCCAGATGGTTGATTTTATTGTGGTAATACTGGAAGTACAATCATATCGAAACTTGGGGCTCCTAGGGTGGGGAGAACAGGTAACTCTATACATGGTAGTGTAAAACTATGTATTTCCTTCTGATACAGAATATCTTTATGCAAGACTGAACCAAGACACATGGATGCCCTAAGCATGCGATTATGTTAGTGTTCTTCTGCACTGATACTGCTTAAATATTTTGTTCAACATTTATTGGTAGTGAAGAAAAATAAGTGAAAGTAGATCTTTATGTTCAGAAAGAAGGATTTCTTATATATTACTAAGTGGAATATAACACTTGTTACATGCAGGATTCAGAATACTAAGAAATGGGTGGGCTCAGCAATTTCCATATAAAAAACTGTCTACCTCAGGCATAGCAGAACCAATTTATACTTCACTGTAAAATGTGAAATCCTGGGATTACTAGGGCTCTATTTCCAATTTATCCCTTAGAAACTGGCATCATGGGTCTTGCTGTCCTGTTCCTTATTCAACACTGTCTCCATCCCTGGGTGAAAGAAAAATTTTTCTATTTTCCAGTATCTTTGTAGGACAAGAAGATCCTACTAGACCGGCAGTAGGTCAGATTGGAAAATAAGTGAGTCTTGTCCCTATGCCCCCATGTGGGTGGGGGCTGGCTCTAGGTGAGTCTCTTCTGCTGTCCATTTTATGGACGGTTTGTCCCAGTGGATCAAGTGCATGAACACTAGACTCATTTACAGCGGTCCCTTGGTATCTGCAAGGGGGAGCAGGGGGACTGGTGGTTGGCTCCAGCACCCCACCCCCACCATGGATACCAAAATCCAAGAAGTCTCAGTTGCTTATATAAAATGGTGCAGTATTTGCATAGAAACTATGTGCATCCTTCTGTATACTTTAAATCAGAGGTCCCGGACCGTTATAGCACCAGGAACTGGTTTCCCCTGGTTTCATGGGAGACATTGTTTCCACAGACAGGAGTGGGGTGGTGGGGGGTGGTTTCAGGATGACTCAAGTACATCACATTTCTTGAGTACTTCATTTGTATTGCTGTTACATCAGCTGCATCAGAGTGTCAGACATTATATCCCAGAGGTTGGGGACCCCTGCTTTAAATCATGTCTAGATAACTGGTAGTATGTAATGCATCACAAATACAATGTGAATAGTTATGAATACAATATAAATACTGTGTAAATAGTTGCCTACTTATGGCAAATTTAAGTTTTGCCTTTGGAACTTTTTGAAATTTTTTAAATCTCTTTAAAAAATTAATTTATTTTAATTGGAGGCTAATTAGTTTACAGTATTGTGGTGGTTGTTGCCATACAGCAATAAGAATCAGCCATGGGTCCACATGTGTTCCCCCATCCTGAAATCCCCCACCCATCTGCCTCCCCACTCCATACCCCATCCCTCTGGGTTGTCCCGGAGCACTGGCTTTGAGTGCTCTGCTTCATGCATCGAACTTGCACTGGTCATCTATTTTACTAGGGTAATATACATGTTTTAGTACTATTCTCTAAAATCGTCCCAACCCTCACCTTCTCCCACAGAGTCTAGAAGTCTGTCCTTTACACCCATGTCTCTATTGCTGTCTCGCATACAGGGTTGTCATTACTGTCTTTCTAAATTCCATATACATGCATTAATATACTGTATTGGTGTTTCTCTTTCTGACTTACTTCGCTTTGTATAATAGGCTCTAGTTTCATCCACCTCATTAGAACTGACTCAAATGCATTCTTTTTTTAATAGCTGAGTAATATTCCATAGTGTATATGTAACGTCCTTATCCATTTGTCTGCTGATGGTCATCTAGGTTGCTTCTGTGTCCTGACTATTGTAAACAGTGCTGCAGTGAACACTGGGGCACATGTCTCTATCAGTTCTGGTTTCCTCGGTGTGTATGCCCAGCAGTGGGATTGCTGAGTCATATGGCAGTTCTATTTCCAGTTTTTTTAAGGAATCTCTGCACTGTTCTCCATAGTGCCTGTACTAGTTTGCATTCCTGCCAACAGTGTAAGAGTGTTCCCTTTTATCCACATCCTCTCCAGCATTTATTGTTTGTAGACTTTTTGATGGTAGCCATTCTGACCGGCGTGAGATGGTACTGTAGTGTGGTTTTGATTTGCATTTTTCTGATAATGTGTGATGTTGAGCACCTTTTCGTGTGTTTTTTAGCCATCTGTATGTCTTCTTCAGAAAAATGTCTGTTTAATTCTTTGGCCTACTTTTTGATTGGGTCATTTATTTTTCTGGTGTTGAGCTGCATGAACTGCTTGTATATTTTGGAGGTTAATTCTTTGTCAGTTGTTTTGTTTGCTGTTATTTTCTCCCATTCTGCAGGATGCCTTTTCACCTTGGTTATAGTTTCCTTGGTTGTGCAAAAGCTTTTAAGTTTAATTAGGTCCCGTTTGTTTATTTCTGTTTTTATTTCCATTACTCTGGGAGGTGGGTCATAGAGGATCTTGCTGTGATTTATGTCAGAGAGTGTTTTCCTCTAGGAGTTTGTCAGAGAGTGTTTTCCTCTAGGAGTTTTATAGTTTCTGGTCTTACATTTAGATCTTTAATCCATTTTGAGTTTATTTTTGTGTATGGTGTTAGAAAGTGTTCTAGTTTCATATTTTACAAGTGGTTGACCAGTTTTCCCAACACCCCTTGTTAAAGAGATTGTCTTTTCTCCATTGTATATTTTTGCCTCCTTTGTCAAAGATAAGATGTCCATAGGTGCGTGGACTTCTCTCTGTGATTTCTGTTTTGTGTAACTTTCTATTTCTGATCCATAGTTGATTGAATCCATGGATGCATAGCCTGTGAAAATGGAGGGCTGACAGTACTGATCACCTTTTGTTTGCTAGGCACAGTACTAGATTTGTTCAGAGATAAAAAGAGTAAAAAACAGCCTTTTCCTTAGAGGAATTTAGAGTCTCCTAGAGAGTTGGGATTTCTTTGGAAGGAATGATGCTGAAGCTGAAACTCCAGTCCTTTGGCCACCTCATGAGAAGAGTTGACTCATTGGAAAAGACTCTGATGCTGGGAAGGATTGGGGGCAGGAGAAGGGAACGACGGAGGATGAGATGGCTGGATGGCATCACTGACTCGATGGAAGTGAGTCTGAGTGAACTCCGGGAGTTGGTGATGGACAGGGAGGCCTGGCGTGCTGCGATTCATGGGGTCGCAAAGAGTTGGACACGACTGAGCGACTGAACTGAACTGAGAGAGTTGGAGAATTCCAGGGACGACGGAGCCTGGTGGGCTGCTGTCTATGGGGTCGCACAGAGTTGGACACGACTGAAGTGACTTAGCAGCAGCAGCAGCAGAGAGATGGAAGAGAACTAATTTAATGAGTACCTACTGTATGCTGGGCAGTGTGTTAAAAGCTTTTACATGCATTATCAAACATGATCCTCTGTGAGTGAGTATCATTACCTCATTTTAGGGTACAGACAGTACTGGGGTTCAGAATATGAAGTCAACAGCTTGACTATTTGGATGTAGACTCCCCAACATGATTTCATGCAGCAAGTAGGCTACTTAACTTCTAGGGAGATCAGTTTCCTCATCTGTAACATGTAATAATACAGCCAGCCTCTCAGAGTTATTATGAGAATTTAATAAATTAATATGAGCAAAGGGATTACAAAATGTGGCACATAGTAAGTGTTCAGTAAATGTCATTATTTACAGATGTGGAACCTGAGACTCAGAAGTTAATTAACTTGCTAAAGGTTAAATAGCTAAAGCTTAATTGGTGGAGATAGAATTTAACTGTTTCTTTCCCTTCACCTGTACTCAGTGGACATTGATATAAGACAGTGGTATTCAGAGAGTTTGAGAGGTATAAATGGTTAACTAATTGAGAAGAGGGAGTACTTAATTCTGCATTGTGAATTAGATAAAGGAACCCTTAGTTGGATATATTAAGGATACATGAGGAAAATTCCACTTGGGAAAGGGATATTCCAGAAGGCAAACTTCAATAAAGCAGGGACTATGTCTTACTAGTCTTGTAGTCTGGGTACCCAGAACAGTGACTGGAATGCAGTGGACACTCAGTAGATGGCCATTGAAACTGAGCTGAGCCAGTGGAGAATGAAGAGTGAGCATCGAGGGTGAATGGGTCAAGCTTGGAGTCTCCCTTCCTTCCTTATTTGTCCTGGAGAGGTTGACTTTTTCTATTCATCAGTCTCAATAAGGAATGACCTCAATTACCCATATCCTGTGTCAATGTCAATGTCAAGGGGCTTCCATCACAGCTCAGTTGGTAAAAAATCCACCTGCAATGCAGGAGACTTGGGTTCGATCCCTGGGTTGGGAAGATCCCCTGGAGAAGGGAAAGGCTACCACTCCATTATTCTGGGCTAAAGAATGCCATGGACTGTGTAGTCCTTGAGGTTGCAAAGAGTTGGACATGACTAAACAACTTTCACTTTCACTTTCTTTGTGTCAATGTAAGTTAAAATCAGTTAAGGAAACATTTTCACTGTACTTTGTTATTCTAGTTTAGCAGAAACTAGAAAAGAACATCCGATAAGCAAAAACAGTTGCTTTCCTTTCTTTGAAAATGTATAAACCAAAACATTATTTACTATTCTGGCCCACAAAGTTAGTGAGTCTGCAGGTTTGGAAAGAGAAGGCGGAGACAGAGACTTTGTATCTGAGTCTTAGATGATTTAGTTTGTTACCACCAAAAATGGCAAATGGAGTAAGTAGGTTTGAAGAGAATAGATTGGGCAGAGGAAGCTATGTGGTGTTAAATGTTTTATTTCAGATTTAACTCCTAGTGCAATGAATCGTGTGTGTGTGTGTGTGTGTGTAGATATATATGTATGTATGTATGCTGTTGTTCAGTTGCTCAGTCATGTCCGACTCTTTGTGACCCCATGTACTGCAGCACGCCAGGCTTTCCTGTCCTTCACCATCTCCTGGAGCTTGCTCAAACTCATGTCCATTGAGTCGGTGGTGCCATCCAATTGTCTTGTCCCCGTTATCCCCTTATCTTCCTGCCTTCAATCTTTCCTAGCATCAGGGTCCTTTCCATTGCGTCAGCTCTTTGCATCAGATGGCCACAGTATTGGAGCTTAAGCTTCAGCATCAGTCCTTCCAGTGAATATTCAGGGTTGATTTCTTTCAGGATTGATTGGCTTGACGTCCTTGCAGTCCAAGGGATTCTCCAACACCACAGTTTGAAAGCATCAATTCTTTGGCTCAGCCTTCTTTATGTTCCAACTCACATGCATACGTGACTACTGGAAAAATCATGACTTTGACTATATGGACTATATGCCTTTATAGGCAAAGTAATGTCTGCTTTTTAATACCCAGTCTAGGTTTGTCTTAGCTTTCTTCCAAGGAGCAAGAGTCTTTTAATTTCATAGCTGCAGTCACCATCCACAGTGATTTTGGAGGCCAAGGAAATAAAAGTCTGTCATTGTTGCCATTGTTTCCCCATCTATTTGCCATGAAGTGATGGAACTGGGTGCCATGATCTTAGTTTTTTTATATGTTGAGTTTTAAGTTAATTTTTTCACTCTCTTCTTTCACATTCATCAAGAGACTGTTTTATTCTCTTTGCTTTCTGTCATAAGGGTGGTGTCATTTGTATATCTGAGATTATTGATATTCCTCCTGGCAATCTTGATTCCAGCTTGTGCTTCATCCAGCGCAGCATTTCACATGATGTACTCTGCATATAAGTTAAATAAGCAGGGTGGCAGTATACATTCTTGACATCTCCTTTCCCAGTTTGGAACCAGCCATCGTTACTTGTTCAGTTCTAACTGTTGCTTCTTGACCTGCCTACAGGTTTCTCAGGAGGCAGGTAAGGTGGTCTGGTATTTCCATCTCTTGAAGAATTTTCCATGGTTTGTTGTAATCCACACAGTCAAAGGCTTTAGTGTAGTCAAAAAAGCAGAAGTAGATGTTTTTCTAGACTTCTCTTGCTTTTTCTATGATTCACTGGGTGTTGGTAATTTGATTCTGGTTCCTCTGCCTTTTCTAAATCCAGCTTGAACATCTGAAAGTCCTCAGTTCATATACTGTTGAAGCTTAGCTTGGAGGATTTTGAACATTACCTTGCTAGTATGTGAGATTAGTGCAATTGTGTGATAGTTTGAACATTCTTTGGCATACATATATGTATGTATGTATAAATAGAGGGAGTCATTTTTGTTGTTTTGATGTCATAGCATAGGAGTTCTTACTCTCACTTTTTGTATCCTGCTTTCAAAGGTATATGTTGTTTCTGGTTGCTTATTTTAACATTATTGAAGATAGTGTCTTACTGGCAGGTTTTTCTACTGGTTTAAAAGGTTTTTAGGATAGGGTAGGGATAAATTGTTGATTTCTGGGATTAAATATATTCCTTTCTACATGGATGTATACTGTTTCTTCATGACCTTTTAAAATATTTTTAGAGGCATTGTTTTTACAACGATAGTTGCTGCTTAGTTATCTCAGAAATAAAGGATATCTGTGTTGTGAATAATTTATTTACAACAGAGTAAAATTCATTTCTGATTAGGTTTTAGAAATAAGAACTGTTTTATAGATTTGTGGATCATAAAGGTGCAACATCTGGTTTGATGAAGTTTTTTACTTTTTACTCAGTTGTTTTATTATTTTATAAAAGCACTCGCTAAACTCTTCAGAACTGATGCACTTAAAAATGTCTGTATTGTGGCACTGAGTACCATGGTCAAGTTTCAAGGAGAAATTAACTGTCTTTAAAAAAAACAGCATTATTTGTCAAATTAAATCAGTGTTGCTAATTTATTATTGGTTTTGTTGCTTGTGTGTTTAACTTGAAAATTAGTTTCTGATTTGTACCTGTATAAGAGCCATAAACATAAGAGGCTGATACGTAGTTTTATGTTTGTTTTTCAGTGATACTATACTAATAAAAAAATTGACATTAGCCTTGAGGGGAAAATTTTCTGGGCCAAATAATCCCATAACCTTAACTCATAAAAAATGTTTCTCAGTTTTTTATTACTTGTGTTGATCCACTCTATATGTTCTTCATATGCCAATTACATAGATTTTTTTTTGAGAGAATAATTTTACTTAGACTTAAAAAATGTGTTTTTTTAAAGTAATTGTTTCTAGATCTTAGTTCCTTTTTACAAGGAACTAATTAACTACTAATTAATTGTATCTTCTCAAGGTGTTAGAGATTAAGACTTTAAAAACTGAGATAAAGATATAAAGAACTTGCATTTTTGCATACATTTAGCTTTTCAGTAGTACTTTCTTATTCATTGTGTCATATATAGGCCCACTTTTTAAACTGATTAATTTCTCTCCGTAAGAGTTAGCTTATAGTTTTAATGTCAGAATGAGTCAGATATTTTACTTTTGCTTTTATATCCTGTGGTTCTGGATAGATAGCACATAATGATCTTCAGGGGTATAAAAGGGACACCTTAGAGAAGGTAATGGAAAGGTATTCTCTGTTATTCCTGGGTATGAGATAAGGGAGATGGGGAATTTCAATAGAAAAGTTAGATAAAAGATACCTGGAAAACTTTCCTGAGACACTAAAATGGATTTTTTAAAAGCTGTAGAATCTCCTCTGGAAATCTGAAACTGAAGATATTAAATAATACTTTTGTAGTATAATCATCAGTTCAGTAAAGGAATGGACGAGAGATCTCTTACGTGTTTATGACGAATTTATCAGTGAACTGTACCTTCTCCCCTGGGCTGCTTTTTTGGCCACATGACTGGCAGTTGGACAGCTCTGCTCTTAAAAGGGCTTAGTGCTCAGTTTAATGATTTGCTGTTGTTGGCTTAAAAGTTTTAAGTTTTGAACATGGGGCCTACATTTTCATTTTATACTAGGACCCATAAGTGATGTAGTCGGTTCTGCCTTTTCCTACGACTGTTCCACTCCAGGCAGAGAAACACATATGGCCTTAATATAGAAGAAAATAATACATGTTTTCCATGGTTGTTTGAAGGTATGATGAGCTACATGTGAAAGTCCATTCTGAGTCTCTTCAGTATCCGATGTGACTTCTGTTTTCTGTTACTTCCCAGGTCTCTCTTTCCAGCTGCATGTACCTGGAGGCACCCAGAGAAGTTATTTGGGACTGCTTGTTCTGACATGAATGACCTTGTTCTATAGCCATTTTGCCACATATCCCTGAACTTCACTTGTCTGAAAAGACAGCTCCTTCAGTCTGTGACTCACATATCCCTTTTATCATCTTGCAACAAATTGTCTAAGCTGTCTTACCTAGAAAAGGAGCCTGGAGCTTTCGGCTGTAGAGTTTTTATTAGCTACATAAAGACACGGGCAGCGTGAACCTAGACCACTCACTGTATTATGTCATTTGATATTTTTTAAATTCAGGAAATTAGGTTAAAGAGTGGTTTTAAAGAAAAAAAATGTGTAAGAAACTGTTTTTAAAAGTTGAACATTATATAATTGTAAGATATTTATCATTTTTAACCTTCACTTTTATCAGTGGCATCCTTTTCTCCTTACCATGATCCGTGCTTTCTTTTCCTTTTATAAAGTCAGGTTCATTGAAGTGTAACTCAGTAAAATTCACACATTTTTATGTATACCCATGAAATTTAAACATACATAGTTGTGTAAACATCACCACACAAAGGTACAAATATTTTGAGCACCCCCAGAGTTTTCTTCAAGCCCCTTTGATATCTCTCCCCCAACCCTAAAGCAACCTTTAGTCTGTTTTGCTCCTTATAGCTTTGCTTTTCCAGAATATTTTATAAATGGAATCATACAATATGCAACCTTTTTACTGTAGTTTTTATAAAATTCCAGAATGTTATATAAATGGAATTATGTAGTGTGTAGCTTTTTCCACTTAACGTAATGCTCTTAAGTTTCATCTATGCTGTTGAGTATCAGTAATTTGTTCCTTTTTATTGCAGTTTCGTATTCCATTGTATGAATATACCACAGTTTGTTCATTAGTTGTTGGACACTTGGGTTGTTTCCAGGTTTTGACAATGAAGAATAAAGTTTCTATAAACATTTGAATGCATGTAACTGTGGAGATGCATATTTTTATTTCTGTTCAGTAAATATCTGGGAATAGGATTGTTGGGTTGTGTATGTTTAATTTTCTAAAAAATTGCCAAATGTTTTCAAAGTTAGCTGTACTGTTTTGCATTCACACTATCAAGGAATGAGTATGCCTGTTGTCCAGCATCCTTGTCAGCACATGGTATTGTCAGCTTGAAAAAACAATCCATTTAAATATGGGTGTAGTAGTGTCTCATTGTATCTTTAATGTGATTTCTCTAATAACCAATGATACTGAACATCTTCTCATATACTTATTTGCTATCTGTATAGTCTTTGGTGAAATACCTGATCAAACTGTTTGCTCAGTTATTGTATGTTTTTTTGCAGTTAGGTTGTGAGAGTTCTTTATATATTATGGATGTCAATTCCAACTCCTTGTCAAATACATGTTTGCAGATTGTTCTCCTAATCTGTGGATTGTCTTATAGTATGTAGAAAGGAGTTTTAAATTTTGATGACATCGTTAAACTTTTGTTTTTTATGGTCCATGCTTTTTGTATTCTGTTTATGAAATCTTTGCCTGCTCCAAGATCACAAAGATTACCTCCTGTGTGTTCTTCTAGAAGTTTTGGTATAAGTTTCGTGTTTAGCTGACTCCTACATTTCCAGTTAGTTTTAGTGTATAGTGTTGGGTATTAGTTGAGATTCATTTTTTTTGAAACGTATGGATTTCAGTTGTATTAGTGCCTTTCATTGAAAACTGCCCTCCCTTCACTGGATTGCTTGGTGCCTTTATTGGAAATCTTTTGACTGTAAGGGTGCTAAACTCAGTGTTCTGTTCCATTGATCTGTGTCTGTCCTTTCACCAGTACCACGCTGTCTTAATTACTGTGGTTTTGTTGTAAGTCTTGAAATCAGGTAATGTTGAATCCTACTCACATTATTGTTTTTTTTCAAAATTGTTGAAAAATATACATTTTAGAATCAACTTCTTGATTTATAAAACAAAGCAAGTCTTCTGAGATTTGAATTACATTGCATTGAATTTGTAGATCAGTTTGGAGAGATTTGATTTTCCTTCGTGTATTTTGAAGCTCTAATGTTAGGCTAGATATTTAGGGTTATTATGTCTTCTTAGTCAGTTGGCCCTCTTATGTAATATCCTTCTTTATCCTTGGTAATAGTCCTTGTACTGAAATCTACTTTGATGTTATAGTCACTCCAGGTTCCTTTTGGTTAACTTCTGTATAGTATAGTCTATTTATCTTTTTACTTTTTGCTAGTTTATGTCTAAATATTTAAAGTGGGTGTTTTATAGACAGCGTATTGTTGGGCCTTGCTTTTTTATATAGCCTGGCATTGTAACTTTTTGATTGTCCTGTATGATCTTGGTCTTGTTACTTCTGCAGCCTCACGTATCTGATTGTGCACTCTGCCTCTTCAGTGTTCTCCCATCAGACTAGCCTGAATTCCGCTTGTAGGACTCAGAGCATTCTTCCCTGCTGTAAGCCATTGTTTTTGCTGCTGTGTCTGCCTTGAATATTCTCACAACCCGTGGTATCCTACTATCTCTCCTCCCTCCAGCCTCCTGTGCTGTAAGCTGGTAATGGAATACACACCCTTCTTGTGCTTCATACCATCCCTTTTATACACCATCTCTTCACAGAAGCCTTTCCTGACGATCCTATCTCAAGTAGGCCCTCTCTATTCTTTGTAACAGCATCATGCTTTTTTTCCTTTCTAGTCACAGTCACAGTGTCTGTGAATTTGCTTTGGATGTCTGTTTGTTTGCTATACTCTCTTCCTTCTCCCACTGGAATGCCAGTGTTGTGGAAGCAAAGGAATCTGTTTTACACTAAATGTTTAACATTCACTAATACAATGTCTGATATACAATATATGTTTATTGAATGAATAAATGAATACTTTTTCAAAACCTTGCTCTTTCTGGGTGTTACATGACCATATATATGTACACTTTTCCCATTGTATATATTATCCATTAGGCAGAGATGCATTTGTATTTGCTGAATTACCCTTTGCTCATTAGCAGTCATGTGTCTCAAGTAACCTTTAGTGATGTTAGTGTTCTGTGACCTAGTATAGGATCTTTAGAAGACATTTATGAAACTTAGCTTCATTTTTCTAAAAGTACCAACATTCTGAAAAATGAAGATACAAAGACAGAAAACTAAAAATAGATTAGTGATGTACTTTTAAATTCATCATTGGATTAATTGAAAGCCTACCTCAAAACTTCATCACTCAAACACACCTTCTCCGTTCATTTTTACATTAAAAAGTGGTACACTGATCTGTCATGACTAACAAAGTGGTAGTAAACTAGATGTTAGAGCCAGTGTATCACCAGTCATTAGGGTCAATAAGCATTGTTGGTGGGAAGAGGGACAAAGTCTGTTTAGAAAGTAAGTAATACTTTTATTTTTGAGGGACTTTAGTGAGGACTTATAATGTTAAAGATGATGTATTAAAGAGTAACTTATCACAATTAGAAACTTCTCTGGTAGATAATGGAATAAGAAAATACAAGAATGTCCTTGTGCTGCTGCAAACACGGATACATTTTAGATTAAATACAGCAGCAAGAAAAAAATTTTTCATGCATGACCATGTTTGAAGACAGGAAATGCAAATTTCTTTGTGCCAGAGGGAACTCAAGAGATTGGAAGTTAAAGTCTAAAGGCCCATGAGACAGTAATTGGACTGGATATTGGCCTCCGGGGTTTTCACTCAGGTCAGGGAGTAAGAGTGGGGAGCATGGGCTGCATGTGTTAAGTAGAAACTAGAACAAGACAGCTTCCTAAAAAGTATTTTTATCTCATGAATCAAATCAGATACAGGAAAGAAACTGAAAAAAACATTTCTCAATTAGTGTCATCCGGTTCTTGCTGTTTTCCAGTAAGAAAGTGATCTGGCCATGGGTTTTCCAGATTTGAAGGTGAATCTGTTCCCATTACTTTTTTTTCAAAAATTTTTATTTTATATTGGAGTGTAGTTATTTTATATTGGAGTGTTGTGTTAGCTTCAGGTGTATAGCAAAATGATGCAGTTATTCATGTCTTTGTATCTATTCATTTTCAAATTCTTTTCTCATTTAAGTTATTACAGAATACTGAACAGAGTTCCCTGGGCTGTACAGTAGGTCCTTGGTTATCTGTTTTAAGTACAGCAGTGTGTATATGCCAATCCCAAACTCCAAAGTTACCTGTCACCTCAGTGCATCGCCTCTGGTAACAATAGGTTTGTTCTTGAAGTCTGTGAGTCTCCTTTGTTTTGTAAATATGTTCATTTGTGTGATTTTTTTTTATTTTAGATTTTCCATATAAGTGATATCATATAATATTTGTCTTTGTTTTGACTTCATTTAGTGTGATAATCTCTAGGTCCATTTGCTGCAAATGGTGCGATTTCATTCTTTTTAATGGCCAAGTAATAGACAGCAAGCATATTAAAAAGCAGAGACATTACTTTGCCAACAAAAGTCCGTCTAGTCAAGGCTATGGTTTTTCCTGTGGTCATGTATGGATGTGAGAGTTGGACTGTGAAGAAAGCTGAGCACCGAAGAATTGATGCTTTTGAACTGTGGTGCTGGAGAAGACTCTTGAGAGTCCCTTGGACTGCAAGGAGATCCAACCAGTCCATCCTAAAGGAAACCAGTCCTGAATATTCGCTGGAAGGACTGATGCTGAAGCTGAAACTCTAATACTTTGGCTACCTGATGCAAAGAGCTGACTCATTTGAAAATACCCTGATGCTGGGAAACATTGAAGGCAGGAGGAGAAGGGGATGACAGAGGATGAGATGGTTGGATGGCATCACTGACTCAATGGAGATGAGTTTGGGTAAACTCCAGGAGTTGGTGATGGACAGGAAGGCCTGGCGTGCTGCAGTCCATGGGGTCGCAAAGAGTCGGACATGACTGAGCAACTGAACTGAACTGAATAGTCCATTGTGTATATGTACCATATCTTCTTTATCCATTCACCTATCAGTGGACATATAGATTGCTTTCATGTCTTGGTTATTGTAAACAGAGTAGTAGTGAACATAGAGAGGCATGTATCCTTTGGAACCCTATTTTTTTGCAGTTGTCTGCCCAGGAATGGGATTGCTGGGTCATATGGTAGTTCTATTTGTAGTTTTATAAGGCACCTCCATACTGTTCTTCATAGTGGGTATACATTCCCATCAGCAGTGTAGGAGGGTTCCCTTGTCACCACATGCTCTTCAGCATTTATTGTTTGTAGACTTTTTGATGATGGCCAGTCTGACCAGCAGAGAAGGCAATGGCACCCCACTCCAGTACTCCTGCCTGGGAAATCCCATGGGTGGAGGAGCCTGGTAGGCTGCAGTCCATGGGGTTGCGAAGAGTCGGACACGACTGAGTGACTTCACTTTCACTTTCATGCATTGGAGAAGGAAATGGCAACCCACTCCAGTGTTCTTGCCTGGAGAATCCCAGGGACGGGGGAGCCTGGTGGGCTACCATAGACCCCATGGGGTCTATGGGGTCGCACAGAGTCGGACACGACTGATGTGACTTAGCAGCAGCAGCAGTCTGACCAGTGTGAGGTGATACCTCATTGTGGTCTTGATTTGCATCTCTGTAATAATTAGCAGTGTTAAGCATCTTTTCATGTGTCTTTTGGCCATCTGTATCTTCTTTGGAGAAATGTCTGTTTAAGTCTTCTGTCTGTTTTTCAAATGGTTTTTTTAAATTTTTTTGATATTGAGCTGGATGAGCTGTTGGTAAATTTTGGAGATTAATCCCTTGTCAGTTGCATCCTTTGCAAATATTTTCTTGCATTCTGTAGGATTTTGTTTATGATTTCCTTTGTGCAGAAGTATTTGAGTTTAATTAGGTCCCATTTGTTGATTTTTGGTTTTATTTCTGTTACTCTTAGGACACAGGTCAAAAAAGATATTGCTGTGATTTAGTCAAAGAGTGTTCTGCGTATGTTTTTCTCTTAAGAGTTTTATAGTATCTGGGCTTATGCTTAGCTAACTTTAATCCATTTTGAGTTTATTTTTGAATGGTTCTAATTTCATTCTTTTACATGGAGCTGTTCTGTTTTCCCAGCACTGTTTATTGAAGAGATTGTCTTTTCTACATTGTAGTCTTGCCTACCTTGTCATAGATTAATGACCATGAGTATGTGGGTTTATTTCTGTGCTTCCTATCCTGTTCTGTTGATCTGTGTTTCTCTTTTTTTGTGCCAATACCATACTGTTTTGGTGGCTGTAGCTTTGTAGTATAGTCTGAAGTCAGGGAGCCTCATTCCTCCAGCTCTGTTTTTCTTTCTTAGGCTTGCTTTGGCTGTTCAGGATCTTTTGTGTCTCCATACAGGTTAAAGTACTGTTTTTTTTAGTTCTGTGAAAAATACCATTGGTAATTTGATAGACATTGCATTGAGTGGGAATTGACTTGGATACTACAGTTATTCTGACAATATTGATTCTTCAAATCCAAGAACAGGATTAATTCTTTCTACCTATTTGTGTCATCTCCGATTTCTTTCATCAGCATTTTGCAGATTCTTTACCATCTGAGCCACCAGGGAAGCCCATAGTTTTCAGAGTACAAGTCTTTTAGGTTTTGTTTCTAAGTATTTTATTCTTTTTGATGTGATGGTAAATGGGATTGTTTCTTTAATTTCTCCACTACACCTTTTGTTGTTAGTGTATAGGACTGCAAGAGGTTTCTTTCTGTGTATTAATTTTATATCCTGCAGCTTTACCAAATTCATTAATAAGCTCTAATAGTTTTCTTCTTCCTCCTTGGGTTTATCCTGCCTGGGACTCTTTGTGCTTCTTGGACTTGGATGACTCTTTCCTTTGCCATATTAGGGACTTTTTCAGCTATCATCTCTTCAAATATTTTCTTGGGTCCTTTCTCTCTCTCTCCTTTTCTGGTAATGCTATAATGTGAATGTTGATGTGTTTAATGTTGTTTCAGAGGTCTCTTAGGCTGTCATTTCTTTTCATTCTTTTCATTGTTCCATGGCAGTGATTTCCACCATGCTATTTTCCAGCTGACTTACCCATTTTTCTGCCTCATTTTTTCTGCTATTGATTCCTTCTAGTTTATTTTTCATTTCAGTTACTATATTCTTCATCTCTCTGTTCTTTAAGTTTTTCTAGGCCTTGTTAGCTTCTCAATCTGTGCCTCCATTCTTTTTGCAAGACCTTGAAACATCTTTACTATCATAACTCTGAATTCTTTCTGGTGATAGATTGCCTATCTCTACTTTACTTAGTTGTTCTTCTGCAGTTTTATCTTATTCCTTCATCTGAAACAGAGCCCTCTGCCATCTCTTTTTGTGTAACTTTCTGTGATTGCAGTTTCTGTTCTGCAGGGTTGTAGTTCTTGTTTCTGCTGTCAGTTCCCTAATGGATGAGGCTGTGTAAGAGGCTTGTGCAGGCTTCCTGGAGGGTGACTAGTTCCTGCCCACTGGTAAGTGGAGCTGGGTCTTGCCCTTCTGATGGGCAGGGTGGTGTCAAGGGGTGTGGTTAGGCAGCCATGTGCTCAGGAAGACTTTTAGCAGCCTGTCTGCTGATAGATGGGGCTGTGTTTCTGCCCTGTTGGTTACTTGGCCTGGGGCACCCCATGCTGGAGCCTGTGGTCTGTTGGGTGGGATGAGGTCTTGGTGAGAAGATTGTGGCCTCCAGGAGAGTTCACACCAATGAGCACTCCCCAGAATTACTGCTGCCAGTATCTTTGTCCCTACAGAGAGCCACAGCCACTGCATGCCTCTGCAGGAGACCCTCCAGTACTAGCAGGTAGGTCTGGCCCAGGCTCTCATGAGATCACTACTTTTTTCCCTGGATACTGGTGTGTATGAGACCTAGTATGCTCCCTCCACAAATAGAGTTTCTATATCCCCCAGTCCTGTGAATTCCTGGCATCAAACCTTGCTGGCCTTCAAAGCCAGATGCCCTGAGGGCTTCTCCAAATGCCAGACCCCTAGGTTAGGGAGTTTGATGTGGGGCTCAGAACTTTTACTCCTGCTGGAGAGCATCTGTGGTATAGTTATTTTCCATTTTGAGTATTGCGTCTGGCAGGTATGGGATTTGATTTTTATCGCAGTTGAGCCCCTCCTGTTGTCTCCGTGTGGCTTCCTCTTTGTCTTGGATGTAGGGTATCTTTTTTGGTAGGTTCTAGCATTTTTTTGGTCAGCAGTTGTTTAGCAGTTGGTTGTTATTTTGGTGTTCTCATAAGGAGAGGTGAGCTCCTGTCCTGCTTTGCCATCTTGTCTCTGTCCATACCTGCTATGCTCTACTTCCCTTTCTGATGACTCCAAAACATTGTTGACGTCCTCTGTGAACTTCTTTCAAGGTGGTCGTTCCCCTGTGTTTGACGAAATTAGAGGAGTATCATGGTTCTTTGAGTTGATGAAGGAAAATATTCTGTGCTCTTGGCCTTGGGTGTTTATGTCCTTGGTCCTTGAGTGTCTTTTTTTTAAGGATCTTGTCTGTAAACCACATAACCTTCAGCATCTACTTACCCACACATAGAAACTGATATTCTCAATAAGCATCTTTTCTGCTCCCCACTTTTGAGTGTCTTCCTTGGAGCTGTGGAGGATGACACAAAGGGTAATAAAGGGTAGGGGGGATGAAGGAGGAGGAGGCGCAGGTAGAGGGGAACTGAGAAGGTGGCTGCTTCTGCAAGTAGTGAGGTGTCTACAGGCAGGGCCAACGGCAGCAGCAACAGAGAGGGTCTGTGTTGCTAAGAGGCTTTTGGTCTCTTTCTCTCCTCCTCTCAGAGCCAAAGAGGAGGAGAATGGAGGGTGCTTGGGAGAGAGGCTGTGGAGGGTTGATGGGGTACGGGTCGTGAAAGTAAAAGTCGGCTCAGTTGTGTCCTGACTCTTTGTGACCCCATGGATTGCAGCCAGGCAGGCTCCTTTGTCCATGGAATTCTCCAGGCAAGAATACTGGAGTGGGTTGCAGTTTCCTTCTCTAGGGGATCTTCCTGACCCAGGGATTAAGCTCATGTCTCAACGCATTGAGAATCTCCTGCATTGCAGGCAGATTCTCTACTATCTGAGCCTCCAGGAAAGGGGTTGTCTGGGTGGTTTTTTGAAGACACTCCTCTGTCAGGCTTAATGCCCCTCTCCCCATCACTCTTCTTTTAGGTCCTATCCGTGTCCTCTCTCTACCAGTTTTCATTTTACTGCATTTTAAATAAAGTTGTAAGATAGAAAAAAGGAGAGTTTCCTGGTCATTAACCTTTTATTGGTTTCTTGAAAGCTTTGGTTGTTCTGGGTTTAGGAGAGTGGCTTGTAAGTAGGGCAAACATGTAGTCATTTATGAGCTGTGATAGAAGCAGCCAAGTAACAAAAGCTTCCATCTTTATATTGTTTTAATTATGTCCATTAAAGAATCATTGGAGGAACATTTAATGTTTCAAAAGTCTGGAGGGATAGAGGATGTGTTAAGAAAAATGAGGTTGCTTTAGCAACTAACTCTTCTTTTCAGTATAAGGACCTAGGAGAGGTTTACAGAAGTCATTAACATCATCTGTAAAAGGGGTAAAGCCATTTTCTGGCAAATTCTTAAGTTAAAATATCCTTTCAATAATGAAGTAACATGGTAGAGTGGTTCTTGAGATAATATCATTATTTTAAAATGACTCAACTTGCACCAAGTACAACATTCAACTTTCCTATTTTCTTAGAACTGATTTATTATTTTAAATTGTTTTTTTTTAGATTTTATATAGTGTTCTTATACGGGTTTTAAAATTTTGTTATTAAAGCACACCAAGGAGAAGTAACATTTTTTAAAAGCAATTCTGTTAAGTCACAGTCCTTTTTGAAGACCTTCGATGTAATTTAAATGTCACTTTATTTCCAGCTTTATTTTATCCCTATAATGTTTTCACTAAGTAGAGGTTTGTGCAGACAGGTGTGAACCTGTGTAATAAAATGCAGTATATGCACATCTGTATGCACTGAAACCTTTACTGAATGCCCCTCTATGTTAGGCCCTTGTGGTACCTACAGAGCGTATACAGATGATAGACACAGCCCTTATTGGGAGAGTCACGGAGAGAGAGACAAATAAATGGAAAACTACCGTTAAGTGTATATGCCATATGAAAATATATCCAGGATGCTATGAGAGCACAGAAAAGGAGTATCTAACTTAGACTTAGCAGCAATGGCACCCCACTCCAGTACTCTTGCCTGGAAACTCCCATGGACGGAGGAGCCTGGTAGGCTGCAGTCCATGGGGTCGCAAAGAGTCGGACACGACTGAGCGACTTCCCTTTCACTTTTATGCATTGGAGAAGGAAATGGCAACCCACTCCAGTGTTCTTGCCTGGAGAATCTCAGGGACGGGGGAGCCTGGTGGGCTGCCGTGTATGGGGTTGCACAGAGTTGGACACCACTGAAGCGACTTAGCAGCAGCAGCAACTTAGACTTAGGGATCGGGGAAGACTTCAAGGGTGAAGGATACTGAGCTGACTTTTAAAGGAAAACAGGAACTGACCA
Source organism: Oryx dammah (assembly GCF_014754425.2). Lineage (NCBI taxonomy): Eukaryota > Metazoa > Chordata > Mammalia > Artiodactyla > Bovidae > Oryx > Oryx dammah. The sequence goes on along the minus strand of NW_024070186.1, from coordinate 74,708,769 downwards.
GGTAAGGAAAGGAGGGTCTTTACAGATTGGAGATAGCACTGTGAAAAGATTTGTTAGATGTAAAAGAACTTTCATTTATTTGACAGATATTTATTGAGCATCTGCTTTATGCCAGGCACATATAGTGGGACGTACTTGAGCATGAAAACACACACTTCCTGTCCTAATGGCCCTTACAGTCTGTATGGAGAAAGATGAATAAAATGGTTACACACATGATTGTGAATGCTTTGACTGTGATAAAAGCAGTGAAGGAGAGGTTTAAGGTACTGTGAGACCATCTGTTAGAGTTGGGGTTGGGGCCGTGGTCCCTGAGGAAGTGACCCTGGACCTGACAACTGAAGGCCGGTTTTGTAAACAGATACTATGCACAGTTGTGTTGATCTCACTTTTACTCTTCTTATAAAACAGGGTCATGGGAATGGCTGGAATGTAGGGTCTGTGTGGGGGAGGGACAGGAAATGAGGCTGCAGAGGTGGGCAGGAACAAGATCATTGAAGGCTTTGCGTACCATTCTAGGAAATTTTGTTTTATCTTGAGGATGATGGCTATTGTGAACCAACCACTGAAGGATTTGAAGCCAGGCTAGGAGAAACATCATCGAATTTGTATTTTAGAAGGGTCTTCTTGAGAATGCTTACTGTGGAAGATTGATTGGAGGAGGCAAGATTACGTTAATAAACCTACCTGTTTCTCTGCCAAGTAATACATGCTAGGTTCTGTACCTTTAATTAACATTTTAGTTTCCTCACTTCTCTGCTGTCAGTGGCCACTTTTTTGTGTCTTCACTTATTTGTTTTTGGTGGTACATATGGTAAGAACCATGGTTTTTACCTTTAGTTGTGGGCATGGCTTCTGAGGACTTCTTATAGGTATTACAAGGAGGAAATGTATTTCATGTATTTAAAGTGCTGTGTCATGGCTCCAGAAATAATTACTGATTAATGTTTTCAGGAGGGAAAAACAAGTAGGAAATGGCTGGGTTATGCTTATATTTGCATTTTTATTGACACGGTTGCTGATTTTAAAAGTAAGAGCTTCTGTTTCAATGAATGACTGGTAATAAATAATAATATTTCCTTAACTGTTGTTTCTTATCTGAAAATTTAGAATGTTGGACCAGCTGAGCTCTAATGACCTTTCTGGCCATTGTAAACTGTGATTCTGTGTTTGCTCTTTCAAGAGGTAGTCAGTCACACTTTGGCTTTCTTCACTGACAAATCAAATTAAGGCAGTGGTTTTCACCAGTGCATGATTTTGCTACCTAGGAGATACTTGGCTGTGCCTGGAGACATTTTTGACACTCAGAACCAGGGGGTGGTGCTACTCCCATCTAATGAGTAAAGGCTAGGGATGCAGCTAAACTTAAAATGTATAGGACGGCTCTCCACTAAAAGCATTATTAACAAACATTTGGACATGATGGATATGTTATGAAATAGACTGTGGTGATGGTTTGACAGAGCATGCTTATCTCCATACTCATCAAGTTGTGTACACTGTATACATTAAAATATGTACAGTTTTTTGTATGTCAGTCATAACTCAGTAAAAGTGTTTTTTTTTTTTTTAAAAGAATTAATTTTCCATCCCAGAATTTTGGGAAACCCAGAAATAAGACAAGGTTGATGAAACTTCCTTTAATTAAAATATAATTCTTCAGTAGATGTGATGTTCTCTCTCTACCATTGTCTTAGTCACCTTGGGCTGCTGTAGCACATATGCCACAGGCTGGATGGTTTAAACAGCAACTATTTCTTACAGTTCTGGAAGCTAGAATGCAGAGATCGTGTTCTGGATCTCTGCACAGTCGTGTTCTGGAGGGGGCCCTCTTCCTGCTTTATAGATGGCTGCTTTTTTGCTGTGTCCTTACATGGTGGAGAGAGATTATTTCTCCTTTGTCTCTTATGAGGGCACCAATCCCATTTATGGGGGCTCCACACTCATGACCCAGTTACTTCCCAAAGGCCCCACTTTCTAATACCATCACATTGAAGGATAGGATTTCAACATATGAATTTTGGGTGGACACATTCAGTCCGTAACGGCTATAACATTTATTTGCTCCTTTGTTCATTCATTCACTCTGAACATTGCCAAATCACTAAGCACATCATCTTTGCATTTCTGTGATATTATGAAATTCAGAGGCGGTCTTGTGGAGATGTCTGAAGAACGCAATAAATAGCATTCCTCTTCTTACACTGAGTTCTGAAGCAGTTGAGAAATAAGACAAGAAGCAGTATCTGGGAACCAAAATTTCACCCTCATTCTAATAAAATCGAAGTTAGAGGATGCAGCTTATATTTGCTGGCAGCTAGGCTTCCAGATTCTGAAGCTCAGAGCTGGAAGGCTTATCCACCTGGTCACAGCAGCACTGGACTGAGGTGAGTGCCACTGCAGAGACTGTCCTGAGAGAAGTAGGTCAGACTTGTGTTCTGTGATCGGCTCATTTCCAAGAGGTAAAGGAGGGAGCTGAGCCAGGTGTACATAGTTTAGTCTTCCAGATTTGTCCAGTGGTAAACCATTCTCTCTTTCCTTGGGTGGAAGGAGGAAAGGCATAGAGAGGGCCAAGAGTTTGATACTGATTGAGCTCCCTCTATAGGACACGTGGGGCTTCCCAGGTGGTGCTAAGTTAAGTTGCTCGGTCGTGTCCGACTCTGCGACCCCATGGACTGTAGCCCACCAGGCTTCTCCGTCCATGGGATTCTCCAGGCAAGAATACTGGAGTGGGTTGCCATTTCCTTCTCCAGGGAATCTTCTCGACCGAGGGATTGAACCCAGGTCTCCCGTATTAGAAGCAGACTCTTTAACCTCTGAGCCACCAGGGATGGTGAAGAATTCACCCACCAGCGCAGGAGACATGAGAGATAAGGGTTTGATTCCTGGATTGGGAAGAACTCCTGGAGGAAGGCATGGCAACCCATCCAGTATTCTTGCCTGGAGAATCTCATGGACAGAGGAGCCTGGAGGGCTACAGTCCATAAGTATCGCAAAGAGTCGTACATGACTGAAGCAACTTAGCACATGTAGGACACACAGGGAGAGAAGCAGACTCTCTGTAACAGGCCTCAATAAATGTTAGGGGGCTGTGGTATAGAATCTACCCGTATCTTGAATGTCTGAAAGGTCTAGAAAGGGACAGTTTTTTTTTTTTCTTCCCTTTCTGGATTTATGTGCATTTATTGTGTTTAATCTATCCATTAGTTAACCCACAGTCAGATGACTACAGCTAAAACTAGGAGAAATGAATTAGAATTTTAGATAATAAAAGAGATCTTACAAATTACTTTTTCTAGTGGATTATAATCTTGGTTGCACATTGGAATCACTTGGGAAGTGTTTAAAAAATATTGATGCCAAGGCACCATCCCAGACCATTTAAAATATAATCTTGCAAGGTAGGACCTGCGTACTGCTGTTTTATAAAAAGCCACTCAGAAGATTCCACTGCATAGCCAAGACTGAAAATCACTGATCCATTCTGGCCTTCTCATTTTATGTAGAAAAACAGACTCTCAGAGAGTTTTGGTAACTTGCCTAAGGCTATAATTATAGTGAGAGCTGGAGTAAGAATCTGGCCTTGTGCCTCAGAGTCCAGTGCTTCTTATTGAAAACAAATCTTTTGGTAGGTCTGCCTTTTTCTTTTTCTTCATAATTTTAGCTCAGCAAAATAATCTGCAAAAGCATGTCAGGAATCCTGGCTCTGGTGCTATCTGGCTAAGTCATTAGACTTCAGTTCCTTACCTTTTAAAATGGAGAGGTTAGACAAGATCATTTTCAAGGTTCTTAATGAAACTGTGTTAGGGAATTCCCTGGCAGTCCAGTGGTTAGGATTTGGCACTTTGATTGCATGGGTCCAGGTTCAATCCCAGAGAACTAAGATCTTGCAAGCTGTGCAAAGTGGTCTGAAAAACAGACAAAAACTGTGTTAGATAAGATTTACTTTTTTAGTTAGTAAAACTGTGTACTTCTATAGTTTCAAAGCATGAGGTGTTTTTTAAAAAACTGTTGATTTTTGGCTTTGCTGGGTCTGCATTGCTCCATGGGCTTTTTCTCTAGTTGCTGCACGTGGGGCCTATTCTCTAGTTGCGGTGCACAGGCTTCTCACTGCAGTGGCTTCTCTTGTTGGAGAGCATGGGCTCTAGGGGCATACAGGCTTCAGTAATTCACGCTTCTGTGTTCTAGAGCACAGATGTGCTTTGTTGCTCCAAGGCATGTGGGATCTTCCCGGATCAGGGATCGAACCTCTTGTCTCCTGCATTGGCAGGCAGATTATTTACCACTGAGCCACCAGGGAAGCCCTCAGTGCATGAGCTTTATCGCTTCTTAGATAGGATTAATTGCTGCTGTTGTTTTAACTTCTGTTAAGAATCTAGCAAGTGTGATGCTAGGTGTTTTCGATACATTAATCCATTTTAATTGAAATATTGTAGGATAGGTTTCCGGTGGGGAGTCTTTAAAGTAATCATTAAATCTAGCTGCTGCCACCATTTAAAATTATAATACCTTGAATAACTGAGCTTCTTTAATTTGTTGCATTCATTTACTGTACAGGTACCCTTTAGGGAGGTGTTTACATGGTATGGAATACCAGAGAAAAATGCTGCCAATTCTTGGATATTTCCAAGTCTGGTTATATTCAAATATCTGAATAGTTACCTGAATCTTTTTAATGTAATCCTAATATCCTGGTGACTGAGAGAGTAAAGAATCTGCCTTTAATGAAGGGAACCTTGGTTCGATCCCTGGATCAGGAAGTTCCCCTGGAGAAGGAAAGGGCTACCCACTCCAGTATTCTTGTCTGGAGAATCCCATGGACAGAGGAGCCTAGTGGGCTGCAGTCCATCGGGTTGCAAAGAGTCGGACAAGACTGTACAGGAGTGACTTAGCACTTTCACTTTCCATATTCCTCAGTGTACAAATAAAACTTGAGATAAAATGACTTAATCCAGTTCTGTTCTTTTAGTTACTTTTTGTTCATTTATTTTCTTATAGTAATCATCTTAGAAAGTACTATTTGAAATTTAAATTGTTAATTTGAATTGTTTTAGCTTCTGACTCTTAAGGGCAGGGTCTGTATTTTACAGGGATTGAGTTGTAATGTACCTCCCGCTTCCCTGCCCCTCATGGTTCTATCACTGCCGCTTAAGAAGTGCTTAATGAATGTTGATTAGCTTCACTGCTGGGCTTCCCTGGTGTCTCAATTGGTAAAGAATCCGCTTGCAATGCAGGAGACCCAGGTTGGATTCCTGGGTAAGGAAGATCCCCTGGAGAAGGGAAAGGCTACCCACTCCAGTATTCCGGCCTGGAGAATTTCACAGACTGTATAGTCCATGGGGTTGCAAAGAGTCGGACAGGACTGAGCGACTTTTGCTTTCACTTTAGCTCTATTACTATTTTATACCTTGGTGTTGATAGTCCACTGTGTCTTTTTTCCGTGTATATCATAGCTGGGATTTTCCTTTTGTCACTATCTGGCAATGAGTTCTACTAAAAACTCACTAAGAATAATGAATAGGATTATTTCATTAGAGGATTCTACAAGTGTTCTTTATAGAGACTTTTATGCTTGTCCATAATTCTATGACTGGATACTGTTTTTCTAACTTCTGAATAAACCTCAAGTGAGGCAGGAATCAAGACCCTGCTCTTTTCAGCCATGTTAGAAGAAAAGGAATCCTTTGTTTAAGCAGTCCTGTGTTTCTTTCAACTTCTGTTCTTATAATTCTAATATGACACAGTTAATTCTTTACAAGTCCCACTTTTTTTCATTTTTAACTTTCTACCTGTTTCTCCTTTTTTCTAGTGTAGGTGAAAGTTTCTGCAGGAAGGCAAATATTAGATAGGCCACTTTGGTTTTGCCCCAGTTCTCTGTAGGGTTTGTGTGCATGTCAAGCGGCAGCTATCATTTTGGGATAAAAATGTTAAAAATTTAACTCATGTTCAGTGAGTTCAGGTTTGAGATAATGCCATGAGAGTCTCTACATTTACAGATTCTGGGATTTTTTTTTCAAGTACCATGGTTGTTGTTATTGTTTATATATACCAAAAGAAAATAATTAGTCTGTATATGAATAAGTCCAGGGATATAATGATGTTTTGCATGCTGAGTTGCTTCAGTCTCTTTTTGGATGTTTAGACTGGTTAAAATATTTTCTTTTTTGTATATTATAAACAATAATCAATAATAATCATGTTACTTCAAAAAAAAAAAATCTCAGAATCTGCAACTACAGGAAGATTCCCATGACATTATTTCAAACTTGAGTACTGAACATGAGTTAGATTTTTACCATTTTTGTCCCAAAGTGATAGCTGCTGTTTGATGTGCACTATCGTTTTGGGATAAAAACTATTTCCTTCAGTGTATCCAAATCTGATTTCTACTTATGGCAGTAGCCACGTTTCACGTGATCAAGAGCTACCAGTGGCCACTGGAAATATTCAGTGTACCTAATACTGCATAGCATAGGATTAGGACATGGCCTAAATATTATCTTTTCTTAAAAATCGACAGATAGTTCCTGTCTATACTTACAGGTGAGACCATTTGTTGCTTGGAGAGACTAAAAATGTCATGTGCCAAAAAAAAAAATATATATATATATATATAAGATAGAACAAAAATAGAGAGTCCAGAGATATACCCATGCACCTATGAGTACCTTATGTTTTGACAGAGGAGACAAGAATATACAATGGGGCAAAGATAACCTTTTAAATAAGTGGTGCTGGGAAAACTGGACAGCTAGCTACGTGCAAAAGAATGAAATTAAAACACTCAATGGCATAAATCAATGCAAGATCCTCTATGACCCACCGCCTAGAGAAATGGAAATAAAAACAAACAAGTGGGACCTAATTAAATTTAAAAGCTTTTGCACAGCAAAGAAAACTACAAACAAGGTGGAAAGACAACCCTCAGAAGGGGAGAAAATAATAGCAAAGGAAACAACTGACAAAGAATAAATTTCCAAAATGTACAAGCAGCTTATACAACTCAATAGCAGAAAAACAAACAACCCAATCAAAAAGTAGGAAAAAGATCTAAACAGACATTTCTCCAAAGAAGACATACAGATGGCTAACAAATACATGAAAAGATACTCAACATCGCTCATTATTAGAGAAATGCAGATCAAAACTACAATGAGATATCACCTCATACCGGTCAGAATGGCCATCATCAAAAAGTATACAAACAATAAATCCTAGAGAGGATGTGGAGGAAAGGGAACCCTTTTGTATTATCGATGGGAATGTAAATTGACATTGCCACTATGGAAGATGGTATGGCAATTCCTTAAAAAACTAGGAATAAAACCACCATCAATTCAGTTCAGTTCAGTCGCTCAGTCGTGTCCAACTCTTTGCAACCCCATGAATCACAGCACGTCAGGCCTCCCTGTCCATCATGAACTCCCGGAGTTCACTCAGATTCATGTCCATCGAGTCAGTGATGCCATCCAGCCATCTCATCCTCTGTCGTCCCCTTCTCCTGCTGCCCCCAATCCCTCCCAGCATCAGAGTCTTTTCCAGTGAGTCAACTCTTCGCATGAGATGGCCAAAGTACTGGAGTTTCAGCTTTAGCATCATTCCTTCCAAAGAAATCCCAGGGTTGATCTCCTTCAGAATGGACTGGTTGGATCTCCTTGCAGTCCAAGGGACTCTCAAGAGTCTTCTCCAACACCACAGTTCAAAAGCATCAATTCTTCGGCGCTCAGCCTTCTTCACAGTCCAACTCTCACATCCATACATGACCACTGGAAAAACCATAGCCTTGAGTAGATGGACCTTAGTTAGCAAAGTAATGTCTCTGCTTTTGAATATGCTGTCTAGGTTGGTCATAACTTTTCTTCCAAGGAGTAAGCACCATATGAACCAGCAATCCCACTCCTAGGCATATACCCTGGGGAAACCAAAATGGAAAAAGACACATGTATCTCATTGTTCACTGCAGCACATTTACAGTAGCTAGAACATGGAAGCAACCTAGCTGTCCATCGACAGATGAATGGATAAACAAGTTGTGATACATATACACAATGGAATATTACTCAGCAATAAAAAGGAACACATTTGAGTCAGTTCTGATGAGGTGGATGAACCTAGAGCCTAGTATACAGAGTGAAGTAAGTCAGAAAGAGAAAAATAAGTATCATATATTTATACATGTATATGGACTCTAGAAGGATGGTACTGATTAATTTATTTGCAGGGCAGCAATGGAGAAACAGACATAGAGAACAGACCTATGGACAAGTGGGAAGGGGAGGAGGGAGAGGGTGAGATGTATGGAGAGAGTAACATGGGAACTTATAATACCATATGTAATATAGATAGCCAATGGGCATTTGCTGTATGAGTCAGGGAACTCAAACAGGGGCTCTTTGACAATCTAGAGGGGTGGGATGGGGAGGGAGATGGGAGGGAGGTTTTGGAGGGAAGGGAGATAGGTGTACCTAATGGCTGATTCTTGTTGATGTTTGACAGAACAACAAAATTCTGTAAAGCAATTATTTTTCAATTAAAAAATAAATAAAAACATTAGATAGAAACTCAAGATAGAAGTTATCTCTTGTGGTGACAGGGTCTGGAGAGGGAGAGGGGAGTGAAATTAGGAATGAATCACAGAAATTTCAACTATATTGCTAGTTTTATATTTAAATTTAAGTGGTGGGTGCATGGAAGTTCGTTATGTTTTTCTTTATACTTTTGTGTAAGACAGATATTTCACAGTTATTATTTTTAAAATGTTGAAAGTAGACTGTATAAGAATAGGTTGAATATGCAGACACCCTAAATGTAATTTTTTTAGCCAATTGGGCATGCTTATATGAATTATTTGTTGAAAAGCTTTGCAGAAATAAATTTTCTAGGTAAATTTGAAGATAGTGGAATTGTTTGGCAATGGAAACCTAATGTTTCAAGTCTAAAAGACAGGATGAAAAAAAGCCAGAATAAAGAAAAGTGATGCTTGCTGGGAAATAAGGAAATGAGAGCAGGTGGCAGATATTCACTTAATGAGTTTCTTGTTATAGTCAGAATGTTGTCACACAGTGAGCCACAGAGCCGTACACAAGTCATCAATGACATCTGTCCAAGTCTTAGGACTGGGAGGGATGCAGGTGAAAGAGAAACAAAAGTCTGAACTTTCCTAAAGAACAACCTACACAAGTTTCACTTAAGTCTCTCTGTTTTGGGGGGTTTTTCCCTTGTTAATATAAGCTGATTTATTTTCTCCCTGAGCATGTCATTTTACATCAAGGCTTAAATCAGTACCTTTCACTCCATGTAAGATTCTTTATCTTTTTGGAGTAGGAGTGACTCAGAAGCCCAGTTGAAATCTCAGCCTCTGTTGGTGCTGACAAACACAGGGCTTACCCAGCTCTGAAGAAGTCATCCAGACTTTCCATTGGCAGGGTTCCAGAGCTAGCCTGCTTAAGAAATCTTTTGGAAACTGGACTGCCTTCTAAGAAATTTGAGTCTACAATACTTTTTAAAAAAATCATTAAAAGTGGATAGGCATGCAACTTGCATGATAAAATATTTTTGCACAGTTTCCATTACCTTATCTCAGAATTGGTCTTTAGCAATTATGTCTCTCCTTTGTTTGCTTATTCTCTTCTGTGCTTATCACTTTCCACTGGTATAGCAAAAAGAGGCAGGCTTTCAGTAAAATTATGAAGTTTCTCCCTTCATCAGCATCAGAATGCATCTCTGTACTTGTAAAAGCCAAATCAAACCTCAAACAAGACAAAATAAAACCCAACTAGAAAACTAAACAAAAAAATTAAAAACCCTACTAGGAAAAATATGACTATTAAACTTTCTGTCCAGGTAAGTTTCCCCATTTTTTTTGTTTAGTTTTCTTTAATTGGACAAAATACTGAAGTTTGAAAACACTCCTGATTTTCACAGTTGTGTTTAAATCCTCTGCATACTCTTCAGGGTATGATTTCTACAACTGCACCTTCTACTCTGGCAGGCCTGTGACCAGAACTTAACAACATGTATCCCATTCCCCATGGAATCCTCATGACAGTGTAACACTTGAACCACTTAGATTTATAGTTGTATAACTTCCTTTAGAATCTTTATGGTAAGTTTTAATGGGTGAGCTTTAGTAGGCCAAGAACCTTCCCGTGGGGGGAATCTCTAAATAAGTATGTGCTACATACATTACTAATTTTAGGGTAGATTTCCAAGGAAAAATTTTTCTAACAAATTTAGTTTTTAAATTTGTATTTTCTCAACTATTTGCTTTGAGTTACCTGATGTGCCAGAACAGTTCTATTAAAAGCAGCTTTTTCATTGATGCATCTCTAACTTCAGAGTAGCTGTTGAGTAGACATAAGTTCAGTTCAGTCGCTCAGTCATGTCCGACTCTTTGCGACCCCATGAATCGCAGCACGCCAGGCCTCCCTGTCCATCACCAACTCCTGGAGTTCACTCAGACTCACATCCATTGAGTCAGTGATGCCATCCAGCCATCTCATCCTCTGTCATCCCCTTCTCCTCCTGCCTCCTGCCCCCAATCCCTCCCAGCATCAAAGTCTTTTCCAATGAGTCAACTCTTCGCATGAGGTGGCCAAAGTATTGGAGTTTCAGCTTTAGCATCATTCCTTCCAAAGAACACTCAGGACTGATCTCCTTTAGAATGGACTGGTTGGATCTCCTTGCAGTCCAAGGGACTCTCAAGAGTCTTCTCCAACACCACAGTTCAAAAGCATCAATTCTTCGGTGCTCAGCTTTCTTCACAGTCCAACTCTCACATCGATACATACTAAAGGAAATATTTTTGTAGTTAGGATATCACATATTTTTCCAAAGTGTTTCCATTAAGACACACTTCTTTCAACTTTTCAGTTCAGTTCAGTTCAGTCGCTCAGTCGTGTCCAACTCTTTGCGACCCCATGAGTCGTAGCACACCAGGCCTCCCTGTCCATCACCATCTCCCGGAGTTCACTTTAACTTACAGTCATTGAATAAACATTTATTTAGTACCTTTTATATGACAGCAATGGTAGCTCATCTGCTTTTCCTCTGCTGAAGTCATATTATATAGAATATGCCACCACAGGAGTGATGATCATGTTATCTACTCAGTAACTATCTTTGCCTTTTCTTTTTAATGTTTTAATTCATTTGGGGTATAAACATATGCTGCTGATACAAACATAAGTACTTCTAATTCTGCATAAAGAAGGAGATTTCTTTAAAAAGGGAGGGGATATAGCATTAAAACTAGTCACTGTATTCATTGCTGGATTCATTAATGTCAATCGAGTGTGGTTTGATTTATAATATTTACACTTGAACATTTTCCCTCTTTGCTTATTTTTTCACCTTTTAAAAACAAAAAATTAAAACTTCATTGTGGTTCCTTAATTTAAATGCTTTTTTTTAAATTTTAAAGTGAGGATAATGTTGGACAGGGAACAAAATGTTCCCCATATAATTTAGGGAAACTGTCAATAAGAAAAGCACTGATAGGATTTAAATCAGTAAGGTATGGTAATTGAGCCATTTAATGATATAAAATAGAAACTATAGCATGAACTTTTGCCCAACTAATTAGCTATTCCCCTAGTGTCGTCTTACTGCAAGGGAGTTAATTTTGAAGAGAGAGTAATTGCTGTTCTCAGTGTACACTCTCAGGGATGATAATGTTCATATTCATGGCCTCAGATACCTTATGGACTCTTAAAATTTTGTATCTCCTTCAGATACATCTCTCCTGTGTTTTAGGTACATGTCCTAGCAGCTTATTAGATGTCTGCACGTGAATATCCACAGGTACTTCAAGTTCAACATGTATAAGACCTTACACGTTCTCTACCTCCCTCCCAAAATCCACTCCTCTCATTATTCTTTAACAGCTTTATTTGAATATATGTGATAGTCAATAAACTGCGTATATTTAAAGAGTACAACTTGATAAGTTTTTACGTATGTGCACAGCCCCTAAACTATCAACACAGTCAAGATAGTGAACGTATCCATCCCCAAAGTCTTGTGTCCCTCTGTAAGCCCTACTTTCTTCCATCCCCTCCTGTGTCACCCGTCTTCCTCTCCACCTCCAGCCGCAACCACTGGCCTGCTTTCTGCCACTGTAGAGTAATTTCAAATTTCTAGAGCAGGGTTTGCCGAAGTATGGCCTGCTATCATGTCTGCAAGTAAAGTTTTGCTAGAACACTGCAAAACCTGATCTGTGTTCTATCTATGGCTACTTTCGTGTTATAATGGCAGAATTGAGTGTTTGCAACAGAAACTTTATGGCTCACAAAGCCTAAGATACTTACTATTTGACCCTTTGCAGAAAAAACTTGCTGATAGCTGTTTCAGAGTTTCAGAGTATGGTATCTGAGATCATACTGAATCACACAGGATGTACTTTCCCCAACCCCTTCTTTCATTCAGCATAATGGTAAGATTTGTCCATGTCTTACACATTCTCATTAATTCCTTCCTTTTTATTGTTAAGTAATATTACCTTGTCTGGATATACCACAGTTTATCTGTTTACCACCTGTAGATGGACATTTGGGTTATTGCCAGGTTTTGACTATTGCAAATATAAGTGCAGTGGGCATTCATACTTAGTAATAAGACTATCTGGATCATATGTCTAAAGAATGTTTAAACCTTCAAAGTATTTCACAAAGTAATATCAGAGTATGTCTTCAAACAAGGTATGAGAGTTCTAGTTCCTCCATATCCTGCTAGAACTTGGTACAGTTACTCTTTTGAATCTGAGCCATTCTAATAGGTATGTGGGCTTCCCAGGTGGCTCAGTGGTAAAGAATCTGCCTGCCAGTGCAGGCGATGCAGGTTTGATCCCTGAGTCGAGAAGATCTGTGAAGAAGGAAATGACAACCCACTCCAGGACAGAGGAGCCTAGTGGGTTACAGTCCATGGGGTCACAAAAGAGTCAGACATGACTTAGCGACTAAAAAACAACAAATACGTAGTGATTTTTAAATTGGATTGTGCATTTTAAATTGCATTTCCATAATGACTAATGATATTGAGCATGCTTTCATGTATTTGCTATCTGTGTATCTTTGATGCCTGTATTCAAATTTTTTGCTCAGTTTTTAATTTATTATTATTGAGTTTTGAAAGTTCTTTATATATTTTGGATACTAGTCCTTTACTAGATATATGATTTGCAAATATTTTCTTTCAGCTTGTTGCTTGTCTTTTCATTCTCCCAACACTATTTTTGGAGAGCTGAAGTTTGTAATTTTGATGAAGTCTAGTTTATCAATTTATTCTTTTGAATCATGCTTCAGATGTCATCTAAAAGCCTTCCACAGCCTAATGTCATAAAAATTGTCCTATGTTTTCTTATAGAAATTTAATGGTTTTAAGTTTTACATTTATATTTATGACCTTAGTTTGAGTTGATTTTTGTATGGGATGTCAAGTATGGATCAGATTTTTTTTTTTTAATATCCAGTTGTTTCAGTATCAGTTGTTTAAAAGACTAGTATTTCTTCTCTGAATTGTCTTTCCATCTTTGTCAGAAATTAGTTGTCCATTGTATGTATGGAACTGTTTCTGGACTCCCAGTTCTGTCCCATTGATCTCCTTGGCTATCTTGATGCCAGTTGTGCTGTCTTCATTACTGTAGCTTTTTATAAGAAGTCTGGATATCAGGTATTGATAAGCCTCCAACTTTGTTAGTTTGACTAATCTAGGCCCTTCCACTTTCATATGACTTTTACATGACTGAGTGACTAACACACTTAATGACTTACAATCACTTTTCAGTTGTTGAGCTTTCGATTGAGATTGTGTTGAATTTATTTTATTTATTTATTTATTTTTATGAATACATATATCATTTATTCAACTTTTCAAAAATTTCCTTTCTAATTTGTTAACATATTAACTTCATATTCAATTGCTTTAGCTGTTTTTATTTTTATTTTTTAAATTTATTTATTTTTTATTTTACTTTACAATTCTGTATTGGTTTTGCCATACATTGACATGAATCCACCACGGGTGTACATGCGTTCCCAAACCTGAACCCCCCTCCCACCCCCCTCCCCATAACATCTCTCTGGGTCATCCCCGCGTACCAGCCCCAAGCATGCCATATCCTGCATCGTACATAGACTGGCAATTCGATTCTTACATGATATTATACATGTTTCAATACCATTCTCCCAAGTCATCTCACCCTCTCCCTCTCCCACTGAGTCCAAAAGTCCGTTATACACATCTGTGTCTTTTTTCGTCCCGGGAAGGAAATTCTAATGTGTTGAATTTATACATCAGTTTGGGAGGAATTGACAACAATACTGAGTTTTCAAACCTGTGGACAAGATATCTTTCTTCTTATTTAGGTCTTCCTTAATTTTTCCCAACAATGCTTTGTATTTTCCAGTGTGTGTGCTGTACTCAGTTTTGTCCAACTCTTTGCAACCCATGGACTGCAGATTGCCAGACTCCTCTGTCCATGGGATTCTCTAGGCAAGAATACTGGAGTGGGTTGCCATTTCCTCCTCCAGGGGATCTTCCTGACCCAGGGATCAAACCTGAGTCTCCTGCATTGGCAGGCGGATTCCTTACTACTAGCGCTACCTGGGAAGCCCAAGTGTATTTTCCAAGATATGGTCTAATTTGAATTTATGGTCAAGGAACCATGCTTTGTATGACATGAATTTAATAAATTTAATTTGTTGAGGCTGGATTTATAGCCTTGAATAAGGTCTGTCTTGGAAAATATTTCATATACACTTGAGTATAATATTTATTCTGCTCTTTCTGGGAGGTGTGTTGTGTAACAGTCAGTGATGTCATGTGGCAGATGGTGTAGTTCAATTCTATCCTGTCCTTATTGATTTTCCTTCTGCTTGTTTTCTCACTTATTGAGAGAGAGCTATGGAAACATCTTATTATAAATGTTGATTTGTCTGTTTCTCTTTGCAGTTCCATCAGTTTTTGCTTCAAATATTTTGAAACATTTTAGGAGCATAACTTTTAAAATTATGTCCTTGTAATTAATTTACCCTGTTGTCATTGTGAAATGACTTATTTCAAATCCAAGGTAATATTTTTTGCTTTGACATTTATTTTGTCTGATATTAATGTAGTGACTTTAGTTTTCTTTTGATTGGTGTTATGTCCTTTTGCTCTTAATTTATTTGTGTCTTTCTGTTTGAAATCATATTTTTAGACAGCATGTGTGCTAAATTGCTTCAGTCATGCCCAACTCTTTGTGACCCTATGGACTGTAGCCTGCCAGCCTCCTCTCTCTGTGAGATTCTTCAGGCAGGAATACTGGAGTGGGTTTCCCTACCTTCTCCAGGGGATCTTCCTGACCCAGGAATTGAACCTGCATCTCCTGTGGATCCTGCATTGCTGGCAGATTCCTTACCACCGAGCCATCGGCAGAAGCCCAGAATTGGGTATTTTTTAAAAACCCAACTTGATAATTTCTTTTACTTGAGTTTTAACCTTTTACATTTATTGTAGTTATTGATGTGCTTAGCTTTACAAGTGTCATGTTGGGATATTTATTCTTCTTCCCTTTTTCTCTTTCCTTTTGAATTAGTTGATTCCATTTCATTTTCTTTGTTGCCCAATTAGGTGATTCTTTGTTATTTAACTGGTTATTTTAGGGTTTAAGGTATCAAACTTACCATAGTCTACTTTCAGTGATATATAGTGTATATATATACATCATATTACATATAGTATAAGAACCTTGTGATAGTATACTTCCGTTTCTCCCCTTCTGGCCTTTGTTCTATTATTGTCATGCATATTACTTTTATTCATGTTATATTAGTAAATTCCATAATACACTGGGGGTTTTTTGTTGTCCAAATGATCATTTGCCTTTTAATAAGATTAAAATAATAATAATTTTATGTATATATACATGAGGTTTCCATTTCCAGTGTTCTTCATTCCTTTGTGTAGATTCATAGTTCCATCTGTTACCATTTCCTTCTGCCTGAAGGATGTCCTTTGATTTTTTTTTTGGTAGTGTGGGTCTACTGCTAATGAATTTTTTCACCTTTTGTATATCTGAACATATCTTTATTTAGCCTTCACTTCTGAAAGGTATTTCCCAGGGTATGGAATTCTAGGTTGACAATACTTAAAAAATGTTGTTCTACTGGTTTATCGTTTGCATATTTTGACAAGAAATCTTTATTCCTTCTTGTATTCGATCTTCTGTCTTTTTACTCTGGCTACTTCTAAAAAGGTATCCCCCCCAAAATACTCTGTACCAATTAAGAGTTATTCCCCTGGGACTCCCCCCCCAGCCATCTCTCCAGACCTAGGAAACCACTAATGTACTTCCTCTCTTTATGGATATTGCTGTTCTGACATTTCATATAAAGTGAGTCATACAACATACGGTTTGTGTGTCTGACTTCTTAGCATACTTTTTTTTATGTTTCTTTTTTTTAATTGAAGGATAATTGCTTTACAGAATTTTGTTTTTTTCTGTCAAACCTCAGTGTGAATCAGCCATAGGTATACATATATCCCCTCCCTCCTGAACCTCCCTCCCATCGCCCGCCCCACCCCATTCCTCTAGGCTGATACAGAGCCCCTGTTTGAGTCTCCTGAAACACACAGCAAATTCCTGTTGGCTATCTATTTTACACATGGTAGGGTACGTTTCCATGTCACTCTTGCCATGTATCTTACTCCCTCCTCCCCCTCCCCATGTCCATAAGTCTATTCTCTGTGTCTGTTTCTCCATTGCTGCCCTGTAAAGAAGTTCCTCGGTACCATTCTTCTGGATCCGTATATATATGTTAGAATATGATATTTATCTTTCTCTTTCTGACTTACTTTACTCTGTATAATAGGTTCTAGGTTCATCCACCTCATCAGAACTGACTCGAATGTGTTCCTTTTTATGGCTGAGTAAGAGTCCGTTGTGTATATGTACCACAACTTCTTTATCCATTCATCTGTTGATGGGCAGCTAGGTTGCTTCCATATTCTAGCTATTATAAAAAGTGTGGCAATGAATAATGGGGTACATGTGTCTTTTTCAGTTTTGGCTTCCTCAGGGTATGTGCTTAGGAGTAGGATTGCTGGGTTATATGGTGGTTTTATTCCTAGTTTTTTAAGGCATATCCACACCATCTTCCATAGTGGCTGTATCAATTTACATTCCCACCAACAGTGCAAGAGCGTTCCCTTTTCTCCACACCCTCTCCAGCATTTATTGACTTTTTGATGATGGCCATTCTGACTGGTGTGAGGTGATATCTCATTGTAGTTTTGATTTGCATTTCTGTAATAATGGCCGATGTTGAGCATCTTTTCATGTGTTTGTTAGCCATCTGTATGTCTTCTTTGGAGAAATGTCTGTTTAGATCTTTTTCCCACTTTTTAATCGGATTGTTTTTCTGGCATTGAGTTGTATGAGCTGCTTGTATATTTTAGAAATTAATCCTTTGTGAGTTGTTTCATTTGCTATTATTTTCTCCCATGTGAGGGTTGTCTTTTCACCTTGTTTGTAGTTTCCTTTGCTGTGAAAAAGCTTTTCAGCTTAATCAGATCCCACTTGTTTACTTTTGTTTTATTTCCATTACTCTAGGAGGTGGGTCATAGAGGATCTTACTTTGGTTTATGTCCTCGAGTGTTCTGCCTATGTTTTCCTCTAAGAGTTTTATAGTTTCTGGTCTTACATTTAGGTCTTTAATCTATTTTGAGTTTATCTTTGTGTATGGTGTTAGGAAGTATTCTAATTTCATTCTTTTACATGTAGCTGTCCAGTTTTCCCAGCACCATTTATTGAAGAGGCTGTCTTTGCACCATGGTATGTTCTTGCCCTCTTGGTCAAAAATAAGGTACCCATAGGTGCATGGGTTTATTTCTGGGCTTTCTGTCTTGTTCCATTGGTGTATATTTCTGTTTTTGTGCCAGTACCATACTGTCTTGATGACTGTAGCTCTGTAGTATAATCTGAAGTCAGGAAGGTTGATTCCTCCAGCTCCATTCTTCTTTCTCAAGACTGCTTTGGTTATTCAGGGTCTTTTGTGTTTCCATATGAAATGTGAAATTTTTTGTTCTAGTTCTGTGAAAAATGCCATTGGTGATTTGATAGGGATCACATTGAATATGTAGATTGCATTTAGTAGCATAATCATTTTCACAATATTGGTTCTGGCTACCCAGGAACATGGAATATCTTTCCATCTGTTTATGTCATCTTTGATTTCTTTCATCAATGTCTTATAATTTTCTATGTACAGTTCTTTTGTCTCCTTAGTTATGTTTATTCCTAGATATTTAATTCTTTTTGTTGCAATGGTGAATGAGATTGATTCCTTAATTTCTCTTTCTGATTTTTTCATTGCTAGAATATAGAAATGCAAGTGATTTCTGTGTATTGATTTTGTATCCTGCAACCTTGCTAAATTCACTGATTAGCTCTAGTAATTTTCTGATACTGTCTTTAGGATTTTCTATGTACAGTATCATATTATCTGCAGACAGTGAGAGCTTTACTTCCTTTTTTCTGATCTGGATTCCTTTTATTTCTTTTTCTTCTCTGATTGCTGTAGCTAGATTCCAGAACTATGTTGAATAATAGTGGTGAAAGTGGACACCCTTGTCTTGTTCCTGATCTTAGGGGGAATGCTTTCAGTTTTTCACCATTGAGAATAATGTTGATGTAGGCTTATCATATATGGCCTTTACTATGTTGAGGTAGGTTCCTTCTATGCCCATTTTTTAAAGAGTTTTAATCACAAGTGGGTACTGAATTTTGTCAAAGGCTTTTTCCGCATCTATTGAGATTATCATATGATTTTTATCTTTCAGTTTGTTAATATGGTGTATCACATTGATTGATTTGTGTATATTGAAAAATCCTTGCATTGCTGGAATAAACCCAACTTGATCATGGTGTGTGAGCTTTTTGATGTGTTGGTGAATTCTGTTTGCTAAAATTTTGTTCAGGATTCTTACATCTATGTTCATCAGTGATATTGCCCTGTAGTTTTCTTTATTGGTGTTGTCTTTGTCTGGTTTTGGTATCAGGGTGGTGGTGGCCTCATAGAATGAGTTTAGAAGTGTTCTTTCCTCTGCAATTTTTTGACAGAGTTTTAGAAGGATAGACATTAGCTCTTCTCTAAATGTTTGATAGAATTCTCCTGTGAAGCCATCTGGTCCTGGGCTTTTATTTTTTGGGAGATTTTTGATCACAGCTTCAATTCCAGTGCTTGTAATTGGGTTGTTCATAATTTGTTTCTTCCTGGTTCAGTATTTGAAGATTGAACTTTTCTAAGAATCTGTCCATTTCTTCCAGGTTATCCGTTTTATTGCCATATAGTTGTTAATAATAGTCTCTTATAATCCTTTTTATTTCTGCATTGTCTGTTGTAACCTCTCCTTTTTCATTTCTAATTTTGTTGATTTGATTCTTCTCTCTCTTTATTGTGATGTCTGGCTAAAAGTTTGTCAATTTTGTTTATTTTCTCAAAGAACCAGCTTTTAGTTTAAATCTTTACTGTTGTTTCTTTCATTTCTTTCTCATCACTTCTGCTTGGATCTTTATGATTTCTTTCCTTCTACTAATTTGTTGTTGTTGTTATTGTTCTTCTTCTTCTTCTTTTTCTAGTTGTTTTAGGTGTAAAGTTAGGTTGTCCATTTGATGTTTTTCTTGTTTCTTGGGTTAGGATTGCATTGCTATAAACTTCCCTCTTAGAACTGCTTTTGCTGCATCCCGTAGGTTTTGAGTTGTCATGTTTTCATTGTCATTTGATTCTAGAAGTTTTTTGATTTCCCTTTTGATTTCTTCAGTAACCTATTGTTTATTTAGAAATGTGTTGTTTAATCTCCATGTGTTTGTGTTTCTTACAGTTTTTTTCTTGTAATTATCTAGTCTCATAGCATTGTAATCGGAGAAGATGCTTGATACAATTCAGTTTTTCTTAAATTTACTGAGGTTTGCTTTGTGACCCAAGAGGTGGTCTATCCTGGAGAATGTTCCCTGTGCACTTGAGAAGGAGGTGTTTTCGTCTGCATTTGGGTGGAATGTCCTGCAGACATCAATGAGATCCATCTCATCTAATGTATCATTTAAGACTTGTGTTCCCTTATTAATTTTCTGTTTTGGTGATATGTCCAAGGGTGTGAGTAGGGTGTTAAAGTCTCTTACTATTATTGTGTTACTGTCAATTTCTCCTTTTATATCTGTTAGTGTTTGTCTTACTGTATTGAGATGCTCCTATGTTGGGTGCATAGATATTTACAATTGTTATGTCTTCCTCTTGGATTGACCCCTTGATCATTAAGTAGTGTCCTTCCTTATCTCTTGTGATCTTTTTTATTTTAAGGTTGATTTTGTCTGACATGAGGATTGCTACTCCAGCTTTCTTTTGCTTCCCATTTGCATGGAATATATTTTTCCATCCTCTCACTTTCAGGCTATATGTGTCTTTAGGTCTGAAGTGGGTTTCTTGTAGACAGCATATATATGGGTCTTGTTTTTGTATCCATTCAGCCAATCTGTGTCTTTTGGTTGGAGCATTTAATCCATTTACATTTAAAGTAATTATTGATATATATAATTCCTATTGCCATTTTCTTAGGTTGGTTTTGTAGATCTTTTTTCTTCTCTTGTATTTCTTGACTATGTAAGTCCCTTTAACATATGTTGTAAAGGTGGTTTGGTGGTACTGAATTCTCTTAATTTTTGCTTGTCTGGAAAGCTTCCTATTTCTCCATCAATTTTGAATGAGATCCTTGCCAGGTACAGAAATCTTGGTTGTAGATTTTCCCCTTTCAGTACTTTAAATATATCCCTTCTGGCCTGCAGAGTTTCTGCTGAAAGATCAGCTGTTAAGCATATGGGGTTTCCCTTGTATGTTACTTGTCGCTTCTCCCTTGCTGCTTTTCATATTCTCTGTGTTTAGTGTCTGTTAGTTTGATTAGTATGTGTCTTGGCGTGTTTCTCCTTGGATTTATCCTGTAGGGGCATCTCTGTGCCTCTTGGACTTGATTGACTATTTCCTTTCCCCTGTTGGGGAAATTTTCAACTATAATCTCTTCAAAAATTTTCTCATACCCTTTCTTTTTCTCTTCTTCTTCTGGGTCCCCTATGATTTGAATGTTGGTGCATATGATATTGTCCCAGCAGTCTCTGAGACTATCCTCAGTTCTTTTCATTCTTCTTACTTTATTCTGCTCTTCAGAAGTATTTCCACCATTTTATCTTCTAGCTCACTGATTCATTCTTCTGCTTAAGATACTCTGCTATTGATTCCTTCTAGAGTATTTTTAATTTCAGTAATTGTGTTGTTTCTTCTAGGTCTTTGTTAATTGATTCTTGCATTTTCTCCATTTTGTTTTTAAGGTTTTTGATCATCTTTACTATCATTATTCTGAATTCTTTTTCAGGTAGTTTGCCTATTTCCTCTTCATTTATTTGGACTTCTTTGTTTCTAGTTTGTTCCTTCATTTGTGTAGTATTTCTCTGCCTTTTCATTTTTTTCTTTTTTTAACTTATTGTGTTTCAGGTCTCCTTTTCCCAGGTTTCAGGGTTGAATTCTTTCATCCTTTTGATTTCTGCCCTCCTTAGGTTGGTCCAGTGGTTTGTGTAAGCTTTGTATAGGGTGAGATTTGTGCTGAGTTTTTGTTTGTTTGATTTTCCTCTGATGGGCAAAGCTGAGTGAGGTGGTAATCCTGTCTGCTGATGACTGGGTTTCTTTTCTTGTTTTATTTGTCATTTAGATGAGGTGTCCTGCACAGAGTGCTAGTGGGGGTTGGGTGATACTGGGTCTTCTATGCAAGCAGTTTCCTTTATGTGAGTTCTCACTATTTGATACTACCTAGGGTTAGTTCCCTGGTGGCTCAGAGGTTAAAGCGTCTGCCTCCAATGCGGGAGACCTGGGTTCGATCCCTGGGTCGGGAAGATCCCCTGGAGAAGGAAATGGCAATCCACTCCAGTATTCTTGCCTGGAGAATCCCATGGACGGAGAAGCCTAGTAGGTTACAGTCCATGGGGTCGCAAAGAGTCGGACACGACTGAGTGACTTCACCTTACCTTACCGTAGGGTTAGTTCTCTGGTAGTCTAGGGTCTTGGAGTCAGTGCTCCAACCCCAAAGGCTCGGGGCTTGATCTCTTTGGTGGGATAGTCACTGGAGGAGATGGTCTTTCTTGGGTGCTAGTACCATTCTGCTTGATATGTTGTTGTTCTCATTTATCTGGTGTGTAGTCATCATTCAGCCAGGCTTTGGGTTTTTTAAGGAGGAAATTGTTTCATAGGTAGCTGTAGAACCAGTTTGCCCATGGATTGAGGTGAGTTCAGGATCTTCCTACATCACAATCTTGAGCTGGAACCTCATTCTTTATCTGATCCTGTGGCCATTCCTGGTGAGTTGGACTCTCTCCCTCCACTGAGTCCAGTTGGGTCTCAGCTTTCTGAAGAGTCAGGACGCCAACCTGAAAGAAAACTCGGAACACTGTCACGTGGCGTGCTTCCTTGTTCGTCTCCGGGTTCCTTCACTCCAGCCCGGCCCAGCCTCCAGTCCGGCTGGCGCAAGGGGCCAGCATGGTTGGAATCTTGCTGGGCCCTCCACTAATGTTGCAGAAACCAATAATCGAGAAACCAAGCACCATATTCAGAGAGTTTTGGAGAACTCAGGTTTATTACACCAGCAGGCCCAGAGAGTTAACACTCTAAGCTCTGAGCCTGAGCATGTTTTTAAGATTTTTCCATGTTGTAGACAGTATTATTACTTTTCTGCTTTTTATAATCTTATATGTAAGATTCCATTATATGGATTATACCACATTTTGTTTATCCATTCATCAGTTGAAGGACATTTGGGGTATTTCTACTGTTTGGCTGCTCTGAATAATGTTGCTATAAATGTTTGTGCACAAGTTTTTTTATGGACAAATCTTTTCCATTCTCTTGGTTATATATCTAGGAATGGAATTACTTTGTCATAAGGTCACTATATTTAGCTTTTAGAGAAACTGAAAAATTTTCCAAAGCAGCTGCTCCACTTTAGATTCCCACGAGCAATTTTTCCCATTCTTGCTGACCCTTATTGTTGTCTGGGCTTCCCAGGTGACACTAGTGGTATAGACCCCACCTGCCAGTGCTGGAGACATAAGAGGTGTGGGTTCGATCCCTGGGTTGGTAAGTTCCCCTGGAGAAGGGCTTGGCAACCCACTCCATTATTCTTTGCTGGAGAATCCGCATGAACAGAAGAGCCTGGGAGGCTACAGTCCATAGGATTGCAGAGAGTCTGGCACAACTGAAGCAGCTTTACACACTGCTGTCTGGTTTTTCCTTAATGTAGTCATCCTAGTAGTTGTGAACTGTAGCTCATTGTGATCCTAATAGCTCATGTTTTTGAGCATCTTTTTACATGTTTGTGGGCCAATTGTATTTCTTCTTTGGAGGAATGTGTATTCAAGTCCTTTGCCCATTTTAAAATTAGATTACTTATCATCTTTTGTTGAGCTATAAGAGCTCTTTATATACTCTGGGTAGAAGTCATTTCTCAGATACATGATTTACGGGTATTTTCTCCCATTTTTATGGGTTGCCTTTTAACCTTCTTGAAGCACGAGTTTTTGGTGTTATATCGAACAAAACACTGTCTAACGCAAGGTCACAAAGATCTAATCCTATGTTTTCTTCCAAGAATTGTGTGGTTTTATCTCTTGAATTTGGGTCTGCGGTACATTTTGAGATGATTTCCGTACCTGTTGTACAGTAGGGGTCTAACTTCTGTCTTCTGGATGTGGCTATCCAATTGTCCCACCATCAACTCGCCTGTTGAACATGAGGATTACAGTTACAATAATTGTGTTTGTGTCTGCTGATTTTAACATCCTTGTCATTTCTTGATAGATTTCAATTTATTTATGTTTTTCACTTTAAAGGTTATATTTCCCTCCTTATTTGGTATGTCTGGTAACCTTTGGTTGGTTGCCGGAATGGTGAATATTATCTTGTTGGTTGCTGGGTGTTTTTGTATTCTTAAAGACATTCTCGCACTTAGTTCTAGGAGGTAGTTAAATTAATTGGAAATGATTTTTTTCTGGTTTTGCTTTTATGATTTTTTAGGTAGGTAAAGATAAATGCTTATTCTAGGGCCAGTTTTTCTGTGAAAAAAAAACAAAAAACAAACACACAACAAAAAACTAAGTACTAAGAAACAGTACTGAGAAAGACCTTCCTGAGTACTGTCCTCAGTGCCCTACAAATTAAAAATGTGGCTTGTGGGATCTGCTCTGAGCAGAAGGCATTGTTGCCTCTACTCCTCTTCAGTTTTTTCCTCAGCAGCATGTGCAGGCATACTTTGGAGATATTGTGGGTTTGATTCTAGACCACTGTGATAAAGCAAATATGACAAAGTGAATCATGTGATTGTTTTGTTTCCTAGTGCCTATAGAAGTTATCTTTATGTCTACGGCTGAGTCCCTTCTCTGTTCACCTGAAACTATCACAACATCAATACAGAATACAAAGTTAAAAAAAAAAAAAAAACTAAAAAAAAAAGTTACATTTACTCTATACAATTGTCTTTTAAAACTGGGAAAAAAATGTGCATACCTTAATTTTAAAATGTTATCACTATAAAATGGTATCATCTGAGCCTTCAGTGAGTTGTAATCTTTTTGCAGTAATAACACCAAAGATCATGGATCACACTCATCATAACAAATACAGCAATAATGAAAAGGTTTGAAATATTGCAAGGATTACCAAGATGTCACACAGAGACACAAAGTGAGCAAATGCTGTTAGAAAAAAAATGAAACCAATAGATGTCTCGGTGCATGGTTGCCACAATCTTCAATTTGTTAACAAAATATATAGTATTTCCAAAATGCAATAAGGTGAATCACAGTGCCTGTACTCATCAGCATGCTATTGAATATTTATGGGGGCTCTCTGCAGGTCTCAGGATTTCTTGTTCATGCACAGCTCTTTCCTCCGTGGTACTGTAGCTTTCTTAGTCCTGCTGGACTTGCAGCTTTGTCTTCTTACCTCAGAGTGTATTTTTTTGAGGCTTTTCCTAGGTTGTCCTTCCCTATGCTCTGGCCAGGAAACTGTCTCAAGGCAGTAAGTTTGGTAACTTGTAAGGCTTACCTCCTTTGTTTTCTGTCTCTCAGGAGAAAATTTTTTGGTCTCTGATGTTCAGTGTCCTGAAAACCACTGTTTCAGATATTTTGTCTGTTGGGTTTTTTTGTTTGTTTGTTTCTATGTCATTGCTTAAACCTAGGAGTCAGAAACCTAGAAGTCAGCTTTGGCTCTTACTTCTCCCTTCACATATCAAATTATCATGTCTTAAAATTTATCTCTTTCTAACCTACTCCTTTGCCACTGCCTTCATTTAGGCTCTTATTCGTTTTTCTGGTGAAGCCCATTCTTCTGGGCTTCCCTGGTGGCTCAGATGGTAAAGAATCTGCCTGCAATGCAGGAGACCTGGGTTTGATCCCTGGGTGGGGAAGATCCCCTGGAGAAGGGATTGGTGACCCATTCTAGTATTCTTCCCTGGAGAATTCCATGGACAGAGGAGCCTGGTGGGCTATATATAGTTCATGGGGTCACAAAGAGTCAGACATGACTGAGTGACTAACACACAACACACACTCATTCTTTTCCTCTAACCTAGGTTGTCCTCCTCTCTTCCTGATCCTTTGATCTTTCTTCCCTCCTATTGGCAGAGTGGTCTTTCTAAAGCACAGATACACTGACTGCCTTCTTCTTTACTTCAGATCCTTCCGTGATTCCCCATTATCTTCTGGGTAAAGTCTCTATGTCCAGTCCCTATAGCAAGGCCTGGCTCATCTTTTTTGGACTCTTTTCCTTCTTATATCTACTGCTTATTCCAGCCATGCTCAGGTGATTTAATCCTTTGAAAACCTTTGCTCGGATGCACTCCTGTGCTTTTACACACTGCATTGTCTGCTTCGAGTGCCCGACCTTTTCCAGCCCCACCAGGCCTCCAGCCACCAGACTCAGCTCAGACACCATCTCTTACAAGTGTCTGCTTCCCTCCTGCCCTCCAGCAGTAGGTTCCTCTCTTGTTTCTCTGTTCCTCCTCTGTTCTCTCTACATCATCACTTACCACATTGTATTACAATTGTTATTTCTTTACTCTTATACAAGATAGAAATGACAGCTGTTTGCTAACGATGATACAGGGTTACATACCCATTGTGTAACTAGAAAAGGGATGCAAAATTTGGGGTAGAATCATATGACCCTTGATATCAAAATTCAAAATATATAAAGGAAATAACTGAAAATAAGTGAAATAACTCAAAATACTTGAGGTACTAACCATAATTTTTATTTGATTTTATAATGTTGAATTGGAACATAAGACCCAGAATGCAGTTTGGTGAAACTGCATAAAAAATGACATTAGAAAAAATTAATATTTAAAAATACTTAAGAGTTGCAAGTATTGTTAATCTAAGGAAGCAGGGACAATATTTATTAGAAAACTTGATGGAAATACCTGAAGAATATAACCCATTAATGTTTGTGAGTTCCATCGTTCTGTTATAGGAGAATCAGACTCGATCAAGTTGTATCATTGAATCACTTTGAAGTATATAATACACATGCATGTTTGCCCTTTGAAAATTTTAAAAATTTTATTTTAATTTTTATTTCATATTTGGATGTAGTTGATTTACAATGTTGTGTTAGTTTCAGGTGTATGGTGAAGTGGTTCAGTTATACACATTCTTTTTCACGTCTTCCCTGGTAGCTCAGCTGGTGAAGAATCCACCTGCAACACAGGAGATCCGGGTTCTATTCCTGGGTTAGGAAGATCCCCTGGAGGAGGGCATGGCAACCCACTCTAGTATTCTTGCCTGGAGAATCCCATGGACAGAGGAGCCTGGTGGGCTACAGACCATGAGGTCGCAAAGAGTTGGACATGACTGAGCGACTAAGCACAGTACATTGCTTTCCCCATATAGGTTATTATAGAATATTGAGTAGAGTTCCCTGTGCTATATATTAGGTCCTTGTTGATTATCTTCTTTTATGTATAGTAATGGTCCCATCACTTCATGGGAAATAGATGGGGAAACAGTGGAAACAGTGTCAGACCTTATTTTGGGGGGCTCCAAAATCACTGCAGATGGTGATTGCAGTCATGAAATTAAAAGACACTTACTCCTTGGAAGGAAAGTTATGACCAACCTAGATAGCATATTGAAAAGCAGAAACATTACTTTGCCAACAAAGGTCCATCTAGTCAAGGCTATGGTTTTTTCAGTCGTCATGTATGGATGTAAGAGTTGGACTGTGAAGAAAGCTGAGCGCCAAAGAATTGATGGTTTTGAACTGTGGTGTTGGAGAAGACTCTTGAGAGTCCCTTGGACTGCAAGGAGATCCAGCCAGTCCATTGTAAAGGAGATCAGTCTTGGGTGTTCATTGGAAGGACTGATGCTGATGCTGAAACTCCAATACTTTGGCCACCTCATGAGAAGAGTTGACTCATTGGAAAAGACCCTGATGCTGGGAGGGATTGGGGGCAGGAGAAGGGGACGACCGAGGATGAGATGGCTGGATGGCCCCACTGACTCGATGGATGTGAGTCTGAGTGAACTCTGGGAGTTGGTGATGGACAGGGAGGCCTGGCGTGCTGCGATTCATGGGGTCGCAAAGAGTCAGGCACGACTGAGCAACTGAACTGACTGACTGAATGTGTATTTGCTAATATAAACCTCCTAATTTATCCCCCACCCTCTTCTTTCCCCTTTGTTAACCATAAGCTTGTTTTTGAAGTCTGGGTGTCTGTTTTTGTTTTATAAATAAGTTCATTTGTATCATGTTTTTCGACTCCACTTATAAGTGATAATATCTGGCACTTGTCTGCCTTACTTCACTTAGTGTGGTAGTCTTGAAGTCCATCCATGTTGCTGCAGATGGCCTTATTTTATTCTTTCTTTAACGGCTGAGTAATATTCCATGCTATATGTGTACCACACTGTCTTTTTCCATTCCTCTGTCAGTGGGCATTTGGGTTGCTTCCGTGTCTTGGCTGTTGTAAATAGTGCTGCAGTGAACATCAGGGTGCATGTATCACTTTGAATCATGGTTTTCTCTGGATATATGCCCAGGAATGAGATTTCAGAATCATATAGTAGTACTAATTTTAGTCTTTCTACTCTTCTTTGTAGTGATTGTACCAAGTTACATTCCCACCAACAGTATACGAGGGTTCCCTTTTCTCTACACCCTCTCCAGCATTTATTGTTTGTAGGCTTTATGATGATGGCCTGTCTGACTGGTGTGAGGTGATACATTACTATACTTTTGATTTGCATTTCTCTAGTAATTAGTGATATTGAGGATCTTTTCATGTGCTTTTTGGCCATCTGTGTGTCTTTTTTGGAGAAATGTCTATTTTGACCTTCGGCCATTTTTTGATTGGGGTTTTTCTTTATATTGAGCTGCATTAGCTGTTTGTATATTTTGGAGATTAATCCCGTGTATGTTGCTTTTTTCCCGTATATTTTCCCCCATTCTGTGGATTGTCTTTTCATCTTGTTTATGGTTTCCTTTGTGCTGCAAAAGCTTTTAAGTTTAATTAGGTCCCTTTTCTTTATTTTTGTTTTTCTTTTTGTTACTGAAGGAGATGGATCTAAAAAGATAATGCAGTGATTCATGTCAAAGAGTGTTTTGCCTATTTTTCTTCTAAAGAGTTACCAAATCCATCTTACATTTAGGTCTTTAATTTATTCTGAGTTTTTTTTAATTAGAATATAATTGACTTACAATGTTATGTTAGTTTCTGCTGTACAGTGAAGTATATCAGCTCTATGTATATGTTTATCCCCTCCCTCTTGACACTCCCTCCCACTTCTCTGGGTCATCACAGAGCACTCTCTGTGCTCTACAGTAAGTTCCCACTAGGTAGCTGTCTTATACATGGCAGTATGTATATGTGTCAGTCCCAGCCTCCCCGCTCATCACACCCTCCTCTTCCTCCCCTGTGTCCACATTCTGTTCTCTATGTCTGCATCTCTGTTCCTGTACTGTAAACAGGTTCATCTGTACCATTTTTCTTTTTAAAAAATTGTTTTCATTATAGTTGATTTACAGTGTTGTGTTAGCTTTTTTAAACTAGAAGGTAATTGCATTACAGCGTTGTGTTTGTTTCTGCTGTACAGCAGTGTGAATCAGCTGTGAGCATACATACGTACCCTCCCTCTTGAGCCTTCCTTCCACCCCCGTCTCATCCCTCAGGTCATCTCAGGGCACTGAGCCTCCGTGTGCCTGTGCGGCAGCTTCCTGCCAGCCATGCTTTATACACGGTAGTGTACATATGTCAGTGCTACTCTCTAAATCCGTCCCACCCTCTCCTTTCCCTACTGTATCCACAAGTTCATTCTCTATGTCTGTGTCTCTATTCCTGCCCTGCAAATAGGTTCATCAATACCATTTTTCTAGACTCCATATATATGCATTAATATACAATATTTGCTTTTCTCTCTTTGACTAACTTCACTCTGTTATGGACAGACTCTGGGTTCATCCACATCACTACAAATGACCCAGTTTCATTCCTTTTTTATGGCTGAGTAATATTCCTTTGTATATATGTAGCACAACTTCTTTATCCATTCATCTGTTGATGGATATCTAGGTTGCTTACATGTCCTGGCTATTGTAAATAGTGCTTCTATGAACATGAGGGTACGTGTGTCTTTTTGAATTAATGTGTCATTTAAGCCTGTGTTTCCTTATTGATTTTCTGTCTACATGATGTTCCTGTCCGTTAATGTGAGGTGATAAAGTTCCCCACTATCATTGTCTTACTGTCAGCTGCTCCTTTTATGGATGTTAGTATTTGCCTTGTATATTGAGGTGCTCTTATGTTGGGTGCATATGTATTTACAGTTGTTATATCTTCTTTTTGGATTGATCCCTTGATCATTATGTAGTGTCCTTCTTTGTCTTTTCTAACAGTTTTTGAAGTCTCCCTTGGCTGATATGAGTAGTGCAATTCCAGCTTTCTTTTGATTTTTGTTTGCATAGCTTTTTCTGTCTTCTTACTTTCTATTTCTGCTTCATTGACTACACTAATGCCTTTGAATGTGTGGATCACAACAAACTGTGGAAAATTCTTAAACAAAAGATCGGAATACCACACCACCTTATCTGCCTCCCGAGAAACCTATATGCAGGTGAGGAAGCAACACTTAGGACCAGACATGGAACAATGGACTGGTTCAAAATTTGGAAAGGAGTACATCAAGGCTGTATGTGTGTCACCCTGCTTACTTCATTTATATACAGAGTACCTCATGCAAAATGCCAGGCTAGATGAATCACAGGCTGGAATTAAGACTGCTAAAAGAAATACCAATAACATCAGATATGCAGATGATACCACCCTAATGGCAGAAAGTGAAGGGGAACTAAAGAGCCTCTTGATGAAGGTGAAGGAGGAGAGTTAAGAAGCTGGCTTAAACTCAACTTTCAAAAACTAAGGTCATGGCATCTGGTCCCATCACTTCATGGCAAATAAATGGGGGGAGAAGTGATAACAGTGGCAGATTTTATATTCATGGGCTCCAGAATCACTGGAGATGGTGACTGCAGCCATGAAATTAAAAGACACTTGCTTCTTGGAAGAAAAGCAGTGACAAGCCTTTGTTGTTGTTCAGCCGCTCAGTTGTTGTTGTCTCTTTGCAACCCCGTGGAGTGCAGCATGCCAGGCTTCCCTGTCCTTCACCATCTCCTGGAGCTTGCTCAAACTCATGTCCATTGAGTCAGTGATGTCATCCAACCGTCTTGTCCTCTATCATCCCCTTTGCCTCCTGCCTTCAGTCTTTCCCAGCATCAGGTTATTTTCTAATGAGTCAGTTCTTTGTATCAGGTGGCCAAAGTATTGGAGCTTCAGCTTCAGGATCAGTCCTTCCAATGAATATTCAGGATTGATTTCCTTTAGGATTGACTGGTTTGATCTCCTCGTAGTCCAAGGGGCTCTCAAGAGTCTTCTCCAACTCCACAGCTGGAAAGCATCAGCTTTTTGGCATTCAACCTTCTTTGTGGTCCACCTCTCACATCCATACATGATTACCAGAAAAACCATAGCTTTGACTAGATGGACATTCGATGGCAAAGTAATGTCTCTGCTTTTTAATATGCTCTCTAGGTTTGTCATAGCTTTTCTTCCAAGGAGAAAGTGTCTTTTAATTTCATGGCTTCAGTCACCATCTGCAGTGATTTTGGAGCCCCATAAGATAAAGTCTATCACCATGTTCATTGTTTCTCATCTATTTGCCATGAAGTGATGGGACCAGATGCCAAGATCTTAGTTTTTTGAATGTTGAATTTTAAGCAAGCTTTTTCACTCTCCTCTTTCACCTTCATCAAGAGGCTCTTTAGTTCCTCCTTGTTTTCTGCCATAAGGGTGGTGTCATCTGCATATCTGAGGTTATTGATATTTCTCCCAGCAGTCTTGATTCCAGCTTGTGCTTCATCCAGCCTGGCATTTCGCTTGATGTACTGGAATTGATGTTTTTGAACTGTGGTGTTGGAGATCCAACCAGTCCTCCTAAAGGAAATCAGTCCTGAATATTCATTGGAAGGAGTGATGCTGAAGCTGAAGGTCCAATATCTGGCCACCCGATGTGAAAAATTGACTCACTGGAAGAGACCCTGATGCTGGGAAAGATTGAAGGCAGGAGGAGAAAGGGATGACAGAGGATGAGATGGTTAGATGGCATCACTGATTCAATGGACATGAGTTTGAGCAAGCTCTGGGAGTTGGTGATGGACAGGGAAACCTGGCGTGCTGCAGTCCATGGGGTTGCAAAGAGTTGGACATGACTGAATGACTGAACTGAACTGAATTCTGCATGTAAGTTAAATAAGCAGGGTGACAGTATACAGCCTTGACATACTCCTTTTCAAATTTTGAACCAGTCTATGTCCAGTTCTAACTTATTTCTTGACCTGCATTAAGTTTCTGAGGAGGCAGGTAAGGTGATCTGGTATTCCCATCTCTTAAAGCATTTTCCACAGTTTGTTGTGATCCACACAAATGCTTTAGCATAGTCAATGAAGCAGAAGTAGATGTTTTTCTAGAATTCTCTTGCTTTTTTGATGATCCAGCAGATGTTGGCAATTTGATCTCTGGTTCCTCTGCCTTTTCAAAATCCAGCTTGAACATCTGGAAGTTCTCGGTTCACATACTGAAGCCTGGCTTGGAGAATTTAGAGCATTATCTTGCTAGTATGCGAAATGAGTGCATTTGTGCAATAGTTTGAACATTCTTTGGTATTGCCCTTCTTTGGGATTGAAATGAAAACTGATCTTTCCAATTCTATGACCGTTGCTGAGTTTTCCAAATTTACTGGCATATTGAGTGCAGCACTTTGGCAGCTTCATCTTTTAGGATTTGAAATAGCTCAGCTGGAATTCCCATCACCTCCACTAGCTTTGTTCATAGTGATGCTTCCTCAGACCCACTTGACTTCACATTCCAGGATGTCTGGCTCTAGGTGAGTGATCATACCATCATGGTTATCTGCGTCATGATGATCTTTTTGTACAGTTCTTCGGTGTATTCTTGCCACCTCTTCTTAATATCATCTGCTTCTCTTAGCTCCATACTGTTTCTGTCCTTTATTGTGCCCATCTTTGCATGACATGTTCCCTTGGTATCTGTAATTTTCTTGAAGAGATCTCTAGTCTTTCCCATTTTGTTGTTTTCCTCTGTTTCTTTGCATTGAACACTTAGGAAGACTTTCTTATCTCTCCGTGCTATTCTTTGGAACTCTGTATTCAGATTGGTTCCAAAGAATAGCAAGGAGTGACAGGAAAGCCTTAGGAAGGAAGGGTATACCCATCTGAATGTAGAGTTCCAAAGAATATCAAGGAGTGTTCGTAAGTGTTCAGTTCAAAGAAATAGAGGAAAACAAAAGAATGGGCAAGACTAGAGATCTTCCCTGGTGGCTCAGATGGTAAAGCATCTGCCTACAATGCGGGAGACCTGGGTTTGATCCCTGGGTCGGGAAAATTCCCTGGAGAAGGAAATGGCAACCTACTCCAGTACTCTTGCCTGGAAAATCCCATGGACAGAGGAGCTTGGTGCAGGCTACTGTCCATGGGGTCGTAAAGAGTCGGGCACGACTGAGCGACTTCACTTCACTAGAGATCTCTTCAAGAAAATTAGAGATGACAAACCTAGACAGCATATTAAAAATCAGAGACAACACTTTGCCGACAAGAGTGCATTTAGTAAAAGCTATGGTTTTTTTCAGTAGTCATGTACAGATGTGAGAGTTAGACCATAAAGAAGGCTGAGTGCTGAAGAATTGATGCTTTCAAACTGTGGTGCTGGAGGGGACTCTTGAGAGTCCCTTGGACAGCAAGGAGATCAAACCAGTCCATCCTAAATGAAATTAACCCTGAATATTCATTAGAAGGACTGATGTTGAAGCTGAAGCTCCAATACTTTGGCCACCTGATGTGAAGAGCTGACCTACTAGAGAAGACCCTGGTGGTGGGAAAGATTGAGGGCAGGAGGAGAAGAGTGTGACAAAGAATGAGATGGTTGGATGGCATCACTGAATCAATGGACATGAGTTTGAACAAATTCCAGGAGATACTGAGGGACAGCAAAGCCTGGCGGGCTGAAGTTCATGGGATCTCAAAGAGTTAGACATGCCTTAGCATCTGAACAACAGTAATAACACCACTTTCATTCTGGATGTTTTCCTAGGTCTGAAGTGGGTCCCTGGTAGACAGCATGTAAACAGATCTTGTTTCTGTATCCATTCAGCCAGTCTGTGTCTTTTGGTTGGAGCATTTAATCCCATTACATTTAAGGTAGTTACTGATACATATGTTCTTACTGCTGTTTTGTTAATTGTTTAGGATTTGTTTTTGTAGGCCTTTTTTCTTCCCTTCCTCTTTTGCTTTCTTTTCTTGTGATTTAATGATTATCATTAGAGTTGTGTTTGGATTGCTTTTTTCTTTTTTGGTGTGTATCTGTTACATGCTTTGGTTGTGATTACCATGAGGAGGCTTTGATACAGCAGTCTATATATATAGTTGTTTTAAGTTGCTGGTCTCTTAATTTCAAATGTGCTTCCAGTATCCTGCATTTGAACTTCCTTCTTCTCAGGATTACTTGTTTTGATACCGTGCTTGTGTGTGGATGATATCCTGCCTTTGCTGTATTTTGCCTTTACTGATGTGCTTTTCTGTTCAAAATGCTCTTGTTTCTAGGTGGCCTTTTCTTTTCTGCTTAGAGAAGTTCCTTTAGCATTTGTTGTAATGCTCCTTTGGTGGTGCTGAATTCTCTTAGCTTTTGCTTCTCTGTGAAGCTTTTGATTTTTTCCTTGAATTTGAATGAGAGTCTTGCTGCATAGAATATTTTTAGTGGTAGGTTTTCCCCTTTCATCACTTCAAATATATCAGGCCATTCCCTTCTGTCCTGCAGATTTACTGCTGAAAAATAAGCTGATAACCATGTGGGGATTTCCTTATATATTGCTTTTCCTTCGTTGCTTTTAATATTTTCTCTTTGTCTTTAATTTTTGTCATCTCTCTTTTTGCATGTTCCTCCTTGGCTGGAGAAGGAAATGGCAACCCACTCCAGTGCTCTTGCCTGGAGAATCCCACAGACAGGGAAGCCTGGTAGGCTACCGTCCACGGGGTCGCAAAGAGTCGAACACAACTGAGCGACTTGACTTCCTTCCTTCCTTGGCTTTATACCCTATGGGACTCTGCACTTCCTGGATTTGAGTGAGTGTTTCCTTTCCCATGTTAGTGAAGGTTTTGGCTACTTCCTCCAGATATTTGCTCGATCCTTTCTTTTGTCTTGTGTAATGCAAACATTGGTGCATTTAGTGATGGTCCCAGAGGTCTCTTAGATGCTTCTCATTTTTAAAATTCTTTTTCTCTGTTCTTTTCTGCAGCATTGTTTTCTACCAATCTGTCTTCCCACTTCCTTATTCTTTCTTCTGCCTCAGTTATTCTTCTGTTGATTCCTTCTACTGTACTGTTCATTTCAGCTATTGTGTTACCTCTCTTCTTCAAATCTTCTAGCTCTTTGTTAAATATTTTTTGTATCTTCTTGGTCTCTGCCGCCATCCTTTGTTTATCTTTTGGCCATGCTGTGCGGCATGCAGGATCTTAGTTCCCTGACCAAAGATCAGACCTGCGCCCCCTGAAGTGGAAGTGTGGCATCCTAACCATTGACCACCAGCGAGTTCCTTGTGCCTCTGTTCTTTTTCCAAGATTTTAGATCACCTTTACTATCATTTTTCTGAATTATTTTTCAGGCAGATGGACTGTCTCCACTTAGTTATTTTTTCCTAGGCTTTATCTTGTTCCTTCATTGGGAACATATTTCTCTGTTGTTCATTTTGTATAACTTTCTGTGATTGCAGTCTCTGTTCTGCAGGCTACAGAGTTGTAGCTGCTCCTCTTGCTTCAGCTGTCAGCCCCCTGGTGGGTAAGGCTGTCCAGGAGGCTTGTTCAGGCTTTCTGATTGGAGGGTCTGGCATGCCCACTGGTGAGTGGAGCTGGGTTTTGTCCCTCTAATGGGCAGGGCCCTGTCAAGGCTTGTGTTTAGAGGCAGCTGGCATCATCAACGCAGTGGACATGAGTTAGAGCAAACTTTGGGAGATAGTGAAGGACAGAGAAGCCTGGCATGTTGCAGTCCATGAGGTCACAAAGAATTGGACGCTGATTGACCAAACAAGTGCATTTCGGATGACCTTAGCTGCCTGTCTTTGGGTGGGGCTGTTTTCCCACCCTGTTGGATGACCTCTGGGACTGCTCACCTAATGAACATTCCTTGGGGCCTCTGCCACCAGTGTCCTTGCCACCCCGCTGCCTCCGCCGCTGGTGAGCCACGGCCAACTCCTGCCTCCTATGGAGACCTTCCAGAACCCAACAGTAGGTCTGTTCTGGGCTCCTGTGGAGTCACTGCTTTGCTTTGGGTCTCAGGGCACTGAAACCTTATGTGTGCCTTCCAAGGTGGTGTCTCTGCTTCCTTCAGTCCTATGGAGCTCTTGCACCCAAGCCCCTCTGGCCTGGAAAGCCAAATGCTCTGAGACACTTCCTCCTGATTGCAGACCCCAGGCTGAGGAGCCTGATGTGGGGCTTGGAACTCTCCCTCCTGTGGAAGAAACTGTGATGTTTGTGCTTTCCAGTTCGTGGATTGCCTGTCCTGTTGGTATGGGATTTGATTTTATTGCAAAAGCGCCCCTCCTGTCGTCTCGTTGAGGCTTTCTCTTTGTCTTTGAAAGTAGAGTATCTTTTTTTCTCTTTTTTGTAGATTCCAAAAAATGATTTTGGCATTTTCGTCAGAGGAGGTGAGCTCAGGTTCTTCTGCTCCACCATCTTGTCCTTTTTCCAGTTTTCCCTGAAAAGAACAAAGTTTGGAACTTCTCAGTGCTGCTTCTCACCAGCTGGCCTGAGAGACAGTTAAAGCTGAAGCAGAAGATCCCTTTCTGGGGTGGTTTAATCAAGGGAAAACGGGCACTAAAGAGTTGGGTACATTGTTTCCCCAGTAGTAGAGGTTAATGTTCAACAGGTTATACAAACCTTATCCCCATTGCAAGAAAAATCAGTTCCACTATATTATTCAGGGTGCTCCAGAGAAGCAGTACCAGTAGGATGTGTGTGCATACAGGAAGAGATTTACTATATGAAACCGACTCACACAATTATGAAGAATAGTGAGTCCAAAAATCTGCAGTGTGGACTGGCAGGTTGGAGACCCAGGACAGTCAGTGTTGTAGATGAAGTCCCAAACAGTCTGCTTTGCCTCTCGGCTAGGAAGGCTGGGCTTTCTGCTCTCTTCATGCCTCCAGCTGGTTTGGTGGGGCACAGCTGCATTATGGACGGTGATCTGCTTTACCCAGAGGTTACCAATTAAAATGTTAGTCTCATCCGAAAAACCCTCCTGTGACCCACATAATTTACCATCACATCCACCAAGCTGTAAAATGAACAGTTTTGTAATAAATTTCCTTAGACAGTGCAGTATATGAATATGTCTGCCCCCAACACCCACCCCCACCCCCCGGGTTTATAAAAATGTTTACTGTAAAGGAAAAAAAAGTCTTCCTTTGTCACATCATTTTGTAATCCTTTAAGGTTTTATGGGAACACTAGATTTTTTTGAATTATTGGCATTAATCAGTGAACTCTTGGAGATACTTGTTTTGAATAGAATGTGGCTTGTTTGTATTCCAGACAGAAGCAATGAAAGCCTCATTAGTCTTTGTTTGAAACCATCAAGAAGATCTCACCTGTCATTTTAGGTTCGTGGTCTGTAAAGGATTCACAGGAATCCTGTTTGATTGTTTATTGGCGACATTTAAAAAATTCCGCAATTGGTATGCCTCTGGTGGGAACAGCTGGGGACCTCTCTGAGCTAGCCATCTGCACAGACAATTCTCAGGATGGCTTTATTTGCTGAGATTAGTCCAGGCACATGACAACAACTGCACCTGGATATGCTTCATCCTTGCTGTAAGGGTGGTGTCTCTGGGAGTGTTTTTAAGCCACCGTCTAGCCCCCAAAGGCCTGTGGCTTTGTTTCTGTTCAGGGGAGATATTTTTGATGATGGTACATTTTTTTTTCCTTGTAAATTCAAGTGATAATTTGAAAAACTCATCAAACCCAGAGAAATCTTATTCAGCCTTGAAAATCTGCGTTCATTATCATGTTATCAAATCTCATTGTTGTATCATAAAGCTGAACCTCTCTAGTCATAAATGACCACACACAATGTGGGCAAATGGCTGTAAAGCTTGCATAGTGCTAAGCATGGTGTTGTTTGGGAAGGATTACTTCACGTGCTGCTCCTACACGGTCCAGTTATGTCTAGGACGTCGCATGTAATTCGGATTTCTTTTCTCAGATGGTTCTTTTATGTTCTACATGCTTTACAGGCAGGGCCACTCTCTCCCGGTCTCTCTCTATTGTCTTCTTTGTAGGCAGTTGTATTCCAGGCTCCAGGGAAGAACTCTACTGCACTTTGCCAGCCACAGTATTCTGCTCTCATTCATAAAGGTACTGAATGCTACTCCCAACCTACCTTGAGAGTATAACAATTATATAAATGTTAATAGTTTGATTTTAAATTAAATCTCATTGATACTTAGAATGTGTTTTATTATTGTGACTAAGAAAAAATAAAAGTTCCAGAATGCCATGTCGGTTTGTATAAATTTGAAAATGACGTTCTTGACTAACATACAGACACACTTCTTACAAAAATAACCTTTAACAAAGATGTATTGTTTTACATTCAGTAAACACCTACTGAGTCCCTACAGAGCCCCTGTGCAGAGCACAGATGCTTCAAGATCGTACTTTTCTTAGATCAGGTTGACTGGTTAGCATCCTTTTCTTGTGAATTTCTGAACACTTTATCCCCGGATCAATAGATGAATGTGGTAGATGTCTTATACTATTTCCCTTAGCTTAGCTTTAGACTGTCAGGAACGCCTGTCCATTAGATTAATGGCTGCCAACAACTTACCTGGGGGGTCTGTAGAACCCCACAGCTGTGTGCTAGCAAAATGGCAGAAACTGCCCTGGAGTCTTCATGCCCTCAGTCTCCACTTGTGTTGCCTTCCATCGGAAACTTCTTTGTTCTCAATTTTTTTCTATTTGAAATTTTAGATATCTGTTGTCCAGTCTGGTAACTCATCCCATCCACTATTGATTTTTGCAGAGAAAGGTAGGAAACTGAGATGGTTTACTAAAATGCCAGTAAGGTCAAGGCTTGTTATAAAGAAATCAAAGGTAATGATTATCATCATCATCGTCTTATCCTCAGGCAGAAAAAGGGAGGTAACACGCCACTTTCCTTAGCTTGTAATGGTACATCATCAGCCAGCTTTCTCCTTGCTCCTCTCTCCCTCCATCAAGCGTTTCTCCCGGAGTTTTCCTGTGCAGCAGCGTGCAGACGTGGGATACCTACTGGCTGAGGCTCTGGTGCCCTGTCAGCAGCCACCTTTTTCTTTCTGAACCTATGGCTTTCATGTTTTATTTCCCCTCAGTCACCCATCCGTAGAAGACTCCCTCAGCCATCCCTTTTCTAATCAATTACTATATTAAAACCAGCCCTACAGAACAGCTCCCAGTGGGTGAGTAGGATGTCTCAGACATATTTGCCCCATGAAACCTTTATTTGCCCTCGAAAGGGACTGGAAGCCTAAGAGACTTTTCAATATCTGCCTTTATTGTTTGCTTTTTTTTTTTTTTTTTTTACTATGGCCTCTTATAGCCAGACTTGCCTGTTGGATGTTTCTGAACTCTCTGGTCCGAGGCTCTTTCCTAACTGGAATTGTCTGTGTCTACAGATTCAAGGAGTTCCATTGTGTCAGTTTATTCAGCAGAATGGCTCTTACGGTATCCAGTCTTCCTCGGCAAGGGAAGGGCCCTACTCTCTCTCCAGACTGTCTGGGTGGCATTGGTGGTACAGTGGTGAACACAGCTGCTTTCCAGATTACCTGGGTGCTGGGACTGGTCTCAGTGACAAGAGAACCTCTGTTGCAGTCAGGCTGTTCACTGCACCGTGCCTCAGACATCCCACACTTTGTCCGCCTCTGGATTTTGCACAGAGCCTGCCACTTTACTTCCTTTTGTCCAGGCCCTCGCTCTTAAGTGTACATTCCGTGTTTCTCAGCCCTTCCAGCCCTCGCTTTTCTCTGGACTCCTGCACCGTATATAGTGAATACTTCCTGACTTAATACTTTTCTTTCCTCTTGTGCTTGCATGTGTTTGCGTGACCTGAATTAGATGCTAGGAGAGATGTATTTTACACTTCTCTTTACCCCTAGTCGTTCATGGTAGTTACTTACTAAAATACACAAAATTCTTTTGGACATATATCTGCCCCTCACACCAGAAGATGTGACTTCAGGTAGGATTAAGCATAATTTCAAAAGGGATAGAGCCTTCATCTTGTCTCTCTTCAGATTGACTGCTCTAACTTGGTAAATGTGGGGAAGAGCTTCTCTCTCTGTTGTTGGTTTATGGCACTTCCAGAAATGTTATTTTTAAGGCAGGCCTCACCGTACCAGCTGCCCACACTTGAGCGTGTCAGAATCGTGGTCCAGAGCAGTGCGGACTGTGGAGGCCTGCTGGTGAGGCTCCTGCCCTGCGCCGGCTGCTGCATGGTCCTTCCTTCACCTCGTCCACCCCTCCTCTCACCCGTTGGCCTTAACTCCAGATCTGAGTGTGAGACCAGCCCAGAGACGGTGGTAGCTTGGTTGCCGAAGTCTGATTTGCACTCAGACTAGCTTTATCTGCGCCTGTCCCTTGAATGGAGCAGACAGAAATGGAAGTGAGCAGAAAGCAAGGCTGGGAAGCCTCTCAAGGGGCTTGGGGACCTGCAGGCAGCTCCTGTCTTCTACAAGCAGCACCAGTGGTGGAAAGTCTGCAGTGTGCCCGACACTGAGTCAGTGCTTTAGAAGGGAGAGAGCACTGACCGCTTTACCCTGAGGAAGTGGAAAGCAGGGGACCTGACTGATTTGGGAAAGGTTGGGCAACCAGTACTAGCAGATTGGGATGCAAATCCAGGTGCAGTGGGCTCCCCAGTCCTTCCACATGAACCCCCAGGGTCTGTCACCTTTCTAGGAACGTCTCCTGGGTTCCTTCCTAGTCTGAGCCAGGTGACTTTAGTCAGATGTCATGCTTGAAAACCCCCAGAAGCCTCCCTTCCCATCTTTTCTCTTCCCAGTCCCTCTGCATATCTCTACCAGATTGAATTATCTGGTCCCTCTTTTGTCAGTACTTGTATCCTCAGGAATCTGCAATGGTTCCCCATTGTCACCAAAACACAAACCCTTTGGCCTTGCATTCCAAGCCCTGTCCAGCCTCTGTCTTCCTCACAGACTTCATCCTCCGTTGCTCTCTTGATTGGCCCTGTGAACCCACATGCCAGCTACATGTTCTGGCCCTGGACATGGCCTGGAGCAGTCCCACTTGCTGCTCCACAGGTGCCTGTCTTTTAACAGCCAGGTACAAGCCTTCTGTGAAGCCTGGAATCCTATATCTCGGCATGGTGAAGGCTGTGCTACTTACAACTTTGCTCAACTGGTGTAACCTGCCAGGCTCCTCCTCTCAATGGGATTTTCCAGGCAAGAATACTGGAGGGGGTAGCCATTCCCTTCTCCAGGCGATCTTCCTGACCCAGGGACTGAACCCAGGTCTTTGGCATTGCAGGCAGATTCTTTATCATCTGAGCCACTAGAGAAGCCCTTATTTTTACTTTATTTGTTATTTTCTCCCTGCACTTTGACTGGAAGCCACTTAAAGCATGACTGCACATTTTCAGTGATAAGTGAAGTTGCTCAGTCATGTTGGACTCTTTGCTATCCCATGGACTGTAGCCTACCAGGCTCCTCCATCCATGGAATTTTCTAGGCAAGAGTACTGGAGTGGGTTGCCATTTCCTTCTCCAGGGGATCTTCCTGACCCAGGGATCGAACCCAGGTCTCCCGCATTGTGGGCAGATACTTTATTGTCTGAGCCACCAGGGAAGCCCAAAGTGAAAGTGTTAAGTTGCTCAATCATTTTGTCCAACTCTCTGAGACCCCATAGGCTGTGGCCACCCGACTTCTCTGCAAGAATACTAGAGTGGGTTGGAGGGAATCTTCTCAACCCAGGGATTGAACCCAGGTCTCCTACATTGCATTGCAGGCAGATTCTTTACCATCTGAGCCACTAGGGAAGGTGGTAGTCAGTAAACATTGGTTAAATAAGTAAATAAACCATGCTCTGGTGCTCTGTTTCACTAGGGTTTTGCTTTACATTAGTATATGTTCCACCACACTAAAGGTTACACAATTTGAAAAATGAAGAAACTAGGATCTTGCATAAATTTCTGATTGGGGACGTCAGTATATTGAGCTATATATGAACTTTATTGTTCTTATAGATTGATGTACAAAAATATTGATATATTGATTGCTCGTGGAGCATGGTGGAGGAAGGTAAGGCCACAAAAAATATTGGTTATAATAAATGTTAGGTTCTTTTGCTTTTAGCTTATGATATGCTAGATAACTAAGTAAATAATGCACATGGCAGAAATAGCTGGATAAGATTATTTAATATTGTTTTCAATATAATGATTGCCCTTGGGACTAAATTAGGCATTCTGTGATTCACTATATAAAATCAGAGAACCAAAACTGTGGCTGCAGTTTCCCTTAGGCCACTCAATTTTTTTCAGTAGATTTACCTTTTTAATTATGTTTTGCTTAGGCTAATTTTAAAATCACTTTGCATTCCCTGAGAGCAGTGTTCTTCATGTGTCAAGGGGACACACATTTAACAGTCATAAAACTGTCTATAAAAGCAAAACTCTCATTGCCCCCAGAGGATCTTTTTTTATTTTTTTAAAGAATCAAAATGTGCAAGCTCCTAAAAAAATAGCTTAACAAAGTATGTACAACAGCTTAAGGGGCTATATAAATCATTTTCTACATCCTTTACCCCACTTTGTGCTCTAAAACCAAAAGAAACTCCTTCAAGAAATGTATCTACCCTGCTACAAATTGGAGTATTAGCTGAAGTTAATGGTAGAGGATGACAGTATAAACTAGTAAGAGCATTAAATAAATCTTATTAATTAAAAATGAGTATATGAGAGAATAGCATTGAAACATTTGTATTACCATATGTAAAATAGATGACCAGTGCAAATTCGATGCATGAAACAGGGTACCCAAAGCTGGTGCCCTGGGACAACCCAGAGGGGTGGGGTGAGGAGGGAGTTGGCGGGGGGGGGGGGGATGGTTTCAGGATGGTGGGACACATGTATACCCATGGCTGATTCATGTCGATGTATGCAAAAACCACCACAATATTGTAAACTGATTATCCTCCAATTAAAATAAATAAATAAATATTTTAAAATGAGTATTCTCATGAAGAAAGAACACAGGATGTCATAAAGCTTGGGTCCTGGAACTGACCTCTGACTTATTACCTGAGTTTGAGAAAGTAATTAAGTCTCCCCTCCCACTCGTCCTCCCTCCATTCCACCAGGATGAAAACATAAATCTTTTTTAGGGTCTCGTTGAGTCATTGTGGAAACAGTATGTACTGCATATTCTTGCTAAACACCATTGGGAAGAATAAGCAGGAAAATTATGAACCAAGACTTTAAAAGAGTAGTGTAAGTTACTTACTTAGTGGTTTTGACTGGCCTTTGGTTGAGAAAGAGCTGAAAGTGTTGAACCAGGTTTCCTGAAAAGAAATATATACAGAATTTATTTTTCACTTAGTGATCACAGAAACCTATTGTGATTAGTTTCATTATTGAGAATGTGATTTCAGCTCCCTTGAAAAAGATCCAAGATAAATTAATTGGGTTATGAAGTTTATTTTTAATTCTTATATTATTTGATTTATTATTTTTTTTAAACACACTGTTTATTTGACTGTGCTGGGTCTTAGTTGCAGCACACGGGATCTTCTGATCTTTGTTGAGACACGTGAGATCTTGTACTAATAGTTAAGTGTTTGGGATCCTTAGTAGCGGCGTGTGGGATCTAGCTCTCTGACCAGGGATGGAACCTGCATTGAGAGCACAGTCTTAGCCACTGGACCACCAAGGAAGTCCCTTCTTATATTATTTTTAAAAATGAGTGTTAAGTAGAGTAATGAGGTTTAGTCCTCACTTTCCTATGGATGAATTTTGTGAGTGACTGAATGAGTTTTTAGCAAACTTAAGATTTTACTTCACAGGAGTATTTTGAGAATAAGCTTTAGACTGTGTAAGTTCTTAAGAAAGGAGTTAGGGCTCTTTGGAGAAATGGCTAATTCCATGAATGGGCCAGGGGAAGCGAGTAACTTCTTACACTGTCACAAAATGAGGAAGTTGTCATGAAAATATGGGCATGTTGAAATGACACAGGGGCTAACTGAAAGGAGCTTGCAAGAGCTAAGTCTGGGATAGTCTGAACAACAAAATAAGTAATAGTAGTAACGGAGTACAATCCCTAGAAAAAATAAATATCTGTGAGCCCATGCTTCTATGAGTAAATAATTGAATACATTTCAATTGAATACATTTGAATAAATAAATAAGAGAGAAGGAGCAGCTCCTGCTAGGGTAGAATTCTCATTAGTAAATATAGAAGAAATGATGGAAATAGAAAATCACTATTTGGCAGCCAGCACAGTAGTGACTGTTGCAGACCACATCCACCTATGTATGTATGTCTGCTGAAATAATAGATGGAGGTATGGTAAGAAGCAGGATATTTGAACTATCTCTTCACAAGATACTTAACATTACAAAGAGAGAAGAACTAACTTTACAGTGGGGAAACCTAGACAAATACCACATTTAAACAAGTGTTCCAAGTTAACACCATCTGTAATGAGACCTGACCGTAGCGTGTCCCTCCTGCTACAGCCCTGCATGATGAAAAGGGCGCAGCGTCACCTCAGTGATGGTGTTTTC
Organism: Oryx dammah; assembly: GCF_014754425.2. Taxonomy (NCBI): domain Eukaryota; kingdom Metazoa; phylum Chordata; class Mammalia; order Artiodactyla; family Bovidae; genus Oryx; species Oryx dammah. The sequence goes on along the minus strand of NW_024070186.1, from coordinate 74,664,309 downwards.
CCCCATTGCTTTAAATTATACTTTTTTATCTTGAAAAAATTATGGATTCACATGCATTTGTAAGAAAAATACAGAGAGAGAGCCCATGTATCCTTTACCCCAGTGGCAACGGTAGTTGTAACACAGTGGTATAGCGTCATAACTGGGATACTGACAGTGGTGTAATCAAGGTACAAGCATTCCCGTCACCACAAAGATCACTCCTGTTGCCCTGGCCTAGCTAACCTCCTTTTAAAAAGTTGGGTTATTTCCCTGGTTCTGAGTTGTAAGAATTCTTCATATATTCTGCATCATACAGACTTTTATCCTCAGTCTGCTAATAGAGTAAATCATACTGATTATTATTTTAAGTTATACTAAGTTAAATAAGTTGCACATATTTGCCATCATAACCATTTTTTAGTATACAGTACAACAGTATTAAGTAGATTCATAGTGTTGTGCAACCATTGCCAACAGCCATCTCCAGAATTCTTTTCATGCTGCAAAACTGGAACCAAAACTATCCCTCTTAAACAACAACTCCCCCCTAAGCCGCTGGAAAAGACCACTCCACCTCCTTTCTCTGTGAGTTTGGCTATTCTAGGTGACTCATACAACTGGAATCAAAAAGGGCTTGTATTTTTGTCACTGACCTGTTTCACGTAACATGGTGTCCTCAGGGTTCATCCACATTATGGTATGGTTTTCCTTACTCTCTGAGGCTGAATAGCATCGCATTGTATGTATATACCATATATCTTGTTTATCCAGCCATCCATCGATGGACCCTCAGGTGGCTTCCATCTTTTTTGGTTATTGCAAATAACACTGCCAGGAGTATGGTGCAGATGTCTCTTCCAGACTCTGCTTTCAGTTCTTTTGGGTGTGTTCCCAGAGGTGGAATGTTGGGTCACTGTGGTATCTAGTCTTTTTTCTCTCTCTCTACTTTTCTCTTCTCCAAGCCCTGACTGTCTTTGAGTATCTTTCCTTTTAGGGATTTAAGTTTTTAAAGTTTGTATCCATTTTTTTTTCTTTAAATAACACAGTAAACCTTTCATTAAGACAGTTGTTCAGAGAATACAGTGGTTACTGAATTTCCTGGATAAGTGGCCAGAAACCCCTTCTCTGGCCGTGTTTTTGCATCTGTACCCCAACATCACCAGATAACAGGCTGTCATTCCAGCTCTGAATAAACACATTTAGTAGGTGTAACTTGTAGAAGAAAATGTTATCTGGAGTGCAGCATACACCTTTCTCTCCAAGCTGTGTTTCTCTTACTTTTACTACACTTCAAGAAAGAAAAATGGTACTTTGGAGGAGAGAGGATAAGAGAGAGTAACAGGTAGAAGAACCGAGAAAAAAAAAAAAGGCAAATTATGAAGAAACACAAAGGAGGGTAAGGGGCGGGGTCGGCAAGGAGGGTGAGTGAGTGTAGGAGAGGCTGGGCAGACGGCCCAGGGTCAGGCTGTGGGATGCCCTCCACCTTTGGATGAGGCAGAGCCCCGGTCCCTCTGGGTCTTAAGATCCTCTTAATGTGTTTAATCAGCATCTACAACAAGCATTTCTTGAGCATCTGCCATCCGCAGCCTCCTGAACTCAGTAACCACCAGTCTACCAGCCAAGGGGTGAAAAGACCAAACCGCCGTTTCAGGTGTTGAGTTCACCACTCTGTGGACAGTAGGCCCTTAAATTCTCCCAGTCCCTTCTCTGTCTCCTGCCCAACCTCATCTTTCTCTAATCCTGGGGCTGGTGGATCAGAGGTGAGGCTTGAGGGTCTGCCTTTTTGCTCTCTCTGCTTAGAGGCAGAGGTCCCGCCGTAACAAACTGTTAGATCTTGCCTGACTTGAACTTTGCCTGGCAAGGAGTAATGCCCTCCTTTACAGATAACAGTATTGAAGATTCCTGATATATTTAAAACAGTTTCCCAAGCAAGCATGATGGTTCTTCTTGCTTGTATTTTTGGTAACTGTAGGATTTGTGTGAAATATATCCAGGCTTGGAAGCAGACCTGGGACCCCAAAGGTTTAACAGTTTTACCCCCAAATTAACTTTTTTTGTTTTCGTTTTTTGGCTGCACTGTGAAGCTTGCAGGATCTAGTTCCCTGACCAGGGACTAAACTCAGACCCTTGGCAGTGAGAGCAAGGAGTCCTAACCACTGGATAGCCAGAGAAGTTCCCTTACTCCAGAATGAAGCCCAGTGTATTTTTAGAATAATGTAATTACAAAGAAGTTGTGGCATCTAAGCCTACTTCTGTGTGCAGGAGCCAAGAAACAGAGGTGAAAAATACAGACAGACTTGATTGATCTTAATACATGAGTGATGTCGTACTGTCTCTGGCACAGTTTGCTGTTTACATGTCTGATCTAAAGTTTCTCTTCAAAAATCTAAGGTCGTTTTCCTTACAAATGTGATCGCTATTCTAGAACTTTCAACTTGACGGAGAACTAAACCAAATGGGAGCAGAGCACAGGGAGTGATTTGCCTACAAAGAGATGCTCATGAGAAGGTCATAACCCAGCAGTTCTCAACAAGGGTTATTTTGCCTCCAGGAGCATGTGACAACAACTGGAGACATTTTTGATGTCAGCCCTGGGAGGAGGTTCTGTTGGCATCTAGTGGGTAGAGGCCAAGGGTGCTGCCAAACATCCTACAGTGTAGGGGGCAGCCCCTCAGCAAAGGGTTATCTGGTCCAAAAGGGCCACAGCACTGAGGTTAGAAAACAGTCATAAGTATGCGTGGACGACATCACACGGACTGATTGATAAACCAGTTACCCTAGGAATAAACCCAGGGTGGTGCCCACATTTGTGGCTTTACTCTCTAGGACTTTGGGTACTTTTTTCTTCCAGATTTATGTTTTTAAATCATATTTTGTTGTTGTTCAGTCGCTCAGTCATTGTCTGACTCTCTGCGACCCAATGGACTGCAGCACGCCAGGCTTCCGTGTTCTTCACTATCTCCTGGAGTCTGCTCAAACTCATGTCCGTTGAGTCAGTGATGCCATCCAACCATCTCATCCTCTGTTGCCCTCTTCTGCCCTCGGTCTTTCCCAGCATCAGGGTCTTTTCCAGTGAGTTGGCTCTTCACATCAGGTGGCCAAAGTATTGGAGCTTCAGCTTCAGCATCAGTCCTTCCAGTGAATATTCAGGGTTGATTTCTTTAGGATTCACTGGTATGATCTCCTTGCTGCCCAAGGGACTCTCGAGTCTTCTCTGACACCATAGTTAGAAAGCATCGATTCTTTGGTGATAAGCCTTCTTTCTGGTCCAGTCTTACATCCATACATGACTACTGGAAAAACCATAACTTTGATTATACAGATGTTTGTTGGCAAAGTGATGTCTCAGCTTTTTAATACACTCTCTAGGTTTGTCATAGTTTTTCTTCCAAGGAGTAAGCATCTTTACCTTCATGGCTACAGTCGCTGTCCACAGTGATTTTGGAGCCCAAGAAAATAAAATCTAGTGTTTCCATTTTCCCCCATCTATTTGCTGTGAAGTGATGGGACAAGATGCCATGATCTTAGTTTTTTGATGTTGGGTTTTAAGTCAGATTTTTCACTCTCCTATTTCAACTTCATCAAGAGGCTCTTTAGTTCCTCTCTTCTCTCTGCCATTAGGGTGGTGTCACGTGCCTATCTGAGATTGTTGATACTTCTCCTGGCAGTCTTTTGATTCCAGCTTGAGCTTCATCCAGCCTGGCAGTTCACGTGATGTACTTTGCATATAAGTTATATAAGCAGGGTGACAGTATACAGCCTTGACAAACTCCTTTACCAATTTTGAACCAGTCCATTGTTCCATGTCCAGTTCTTACTGTTGCTCTTGACCTGCATACAGGTTTCTCAGGAGACAGGTGAAGTGGTCTAGGATTCCCATCTCTTTAAGAATTGTCCACAGTTGGTTGTGATCCACACAGACCAAGATTTAGTGTAGTCACTGAAGCAGAAGTAGATGTTTTTCTAGAACTCTTTCTTTTCCTATTGATCCAGTGGATGTTGGCAATTTGATCTCTGGTTCTTCTGCCTCTTCTAAATCCAGCTTGTATATCTGGGAGTGCTTGGTTCATGTACTGTTGAAGCCTAGCTTGAAAAACTTTGAGCATTATCTTGCTAGTATGTGAAATGAGTGCAGTTGTGCAATAATTTGAACATTCTTTGGCATTGCCCTTTTTTGAGATTGGAATGAAAACTGACCTTTTCCAGTCCTGTGGCCACTGCTGAATTTCCCAGTTTGCTGGCATATTGAATGCAACACTTTCACAGCATCATCTTTTAGGGTTTGAAAGAGCTCAACTGGAATTCCATCACCTCCACTAGCTTTGTTTGTTGTAATGCTTCCTAAGGCCCACTTAACTTCACACTCTGGCTCTAGGTGATTAACCATGCCATTGTGATTATCTGGGTCATTAAGATCTTTTTTTGTACAGTTTTTCTGTGTTCTTGCCACCTCTTAATCTCTTCTGCTTCTGTTAGGTCTATACCATTTCTGTCCTTTATTGAGCCCATCTTTGCATGAAATGTTCCCTTGGTACCTCTGAGTTTCTTGAAGAGATCTCTAGTCTTTTCCATTCTGTTGTTTTCCTCTATTTCTTTGCATAGAAGCACTTAGGAAGGCTTTCTTATCTCTTCCTTGCTATTCTTTGAAACTCTGCATTCTGATGGGTATATCTTTCCTTTTCTCCTTTTGCCTTTAGCTTCTCTTCTTTTCTCAGTTATTTATAAGGCCTCCTTAGACAACCATTTTGCCTTTTTACATTTCTTTTTCTTTGGGATGGTTTTGATCACCACCTCCTGTACAGTGTTACAAACTTCCGTCCATAGTTCTTCAGGCACTGTATCAGATCTGATCCCTTGAATCTATTTGTCACGTCCACTGTATAATCATAAGGGATTAGATTTAGGTCATACCTTAATCAGTTAGTTCATTCATTCAGTCCTGTCTGACACTTTGCTACCTCATGGACTGCAGCACACCAGGCTTCCCGGTCTATCACCAACTCCTAGAGCTTTCTCAAACTCGTGTCCATCAAGTTGGTGATGCCATCCAACCATCTCATCTTCTGTCATCCCCTTCTCCCCTGCCTTCACTCTTTCCCAGCATCAGGGTCTTTTCTAATAAGTCAGTTCTTTGCATCAGGTGGCCAGAGTATTGGAGCTTCAGCTTCAGCATCAGTCCTTCCAGTGAATATTCAGGACTAATTTCCTTTAGGATTGAGTGGTTTGATCTCCGTGCAGTCCAAGGGACCCTCAAGAGTCTTCTCCAATACCACAGTTCAAAAGCATCAGTTCTTTGGCACTCAGCTTTCTTTATGATCCAACTCTCACATCTATACTTGACTTCTTGAAAAACCATAGCTTTGACTAGACAGACCTTTGTCAGGAAAGTAATGTCTCTGCCTTTTAATATGTTATCTAGGTTGGTCATAGCTTTTCTTCCAAGGAGCAAGTGTCTTTTAATTTTATGACTACAGTCACCATCTGCAGTGATTTTTGGAGCCCAAGAAAATAAAAATCTGTCACTGTTGCCATTGTTTCCCCATATTTACCATGATGTGATGGGACCAGATGCCCTGATCTTAGTGTTTTGAATGTTGAGTTTAAGCCAGCTTTTTCAGTCTCCTTTTTTACTTTCATCAAAAGACTCTTTAGTTCCTCTTCGCTTTCTGCCATTAGGGTGGTGTCATCTGCATATCTGAGGTTATTGATATTTCTCCCGGCAATCTTGATTCCAGCTTGTGCTTCATCCAGCATGGCATTTCGCATGATGTAATCTGCGTGTAATTTAAAAATCCATTTGCCCTGTGATGGATAAGGATAAGAAGCTTGTGGAACCTTGCTGATGGGAGGGACTGGCTAGTGGTTTTCCCTACTTTCTTCAAGTTGTCTGAATTTTGCAATAAGGAGTTCATGATCTGAGCCACAGTCAGCTCCAGGTTTTATTTTTACTGACTGTATACAGCTTCTCCACCTTCAGCTGCGAAGAATATCAATCTGATTTCAGTATGACCATCTGGTGATGTCTATGTATAGAGTCTGTCTCTTGTGTTGTTGGAAGAGGGTGTTTGCTAAGACCAATGCAGTCTCTTGGCAAAACTCAGTTAGTCTTTGCCCTGCTTCACTTTGTACTCCAAGGCCAAACTTGCGTTTACTCCAGGTATCTCTTAACTTCCTAGTTTTGCATTCCAGTTCCCTGTGATGAATTTGATATCTTTTTTGGTGATAGTTCTAGAAAGTCTTGTAGGTCCTCATAGAAGTGTTCAGCTTAAGCATGTTCAGGGCATAGACTAGGATTACTGTAATATTGAATGGTTTGCCTTGAAAACTTAGATCATTCTGTCATTTTTGAGATGGCACCAAAGTACTGCATTTGCCTCTCTTTTAACTGTGAGGGCTGCTCCATTTCTTCTAAGTGATTCTTGCCCAGTAGTAGATAAAATTGTTTAGTTGCTAAGTTGTGTCTGCTTCTTTTTCAACCCCCTGGGCTGTAACCCACCAGGCTCCTCTGTTGATGGGATTTTCCAGGCAAGTGTATTGGAGTGGATTACCGTTTCCTTCTCCAGGGGAGTAGATACAGTGGTCATCTGGATGAAATTCTCCCATTGCTGTCCATTTTAGTTCACTGATTCCTAGAGTGTCCGTGTTCACTGTTGCCATCTCCTCTTTGACCACTTCCAATTTACTTGATTTATGGACCTAACATTCCAGATTTCAGTGCAGTTATTGTTCTTCACAGCCTCAGACTTCACTTTCACCACTGAACACATCCAGGACTGGTTGGTGTTTCTTCTTTGGCTCAGCTTCTTCATTCCTTCTGGAGCTGTTTCTCCACTCTTCTCCAGTAGCATGCTGGACCCCAGCTGATCTGGGGGGTTCATCTTTCAGTGTCATATCATTTTGTCTTTTCATACTGTTCATGGGGTTCTCAAGGCAAGAATGCTGAAATGGTTTGCCCTTCTCCAGTGGGCCACATTTTGTCAGAACTCTCCACCATGACCCATCTGTTCTGGGTGGCCCTACTCTGCATGGCTCATAGTTTCATTAAGTTAAACAGAGCTGTCATCCATGTGATCATTGTGGTTAGGCTTACAGGTAATTGTTATCTCTATTTTCTTAACACTTTATACAGAGATGGCTTTGTTAACTGTTGAGTGAAGAAAATGAGGAAACAGACAGCAGGAACAGATCTGGTTAGGTTTCACTTCCACATAAATTCTGTGAGGAACACTTGAGGGTTCAGAGCAGAGGGAAGGTTTGAGGCTAAGCTTCTTGATTTTCTGCAGGTCACTCTTTGCATCTGTCTGTGCTCTTACCTCTGCTTGGCTGAGGTTGTGCCTGTGAAGCTGGCATTAGGGAGAATATCTCCTGTTTAGGTCACTGATGAGCTTTGGGTTTTAAAAGAGATCTTTTCATACTCTTCACCTTACCCCAGCCACTGAGGGTGACCAGGACAATCCTATAGGCTGTCATCTATTAAATATGTGTATGTGTGTATTCTGATTTACATTTAGAAACCTGAAGAATGAAAGTCTTCCATAATCCTGCTAATAAAATTTAAATATCTATTGTAACTTACTTGCTAAGTTCTGTTTAACTTTTTATGACCCCTTGGACTGAAGCCCACCAGGCTCCTCTGTCCTTGAGATTTTCCATGCAAGAATAATGGAGTGGGTTGCCGTTTCCTTCTCCAGGGCCTCTATCCTCCCAAGCCAGGGATCGAACTGGAGTCTCCTGCATTAGCAGGTGGATTCTTTCCTGGTGACCCACTGGGGAAGCCCGTTTAAGTTTCTATCAGTTCAATTCAGTCACTCAGTCGTGTCTGACTCTTTGCGACCCCATGAATCGCAGCACACCAGGCCTCCCTGTCCATCACCAACTCCCGGAGTTCACTCAGATTGATGTCCATCGAGTCAGTGAGGCCATCCAGCCATCTCATCCTCTGTTGTCCCCTTCTCCTCCTGACCCCAATCTCTCCCAGCATCAGAGTCTTTTCCAGTGAGTCAGCTCCTTCGCATCAGGTGCCCAAAGTACTGGAGTTTCAGCTTCAGTATCATTCCCTCCAAAGAAATCCCAGGGCTGATCTCCCTCAGAATGGACTGGTTGGATCTCCTTGCAGTCCAAGGGACCCTCAAGAGTCTTCTCCAACACCACAGTTCAAAAGCATCAATTCTTCGGCACTCAGCCTTCTTCACAGTCCAACTTTCACATCCATACATGACCACTGGAAAAACCATAGCCTTGACTAGACGGACCTTACTTAGTTGGCAAAGTAATGTCTCTACTTTTTAATTTGCTATCTAGGTTGGTAATAATTTTTCTTCCAAGGAGTAAGCGTCTTTTAATTTCATGGCTGCAATCACCATCTGCAGTGATTTTGGAGCCCCCCAAAATAAAGTCTGACACTGTTTCCACTGTTTCCCTATCTGTTTCCCATGAAGTGATGGGACCGGATGCCATGATCTTTGTTTTCTGAATGTTGAGCTTTAAGCCAACTTTTTCACTCTTCTCTTTCACTTTCATCAAGAGGCTTTTTAGTTCCTCTTCACTTTATGCCATAAGGGTGGTGTCATCTGGATATGAGGTTATTGATATTTCTCCTGGCAATCTTGATTCCAGCTTGTGTTTCTTCCAGTCCAGCATTTCTCATGATGTACTCTGCATATAAGTTAAATAAGCAGGGTGACAATATACAGCCTTGACATACTCCTTTTCCTATTTGGAACCAGTCTGTTGTTCCATGTCCAGTTCTAACTGTTGCTTCCTGACCTGCAAGAGGCGGGTCAGGTGGTCTGGTAATCCCATCTCTTTCAGAATTTTCCACAGTTTATTGTGATCCACACAGTCAAAGGCTTTGGCATAGTCAATAAAGCAGAAATATATGTTTTTCTGGAACTCTCTTGCCTTTTCCACGATCCAGCGGATGTTGGCAATGTGATCTCTGGTTCCTCTGCCTTTTCTAAAACCAGCTTGAACATCAGGAAGTTCACGGTTCACGTATTGCTGAAGCCTGGCTTGGAGAATTTTGAGCATTACTTTACTAGCATGTGAGATGAGTGCAATTGTGCGGTAGTTTGAGCATTCTTTGGCATTGCCTTTCTTTGGAATTGGAATGAAAACGGACCTTTTCCAGTCCTGTGGCCACTGCTGAGTTTTCCAAATTTGCTGGCATATTGAGTGCAGCACTTTCACAGCATCATCTTTCAGGATTTGAAACAGCTCAACTGGAATTCCATCACCTCCACTACCTTTGTTCGTAGTGATGCTTTCTAAGGCCCACTTGACTTCCCATTCCAGGATGTCTGGCTCTAGATGAGTGATCACACCATCGTGATTATCTGGGTCGTGGAGATCTTTTTGTATAGTTCTTCTGTGTATTCTTGCCACCTCTTCTTAATATCTTCTGCTTCTCTTAGGTCCATACTATTTCTGTCCTTTATTGAGCCCATCTTTGCATGAAATGTTCCCTTGGTATCTCTAATTTTCTTGAAGAGATCTCTAATCTTTCCCATTCTGTTCTTTTCCTCTATTTCTTTGCATTGATCGCTGAAGAAGGCTTTCTTATTTCTTCTTGCTATTCTCTGGAACTCTGCATTCAGATGCTTATATCTTTCCTTTCTCCTTTGCTTTTCGCGTCTCTTCTTTTCACAGCTATTTGTAAGGCCTCCCCAGACAGCCATTTTGCTTTTTTGCATTTCTTTTCCATGGGGATGGTCTTGATCCCTGTCTCCTGTACAGTGTCACAAACCTCATTCCATAGTTCATCAGGCACTCTATCTATCAGATGTAGGCCCTTAAATCTATTTCTCACTTCCACTGTATAATCATCAGGGATTTGATTTAGGTCATATCTGAATGGTCTAGCGGTTTTCCCTACTTTCTTCAGTGTAGGTCTGAATTTGCCAATAAGGAATTCATGATCTGAGCCACAGTCAGCTCCTGGTCTTGTTTTTGTTGACTGTATAGAGCTTCTCCATCTTTGGCTGCAAAGAATATAATCAGTCTGATTTCGGTGTTGGCCATCTGGTGATGTCCATGTGTAGAGTCTTCTCTTGTGTTGTTGGAAGAGTGTGTTTGCTATGACCAGTGCATTTTCTTGGCAAAACTCTATTAGTCTTTGCCCTGCTTCATTCTGCATTCCAAGGCCAAATTTGCCTGTTACTCCAGGTGTTTCTTGACTTCCTACTTTTGCATCTAATCACTAAAGATAAAATGGAATTATAATTTTATGGTGTATTATTACTATTTTACACCATAAAATAAGACTGATGCTGAAGCTGAAACTCCAGTACTTTGGCCACCTGATTCAAAGAGCTGACATACTAAAAAAGACCCTGATGCTGGGAAAGATTGAAGGCAGGAGAAGGGGATGACAATGGATGAGATGGTTGGATGGCATCACCAACTCAATGGACATGAGTTTGAGCAAACTCCAGGAGGTGATTAAGGACAGGGAAGCCTGGCATGCTGCAGTCCATGGGGTCGCAAAGAGTTGAACATGACTGAATAACAACAACACTATTTTACAGTGTGTTTTTACCATATTATATTGTAAACGTTCTTTATTCTGGCATGATGGGTAAATCATTTCAAGATGCCTGTAAAATAAGGATGATAGTATCCACCCACCTACTCCAGAGGCATTAAAAAGACTCAAATATAAAATTAAGATTTGTAAAGTGTGTTGAGTGTTTAGATGAAAACACCATGATGTTTATGTACCACGCTGAAATTTTGATTGATTATAACCTTGTTGATTCTATTTTTAGTTTCTTTGGAGATGGTTTTGAAATATTTGTAAAAACATTCTGAGTCCTCCGAGAGAAACCATTATGGCTACCTTACCCTAGCAGCTGTAGCGCTCTTGGATTTCAGTTGCCTTTCTGTGTCCCCCACAGGCAAGTATGTGTATCAGCCGATGACCCCTGTGGAACAGCTGCCCAGCACTGAGATTCCTGCGAAGCCTCGGGAGCCTGCGAACACCATTCAGATTTCGGTCTCCCTCACTGAACACTTTATGAAATTCGCATCTGTTTTCCAGCCCCCTCTGCCCCCTGACTCGCCAAGGTACTGTATGATCTCAGACCTCTTTATTGACAACTATCAGGTTAAATGTATCAATGGGAAGATGTGTTACGTGCAGAAGCAGCCAGCGCCACATTCCCACAAAATGAGCCCCGAGGAGGTCTCTGCACACGATGCCTTTATTTCAAAAGAGAGCAGTACACCAAAAATAGATCACTGCTCTTCTCCCTCAAGTTCCGAGGACTCTGGGATCAACGCGATCGGGGCTCACTATGTGGAATCATGTGACGAGGACACAGAAGAAGGAGCAGAACTGAGTTCAGAGGAAGATTACAGTCCAGAGAGCAGCTGGGAGCCAGATGAGTGCACCCTCCTTTCCCCCTCGCAGTCTGATCTGGAAGTGATCGAAACAATAGAAACCACCGTGTGAGGGGCCAGGCGGGAAGCGACTCCTCTGCTCCACGCTGAGCTTCCGTACTTTTGTCTGATGGATCCTTTTTCCAGTGCAGTCAGTGTTTTCTACCCCTCTGTAACAACCATAGCAGTTCAGTGGTCTGCTGATTTAGCTTCACTTTTAAATTCGTCTTATAACTAAGACATTCTTTTGTTATAAATGGTTTTCTTTTGTATCTTCACTTCCTTTCTATGTAGCATCTGGTGTCATGAATTGTGACCCAGCCTTAATTTCACTGGGAACTTTGAAAGCGATGAAGCGATGATCACAGAGCGTCATGGATCAGGTTGAGGAGATACCCAGAGTGAAGGAGACACTGCTCTATAAATAGCCAGTTCTTCGCAGAACAACTCTCTGGCAGTCCTTTTGGCATGCTGATGAGCACTGCTACCCTGCTAGCTCCGGGAGGAAAATTGGTTTACGTGACCAGTTCAGGGTGTGCTCTGGCGCGTGCCATTCTGTCGTTTCCTCATCCCTCTACTACCTGCTCTGGCTCTGGGCCAGTGTGTTGCCACAGCTTCCTGGAGGCCAGCTCAGCCCCCAGTTAAGGCAGTGTCTGGACAACCAGCCCTTCATGACCTGGGGCTGGGCTAGGCCTCGCTCCAGAAGAGATGACATCATCTGTTTCATGCTCAGTCCAGCTTAGGTTGAATGCCTATCCCCTCTCCAGGGTGCTGTGGATACAGAATGAATAAGGCCTGACTCCCAGCAGGGAGGGACCATAGTCCACGAGGGAGGGTAATCTATGCAGGTGAGGGGACCTCGAGTGCCCTGGGAACCTGGGGGAGGCAGAGATGCACTTGGCTTGGGCTGGCTGGAGAAGGAGTAGCATTTGAGCTGGCCTCAGGGGTGGCTTCCCCAACATTTCCCTGCTTTTTAAAATTGTTCAAATCTGCGGGAGACTTTTAGGGAGTCATATAGGTATATTTAGGAGGCATCCACATCTGATGTCTTAAGGAAAAAAATCAAGAAATAGTTTTAGTTAGCATGGAAATGCTAAATAAAGACAGCAGTCCTTTAGGGATTAGGAATGAATCTAATAGGTTTGATTAACTCTGCTTCATTTGGTTGTATGAAGCATTAGAATGGCTTAGGTGAGAAATGGATTAGAATTCCGTATGATGCATGGATTTTTTATGCCAATGCAAAACCAGTTGAAATAGTTCACTGCTAAGTCAGGAGAAAATATTTTGTGTAATATTCATTCCCTTTACTACAGTAATATTCATGGGCTATTGTAAATGCTCTCTTTTCTTACATGCATAAAATAGTGACTGATTCTTTCTTATTTAGCTCTCTTCAGAATTTTGCTCCTAATCTCCATTTATAACAGGTGTTCCCATGTGAGTTGGTTATCTGCCATTTCTCCAAATGTACTGTCTGTGAGGCATAGTTACGAATCCGGGGGATTTGAAACGCGGCCGCGTGAGACTGAACTATCCAAGCTGGAGACAGAGAGTCGTCTCCTGGGCCCTGAGTCTCCACGTGTGTGCTCTCGTGGCATCGTTTTGTGCTCCGTTGGCGTTACGACGCGATTCTTCTGTGTCACGTTAGTTCATGTTTTAAGAAACAAGAAGAGGCCTGTTGTGTCCTTTCCTGAAGCCTCCACTTGGCATCCTGCACAAATCTCTCCGGGCAGAACCTGCTTTCCTAGTTGTATGTGCTACATACAACAGAATGCTAGAACATTTTGTTAGGTTCAGGTGCCCGAAACATCCTTAAGGGTTTTAGAAAGCAGAGTGTGCGTATTCCTTTGAAAGCAGTGTTACTTAACACTTTGTGTGCTAGGTGAGAATGCAGCCAGCATAAAGTTCCCACTTACTGAGACATAAAGACTCAACACATCAACCCAAGAAGATGGTGTCCGGAGCTCCAGGGCCAGCGGGGCCCAGGAGAGGGCGACAGAGGCAGGTGTGGGGAGACAGGCTTAGGGACAAAGAGCTGATGAGCCCTGCTCTGGGCTCTCAGCGCCGCCGGGACTGCCTGGCCACCTGCAGTCAGGGTCCTGTCTGCACCTAGCCGTGGGTGAGCTCGTTTCATCCCTGGCCAGGAACACGAGGCTCTGTTTGCACTGTTCCTATCAGTCCTCTCCTCCATCTGTTAATGTGTTGATAGTTGGGGTCAACCACCAGGTCTCCAGAGCCCGTGGGACTCCATGCGCTCTGGGCCACGCTTCTCAGGCTGGCTGCGTCAGGGTTGGGCCGTTCATATTTCTATCTGTGACTTTGGCCTAGGTTCCTGTTTTTTAAAACTCCTGAACTGCCATTCAGATTAGCCAGGATTTTAATGGAATTTTTGGATTTAACACTAGTTGATAATCACTTTAAATACTCGCACAAACTCTTTATAATTAAAAACTCACTAAGATTCACTTACTGCTATCAATTTTATAGAATTGGAGACATCCCATTGGGTTCTAAATATAAAATGCTCCTGGGTCTCAAAATAGCCTTTTCTAAATAAGCACAAACAAGAATTTTTTTTGTCCTATCACTGTTAATATTAATTATTATCTGAAAATCATATATGATTGAACCAGAATTGTTTCCTTATGCTTGTATTCCAAAACAACTGATAAGGGTATAAAAATATGTAGTTTCAACTTAAATTCTAGGCCTATTCTGTTCTATATTATATGAAAGAATTTCTCTGTAATCCTGATACTACATTACTCATTTGTATAAGCATATTTATAGGCACTTTTTAGACTGCAGTGTGTATTATAGACATTGAACACAGTTATGTTAAATAGGCTTTTGATTAATACTTGTACATTGAGAGATATGAAACCTTTATCACTTGGACCTTTGCTCACCTGGGGCAAAGAGTTGGGCTGTGTGAATGGAAAAACCACTCTCTCAGGCTTTTGTCAAAAACTGACACCATTCCCACTTTTTGAAAGTTGGTGTAAAAGCTGTTAGGTAGAAGATACGGAATAAGTACTGTGTGGAGTTTAGCTTTCTGATCTAACCAAGATTTCTTTTAGCATTTTCGAGTTTCACATGTGTTCATGACTTTTCTGAGAAATAACAAAGCAATTAAAATGCTTTTGTGGTTTTAACTATTTGATACATTAACAATGGAAGCTTTACAATAAAAAATCTAGGAATATTCAAGATTTGAAATGCATATCTGAGAAAAACCTCTGTAGAAAAACTGCCGCATTCCTAGAAGAGGACGACCTGTAGTTCAAGGTAATACAGTACAAAATAAACTCAGCAGGACCAGAACAAAACCATGAAGTTGTTTTCCTGAAGTACCTTTTTGGATTTGATCTAGGATTTATCTTGAGAATGGTAGTTTTTATTTCTTAATCTCTGCTTCCTGGCCTGTTTGAACCATCATAGTTCCTTTGATCATAACCTCCTTTTATGCAAATATCTCTACTTAGGCAATAGGATGCAACTAGGTAATTTAGAAAGCTGTCAAAATACCAGATACTTGTGGTGGTATAAATACTTTTAGGCAACAGGGGAAAAAAGCACAATTAAAAAAAATACTTATACTGTCAACACTTATAATTCCATCTTATTTGCAAAATTTTGTTGACACGTTTTGGATCTTTACATGAGGAAACTGAAGCTTTCTTGGTTTTCCCCCCCAACTCCAGAGGAGGTGTCAGCGCAGTAAGAAGGCCAGCAGTGTTTCCGGCTTTTGTGTGCTGTGTCTCTTCCCCGTGAGGAGGAGAGAGAAAGCAGTGCCGCCAGTCCAGGGATGTCTGTGTTTCTCACGTTCAAGCATGAGTACACGGGCACTCAGAACTAACTTTGGAAGAACTAACCTTTAGAAAATCTGTGTCACTGCTTCCTTTCATTATCACGGGTAATCGAGAGTTGGCTGTGCTGGGAAGGGGCCCGTCTCTGGTCGTGCTTAGTTCTTTCTGCTCAGGTGGAAGTGCCCTCTTCACAGGCTGGACCAGTCTAAAAGCAGATCACCACTAGCGGTTTTAATGCTGAGCTTCCATATCACGGTGTTCATATGTACTTCTAAGGCTGTTCGTACCTTGTAATATTCACTTACTGTGTGATTTTTAAAACCTGTCTGTTTTCAAGTTTTAAGCACAATGTTGATTCTTCTCTAATTTCCTAAAATTACCTTGTTTTCCTACAAACAGCTCAACTTTCCTCTCTGTATAATACTTTAGGAGAATACTATCTTGTAAAATAAACGTGATTTTTTCCTTTTTTACCAGCACAAATACGCTATTTTGAGTTTTGGAATATCCTTCCTCCCCACCCCACCCCCACCTTTGGAAAAGTTCTGTCTGATTAAATAGTAACACAATGTGAGCTAAATGAAAAACAAAAAAACCTCATTTGGAAAATGTGAAAGCATTTATATCAGTGCTTACTTTGTGCTAGGAAATAAGTCATTTACATCATTATTCCATTTAAATTTTACAGAAACTTATTGCAGATAATTATTATTATGTACACTATACACTCAACGCTCAGCACTCATGATAACTCCCAGAACCCTTTAAATAACTGTTTTGTTGGCTGCATTCAGTTCAGTTCAGTGGTTTATACAAAAATTACAGTCCCTCACAAAATAGGATTTATTTCACACAGAACTGCACTCTGTGTATTCAGCTCACATATTCCACATAAGACGGCTCTGACTGCAGGCTGGCAGCCAGGGTGGCTGCTGCCCTGCTGAGCCTCGGGGCCCAGTCACTTGGTCACCAAGGCTCAGCGTGGCAGGTCCAAGAGCTTGATTTTCTTATTCCCACCAAGAGCAGAGCAGCTTTGGGGTTGGCTTTTTTTCTTGAATAACCTCATGGGGAGTGCTAAATAAATTTGTTCATCAGTAATAAAAGTAATACCACTGTTCATAGCAACAATGGTGCGGCTGCCTTCCTGCTTCCTGAGTTATCCCCACAGCAGCCCTCCAGGAGAGGGCGCAGGATCCTCCTGTCACACCAGGAAAAGGCCTCAGGAAGTAAACATTGCAGTGGTGCCGCCTGCAAGTAAGTGGGACTAGGATTTGAACCCAGTCAGCTTGGCCGTGGAGCCCATGTGCTGGGCCTTTTGCTTCCTCCTCTAGGCCTTCCCACTCTCAGGACCTTGGGGGCTGAGCCAGGAGGCAGACAATGGGCGAGCAGCAGGCCACAGGGTCTCCTTTCTGTCCCTGACCCAGCGGACACCTTCCCCTTCCTCATCCAGATGCTGCCAGGCTTCTCCCTCCCTCCCGCTGTTCTGTGCTCCACATGGAGCCCAACCCCCCCCACCCCCCACCCCCCAGGGCACGTGCATGCACACAAGCACATGCCGTGCGTGCACACGCCATCTTTCTGTAGACATCTCAGTGCTTGGATTTGGCCATTGCTGCTTCTGTGTTTAATCATGAATCTAGGCTAGCTCTTCCTGCCTTCACGAAAGATAACTTATCTTTTAAAATGACTTCTGTAGACAGCTAATCTCATCAACTGTGTATTCTACTAATTTAACTCTCTACATAATTGTATTGCCAAGTTCCAGAAAGCAGCTCATTGTAGCATCTTACAGATGCTGACTACACACACTTTTATTCTGCAATAAACTTTAATTTAGTATCTCGTCCTCATTACATTTCAATCACTGGGAACTGGTAATGCCTTTAACCCTTGGAATGCCACTCTGATTTTGTGTTGAATGAAGGGGTAAGATGGGACCTTAGGACTCAGGCTTGCTGGGGTGAGGGTCAAGGAGAAGCGATTTGAAGTAAGAATTCTTCAGAAACCAGGCAGATAAGAGTACATGCCTGCATATTCATGGTGTTTTTCTGTTTGCTTTTTGGAATTTTCCTAGTTTTCAAAGAATGAGTTGATAATTACTTATACACTCAGAAACAAACCCCGTAAGCTGGAAGATAATGAGTCCCAGGACAGTTAGTAGAGGTGGAGCCTGATATTGCTGGAGGTTTGTGGGAGGGAGTGGAGATCCCGTGAGTCTGGGCAGCTTCCCACCTGCTCCCCTGCCTGGGGGAGGGGCTGCTGAAGGCTGGGCTGCGGACTGTGTGCCCTGGAACCACCTGGCCTCCCCAGGGACTGACCCCAGTCCAGGCCTCCACCCATGACTGGAAGGGTTTTGAGCCAGTGGGTTGGAGAGGGGATTTGTTTCTCATTGTCATCCTCAGTTCCCAGCCCAAAACTGTACGTGTGGATTTGGAGATGGCAGATCAGAAGGTCCCTGGTGGGACATTTCAGTCCTCTTTGACAATGAGCCATCAGCTAGAGTGTGTGCATCCCAGAGGATTCCTGCTCGGAAGGTCTGGACCGTCACTGCAGGATGATGGCAGAAAGTGCAGCGGCGTGGATCCTCGAAGCCACACAGCATCTGAAGGGGAATTTAGCAAGGCATTTTCACAGACACCATCTTACCTGCCAAACCTAGCAACTGTGTGTGCCAGGTGGGACAGGATAACTTCATGAGTTCATGGCTGAAGCATCCCAGCGCTAACTTGACAGTAAAGGCAGGTGAGTCGCTCATAATTTGCAGGTAGGTAGCAGGTCCAGAGCTTGGTCCAAACATCCAAATCCAGCTGGTGTTAGCCCTCACTGGTTAAGCCCCTGCAGTCACGCCTGCTGCTCTCCCTTATCTGCCTCTCTCCTCCCCACACCTAGCCTTCCCCACCCCTTCCCAGCCCTGGGTCCAGGCAGGGGCATCCCGGAACCACAGCCCAGCCCTCTGGGCATCACCTGATACACCCGTTTACTGCTCTACCTTTCTGCCCAGCCTGGCTTGACCTTGGCCTGGATTTGGCTGAGACCCAGGCTCAGGAGTGGCCCACTCTGGATCTAAGAACCCTCTTGGGAACTGGCCTGGAATCTTAGCACTTTGGGTGTTAGTGGCTTCTACCTTCTTTAGCTCCCAGCCTCACTGAAGTGGGGCCTTGGATACCAGCTGCTTCCTGTGGTAAACACCAGCCCTCACCTACCTCAGGCTTGCCTCCTGGGGGCAGCTGACCCCAGGGGACTGTGGCCCAACTCTGATGATCCAGCCGTGAACAGGGAAGAGCCCCGTGTAGTAGACTAAGGGTTTCGGCCCTGTTTAGAGTCTGCTATGTGAACTAATGCCAAAATTCATCAAGCGAATGTAGGTACACCATGTATCGGCAGAAGACCTTGGAAGAACCACGGCAGTGCCCTCAGAGGCCATGCGGTGAGGCTTGGAACCATTGGGAGGACCCAGGTCTGGGGTTCTGTGGTACATCTAGAGGGTGGGCTTCCTGAGGCCACGTGGGATTCATAGGGATCTTCAGAGCCTGGTCTTGCTGGGAATCTGGACTGCTGAGTGGTGACTGTAGCTTGATGTAGGAGCTGCGCTGAATGTAGGAAGGACTGGGGTTTCCCAAGGGACCAAGGCCCCAGTGAACATGGAGCCTTGAGTGGGCACCTCTGTGGGTCGCCAGAGATCAGAACATGATCAGAGAGTCCAGCTAGAATTCACTGGGCGTCCTTTCTGATTATTGGGGGTCTTGAAGAGGTCAGTTCTTCCCCAGGGGATTTAGCCTCACCCACCTATCCCAAGAGCCACAGGCAGGCAGCACCCAACAGGCTAGCACATGGGCCCCATGCCAGCCTAACAGAGGATAGAGGCTTCAGAAGGGAGTCACGGCGTCATGGCAAGGCCGGCAGCGGGGAGGAGGAAGGGAGGAAGTTGACTGGAAGTCAGGAAGTCACTGTTGCAGGTGGAAGTGGAGGTGGATTGGGGGAATATTGAAGAATGATGGACTGACTCATTCTTGTATGAGAGAGAGGCCGGGCTGGCAAACCATGACATCCTCCAGGTTGCTGGGGGCTGGGATCTGGCCCTCCAAGATTATCAGCACCAAATTCTGACCTTTGAGATGGATGTGGCAGAGTTCTGAGGGAGCAGACGTCAGGTAGGAACAGGGGCTACTGGCTTTGTCCCTGAGGCTGGAGACACTCGTTTATTCACACAGGCAGGCATATGCTCAAAAATCTTAATTATACCTGCTCTCTGACCCTGAAAAATCACTCCTAAGTTTAGACCCAACAGAAATGCATACATATGTCCACCAACAAGACAGGAAGACAGTACTGGAAACAGCCCAATCATCCATTAACAATAGAATGGATAGGTTATTGTGTATTCATACAATGGGATACTCCTTGGCAATAAGGATGAACATGGGTGAATCTCAGACATAACTGAAGTAAAAAAAAGCCACTTCCAAAAGAGCAAAGGTACTTTATGAAGTTCAAAACAGGCAAAACGACGGTGGCTAACTTTGGGGTGGGGGGTGATTAACAGAATTCAGGGGACATCTAGGTGCTGGTCATTTCTGTTTGCTTGATCTGGGTGCTGGTTATACAGGTGTGTTTATTTCATGAATTAATCCAGCTTTGCACATGTGGTTTGTGAACATTTGTGTCCATAAAAAGTTTACCTTAAAAGAGACTTAAAAGATGGTTGCAGCCAGTCTGCTTTCAGCACTGGACTATGAAAGATGCAGGCGTGGACCAGACACAGTCGTGTGCCCTCAGGAGCGATGGAGGCAGACGGGACCACACCCAAGTGGGGAAACAAGGCGAGTCAAACTGCTGCTCTCCTGGGGAAGCGGGCAAGGCTTCAGAGAGTACTGGAGTGTGGAGGGGCTGGTGGCGGAAAGATGCCACCGATGCCCTGGAGAGGAGGGGCCACGGACAAACCCTCTGATGAATCAGAACCGCCCCCTGACTCCCGCAGACTCCCCAGGCTCACGGAGTCCTCCTTGGGCTGTCCGGAGGACAACACAGCAGGCCTTTCCTGCAGCCGTGCGCGCGTCACAGGCATCTCATTCTGGAGACGCACTTTGGGAAAAACATTTTCAGCGGGGAGAGCCGAGTGGAAACATACTGCTTCTAAAAGGATCCCCACAGCTCTGAATTATTTATTCACTGAGCATTCATCATTGATGAGGCCCCTGTTGGCTTTCCTCTTCCACACACACTTTCCCTCCCTGTCTCAGCATGGTGGGCTGTGGTTGGTAATGTTGCCTTTACAAAGCATCTCCCACATATCACCTGGGCCTTTGCTGCAGAAGCAGCAGATGTATCCTTGTTTCTCAGAGGCCTGTGGGGGACCCCCTGACCGGCAGCCCAGGGCTGTCTCCGCTCTCTCCATCAGTCCATTCTGCTTCCCGTGGGGAATTGGGTGAGACTGCATCTGCCCCCCAGCCACCACGGCAGGAGGCGGGGGGCACTCTGCTGAAGCTGGGAGCTGAGTAACCATTTTCAGATGGTCCTTTCAGATACTTTGGAGAAGGAAATGGCAACCTACTCTAGTATTCTTGCCTGGAGAATTCCATGGATAGAGGAGCCTGGTGGGCTATACAGTCCCTGGGGTCGCAGAATGAGCGACTAACTTTCAAATACTGTTTATCAGGTACAAAGACGAGACGGGCTGTGATGGACATTGCTGTGTTTTGGCCAATCAGAACCCCTCCTTTGTTCTCTTAAAGACCCCGCTTTCCTTTCCGAGGACCCCCTGCCCTTCCCTGAGGCGGCATAGGAGGAGCCGGCTCAGCTCAGGTACATGCCCTCCCTAAATGGGTGCCTGGAGCCCGCCTCCCCAAGATCCTTCCTCCTGCCACCTGTCACAGCCCAGGGGTGGGCACGTGACTGGAAGAGCAGCTGGAGCTCTGCACTGGGCTGGAATGTGCTGAGGGCTGCTGTTCTGCACCCCTGGGAGTGCTCCCCCAGCCCCATCCGCAGCACAGCTGCCGCCAGCCTGGATGTATCTCCAGAGAAGTCTCCCCTGTGGAACTGCTCTGAAGTGGGACCCGATGTCACTGCAGACTAGGACACATGCTAAGTGCCAGGAGAGGAGACGTACTGGGCCTACCTCAGGCTGGCACGTCCCAGGGACCAGCAGTGCCCAGCCATGGGGTCGGTTTCTCACCTACCCTCAGATGAGACAGGAGGGCTTTCCAAATCCAACCCAGAAGGCATGACCTGGGTATAAAGCTGTCAGCCTCTGTTCAGTGGTGCTGTGACTCGAATGACAAGGAACTCTTGGGACTGATAAATCAGGGAGGGGCTGGAGGAGAGCCGTGCTGCCATTTACTGGTCCTGGTGTGAACGGGCTCGGGTGCCAGTGAACTAACTGCCTTGGCTCCTTCGAGTATAGACTGAGGAAGGGCAGCAAGCGCTGCGTTTTGCTTTGAGATTGTCAAGCGCCTTTGGCTTTGATTTTAGACTCATCAAGAAACCTTCTGATACGGAGTTTGTGGAGTGACATCACTGGCTCTGGACTCAGTTCTGAGTTCAGATCTGTTATCAGCCACTTGTTGTGCATCACCTTGGTTAAATTTTCCCATGTAAGCCTCAGCTTTCTTGTCTGTAGGCCCTCATGCCTCTGATCGCTGGTCTTGTACTGTGGCCTCCTTGAACACACACCCCCACCCCCACCCCGTGCCACCGCCTTGCAGGAGTTCTGTGCTAAGAGCTCAGCTCACACATCTGGGCAGTATGCACAGGTCTGCACTTCGCATTCTCAGGCACGGGCTCCTTTAGTCTTTATTTTATAAAGAAACTGAAGCTGAGAGAGGTGAATTGACTTGGCTCAGGATCACAGCCAGGATGTGGCAGAAGCAGGATTTCTTTTCTATTTCTATATAGTTTCTACATCGATTTCCTGGGGGTTGTTCCAGGGGATCAGAAAGGGCCCAGGGTGATGCCTGGCACCTGGAGTGCTGGGGTGTAGACGGTTACTGGGGTGGTAGGAACTGGGGGCATCGGACCTGGAGCTGGACCAGAGCACTGCTCTACAGCTCTGGGAGCCTGGCCGGCCCCAAGTCTGCGGGGAGGACACCTAGTCTCTGCCTGTGTGGTGTGCTCTCCTGCAGTGGTTGGCTCAATGATGCACAAAGTTCTTGGGCCAAGAAATGTGAAAGTCCTGCTCTGGCAGCCCGGGCCCTGGCCGAGGAGTGCCTGGGTGGCTGGTGGTCTGGATGGAGCCTGCGACGCGGCTGCTTATGGAATAAAGGCAGGGCTGCCCCAGTCAGGGCCCTTGACTTTGAGCTAATAGAACTGAATTGTGGCCACAAAGGTTCTGAACGTCCTTTGTGACCTGGTAGACGGAGAGTGAGACAGTCAGTAGGCCTGCAGGGCATGAACGGAAGGCATTTATTGTTAGAGACAGCAGATGCTAACACTCAAATGGGCTTCAACACAAACATGAGGCAAGGGAGGTGCCCCGGCCCCCGCAGCCCTTCGCTCCCTCCAGCGCAGGTTTCCTTGATGCTGCAGCCCAGCACCCACTGTCCCTCTGGCAGCAGGGGGCAATGGCACCCCATACTAACAGCAGCAGAAGAGGGGCTGGGGTGGCCAGGGACTGGGCTGCTGCCCACAGAGCTCTGCCTGTTCTCCACTCTTGGCGGAGAGTCCAACAGACAAAAACGCATATCCTTAAATAACTGGATGGAGGTACATCGTGTTCATTTGCTTAATAAGCAAAACAAAATCAGCCTGGTGCCCAGGCTGCAACAACATCGGGAGGGCCAGAGTCTCTGCGGCTGGGGAGCATGGAGTCCTCAGGTGACCCCTCCCCTTGCTGGCCTGTCTCTGGGCTCCAGGCCAGGAAAGACTTCAGTCCTCGGTCACCGGGGGAGGGATGAGCTGCAGCTGGAAGTTCTCCTTCTGGAAGATGCTGTTGAAGGCGGGGCCACTCTGGGACCCTCCAAATGGCCTGCAGCTCTCGCCACTGCGATTCTGGGAGAGTTCCGTGAGGAGGGCCAGCTGCAGAGGAGGGGATGCAGTCAGCGGGGGCTGGAGGTAAGGCCGGGCATGGACCCCACATCTACCTCCAGCTAACAGTCACGGTGAGTCTGCACATGTCCACATCCTCTGGTAAGGGCTATGTTTCCTCCTCTAACGACGAGGAGGCTGGCGGTGGTAAGCCTCCAGGTGCGCCACACTGTGACGCTTCCTGAGCCTCCCTCATGCTGTGTACCCGCTGCAGAGGGTATGAGGCCCTGTTGCCCAGCTCACTCCAAACTCCCTCTCTCCTTAGTGGGCTTTCCTCAGAGTGGGTGGTGATCTCTGGCTCTGCACCCTTGCCTTCATGCTCCAGATAGCTCCTGATGGATGCCCCAGCTGCCACTCACAGATGCCACCTTCTCCTCTAAGTACCCTCCCTGCTCTGGTGTCCACCAGTAACACCCTCCCTGTTGCAGGCTCAGTGCTGGGGGACCTGCCAAGGAAGGCAGACTGTTGATCTAGCCTGCCGCTCGCCAGGAAGATTAGGCACAGAGCCTGATGCCCTAGCCCCAAGATGCCCTTGACGGTCAGAGGAGAGTGGGGTCCCACAGCTGAACTTCACCTGCAGAGGCAGCAGCTGTGAGGACTGAGCCGGCACCTATGGCAGGGCAGGCCCCCGGCGCCTTCCAGGCTACTAGATCATGCTACTAGGTCTTTCACATGAAATGTGTCTGATCCTCCACAACCACCTTCTGCATAAAAAAACCAGAGCCCTGAGAGGTGAAGTAACGGTCACCCCAGGGGCGAGTGGTAGCCTGGGGTTCAAGCTCTGGTCCCTGGGACAGGTTCTGGGCGGCAGGGTGGCCTGCGGCTCTGCCTCCCCTGGAGATGATGGCTGTCACCTGCGCTCTTCCCACTGCCCCAGGCTGGCTGGCTGCTACTGCCCTCCGACGTCTGATAAGGGTCCTTTCCTCACCTAGGTGATAGTGGCAGGAGGCTTACACGTGTGTGTCCTTCTGTTGAAAACTCACTGCAGAGGCTGTGGTAACTGGGGAGACATCTGAAGAGCCTCGGTTCACAGCCGATTTACGTAAAATACTCCGGCCCCTGGCGCTGCTCAGACACGTGACTGTGGTCCGAGACAGAGTCCTGAACCAGGCTCCCTGCAGGGACTCCCACTGCTGTCGAGCACGTTACAGAGAGGGGGTCCCGCGCTCTGCACAAGCCCCACCCACACCACTTCCCATCTCCTGTAACCCCCTGGGCTTCCCAGCCTCTGGCATTCTCTGCAAGGACTACTACATACGATGCCGTAACAGGACAGGCAACAGAGGCTGCATAAACACGACGTTCTTTCACATTCAGACACTGTGAAAGGATCAGTCACAAAAATATTTTTTGTTTTCCACTTCTGTACCTTAAGTGTTCTGGAAATTGACTGGGCCCAAAGAGTGGCTCAATAGTGTAAAGCAGAACTTCCTGAGAAAGGCCCAGAAACCCCACTCCCGGCAGAGCCGGGCTTAGGCTGGGAAGGGGCCAGGTGAGGCCAGGTCAGTGAACCTCCTGGAAGAAAAGCCTCTGTCCAGACCAGCTCTCAGAGATGGAACACCATTTTTCCTCTGGGCTGCCACCAACCTAGCAGGTGTGTGGGGAATGGGAAAAGGGAGCGCAGCACAAAAACAAGAGACAGTCTGTGCAAGCTCAAGGAAAGCGTAGGGAAGAAATCTGGCCCGACTAGAATTTAGGCGTGACTGGGGGGCGAGGAGGAGCTGGTTGAGTATGACTCTACCTGCAGGGGCTGGAGAGCCAGGAAAGTGTTATAAGCCAGGGGGTAGCAGGACTTAGGGGCTTGGAGATGGTGCTCTACAAGCAGCAGAATCCCTAAAGAAGGGACAGAAGTGACCTCCGTGAGCTGGAGGGAAAGGGGAGAAACAGATAGGAGACCGCCCTCTGGAGTGGGTGGGGTGGGAAGGATGAGCCCAGGGTGCTGGCAGGTGACTAGATGACAAAGAATGCCACACAGACAGGCATGGGCAAGGAAGAGCAGGGTGTTGTGGCATGACTGCCAGTAGCCCTCTAAATATGCACTCTTCTTTTACAGGAGGATTCAGTAGTTTTAGGGCTTTTGGGGTCAAGACCAGTTTCCCTAGTCTCCACTGCAGTTAGGTCACGTGTCTAAGTACTGGACAAATAAGTGGAAGTGGTGTATACAGTTTCTAGGAACTATCCTTAAATAGAGGGCTTATGAACTTCTTCCTTTTCTTCCACCTTGCTAACAGGAATGCAGATGTGATGGTTGGAGCTGGGGCAACCATGTTGAACCATGTGAGTATAATCCATATATTAGAGATGATAGAACCACAAAATAGAAGAAACCTAGAGAGAGATTCATGGAATGTGCCCTGGGATCCCTGCATTTGCAATTCTATCTTGGTTAAGCCACTACAATTTGGCATTTATCTTTCATGGCCAAAACAAATTCAACCAATGCAGATGTACTGGAGAGTTTGGGACTTAGGACAGATTTGCGGCAGTCATCAGTAAAAACCAAGGCTCCCAGATGAGGGACTGGGCTCATGCCCGCTTTCTCAGGGCTCAGGGCAGATCTGTGGCAGTCATCAGTAAAAACCAAGGCTCCCAGATGAGGGACTGGGCTCATGCCTGCTTTCTCTGGAGGCAGCACAAACACAGATACCCTCCTGGGTCCTCAGTCCAGGGTAAGTAGGGGACAGAGATCTTCCTACTTCCTCTGCATCCTTTGCCAAGTTGTCAGTGGCCCCTGGGGTCAGGGCTCCACACACCCTGACAGGGAGGCCAGGGCACCTTACAGACTGAGGAGGAGGCTGGAGTGAGGAGCTGGGGCACGGCATTGCCAAAGCAGTCATTATAAATAGGGAAATGAACATTTAGATAACCACGTGAACATTACCCTGGAACTTCCTCGGTAGAGATGGCAGAGCTGATCAAACGCTTGGATTTGCTGTGGATCCAGAACAGGTTCTGAGGTTGCCTGAGAAGTCAGAAACGCTAGGATTAATAACATCCAAGGGCAGCCTCCATGGAACATGACGCAGTGCTTCCTTCACGCGGAAGAAAACCCACGCTACCAGCAATCCAGAACTTCTCGACCCAGGGATCGAACCTGGGTCTCCCGCATTGTAGGCAGACGCTTTACCATCTGAGCCACAAGGGAAGCCATGAGCTAGTTTACTGAATATTTATTACAAGTGGCTGCACACCCCCTCAGGCCCTTAGTGCCAGCTCTAGGCTGACAACCTCCCTAAGGCTTCTCCCTGTAGCCTCAGTGTTTCCATACAAGTTTTCCTTGCACCCCCATATCCAGCACTGAATACAGCCAGCAAAGATGCCCCCCTTCTTTGTGCTGGTGGTGGGGATATGTTACAAATGAAAAATTATGTCATTTCCCTGCCTTATTGTAAAGCTGGTAGCTACCCAAGGGACTGAGATTTTAGTCTGCTTTTGGGAGGGGGGAAGTCTAATTTGCTTCTCCAGCAGTTTCGCCTTGTCCCACTGGTTACTGTGCCAACATCGTGATCCTGCTCTCTGTGGAGCCAATCCAGCTCACAGCTGGAGGAAGAAATGGGGTCCTGGCAGAGGCCGCTGTAGGCTTTGGAGTCAGAGGTGACCTGAAATACAAGTTCTGACACTAACCTGCTGGGTGACCCTTAGGCAGGTCCCTTCCCTGACTTGTGAGAAAGGAAAATGCTTCCTTATGGGCTTACTGAATATTAAATTAGATGAGATCCTTTATATAAAATGTCTTTTATCTGCTTGCCAACCCCCCCGACCCCCCCCCCCCCCACCATAAGGGCTCAGTATATGCTGGTTTTTATTACTACAATTCAGAGCATCCTCAGTTAAATGATGGTGTGTTTCAACGAGGAAGGTGTCAACATGAGCGCCCTTCCCTGAGAGCTGAGCTCTGGGACTTAAGGGCTGCAGATGGGGGTCTGAAGACTTGTTCTATTTACAGGAAGTCCTGGCAGGAACAGGGGAGGCAGAGAACAAGTAAACACCACCATGTATGGAGCGTTTCCTGCGTGCCAGGCCCTGTGTGCTGTTTGTGGCTGAGCTCGCTGAACCCTCATAACCGCTCTCGGAGGAAGGTGCTGCCATGTCTGCCCCTCCCACCCCCTAAGGATCTGAACTTTCAAAAGCACTGCAGTGTTAAAAGGTTATATAAACTTGTGTCCTAGGAATGGCTTTGCTTCTCTTCTCCAAATTTCCCCACCCTTAGGGGAAGAGCCCTAAGCACTAAGATGGAATGGGAGTAAGCACCGACCCTGCATAGACCCTGCTCGTGAGTGTGAGACGGCTTCACAGCTCCATCTTCTGCGAAAGGACATGCTCAGGATCGAAAGGGCAGCTGACAGTAAGGACGCTCACAGCGCCTGAGCTTGTGGAATCCTGCTGTGCTATCCTGGAGTCTGGCCCAGGCCGCAGGTGCCTAAAGTCTTCCTGATGCTCTCAGTGACATGGGGGTGATGGAGGTTGGCCCATGGGAATCCCAAGCCAGGCCGCCAGAAAGAGAGGAGGATAGACCACAGAGGCCCCACTTTACATTCTAGACTCACACCTCTGGGTCTCCAGACACATGGAGGGATCACTCTCTACTCTTGAGAATGTTCCAACTTGCCTTGACACTTTAAGAAACACTTCTCAATCTAATTTGGTAGGAAAATGATCCTGTTCTTGGAGAGAAATTATGTGGAGTATCACACTTCAGTTTATACTAAGTAAGATGCACAGGGGCGTTCCAAGCTAAAGATGATCTGAAGGTTTGAAAAATACTGCAAACCAAGCTCCAACAGGCAAGAAGAGAAAACACATAAATACTTCTGAGAGACTTAACATGGAAAACATGGTCCTGCCCTGATTTTCCACATCCCTCCAGTACTGCTGGCATGAACCGGGGCCAGGACTGGTTATGGACACCTGCCTTTCACTGGCCACACAGCACCTCAGCTGTGGGGCCTGCCATCCCCACAGTCCATATGACAAGGGACCAAACCACCCTGACCTTACCTTTGCTGATTCCGTGGTTACTCCATGATAAAGTTTAAAGGAGGGTCTAAGTGGAACAGAGTCAGGAATGGACTAGGTAAGGTGGCGCTGGGTGGGGGTGTTAAGGTGGTTGATTAAAAAGAAGGTTGTAAAAGCCAAGCTGGAAAATGACAAAGTGACAAAAGCAAGAAAAAGATCTCGTGAAATACACTGCTGCGCTTGTTATGAAAATGTAGATGACGAGCCGCTGAAGAAATGCCCATCCAACCCTGCGCTGAGAAAAACTGTATCGGACACAATCACTAGTTGTCCAGACTTTCTGCCAATTGTGTTTTCTGTTTGCTTTTGTCACAAAGGAACTCAAAGCTAAGTGGTCAGCTACGTAAGACTAGCAGCTGTACAGGACGTGGTGGCAACCAGATTAGGTTTTACATTATTTTCCATAGGCACACTGTTTTTTAAAATCTATATTTCTGCATTTATTTCATCATTGGATGTATTTTGGGAGCCAAATCATTTTGTGAAAGCGAAGGTCATGTGAGATCAGGAGTAGAAAAGGCATGTGACACACTCACAGATCATTCTCAATGGTGACAAGCTAAAAGCATTCCTTCTAAGGTTAGGAGCAAGACAAGATGTCCACTCTCATTACTTTTATTCAACATAGTTTTGAAAGTCCTAGCCATGGCATTCAGAGAAGAAAAGGAAAAGGACTCCAAACTGGAAAAGAAGTAAAGCCCTCACTGTTTGCAGATAATATATACTATACATAGAAAACCCTAAGGCCGCTACCAGAAAACTACTAGGGTCATCAATGAATCTGGTAAAGTTGCAGGATACAAAATTTATACACAGAAATCTCTTGCATTCTTATATACTAACAATGAAAGAGAAATTAAGGAAACAATCCTATTTGCCATCACATCAAAAAAAAAAAAAATCCAGGCATAAACCTATTTGAGGAGGCAAATAACCTCTACTCTGAAAACTCTAAGATGCTGATAAAAGTACTGAAAACACAAATGGAAAGATATACCATGTACTTGGATTGGAAGAATCAATACTCAAATACACTACCCAAGGCAATCTGCAGATTCAATGCAATCCCTATCAAATTACTAATTGTATTTTCTACAGAACTAGAACAAAAAAATCTGTATGGAAACACAAAAGGCCCTGAATTATTCCTTAAAAAACTAAAAATAGAACTACCATATGATCCAGCAATTCCACCCATGGGCATATATCTGGAGAAAGCAAAAGTGAAGTGGCTCAGTTGAGCCCGATTTGGACCCCATGGATAGTAAGTAGCCTGCACCAAGCTCCTCCGTTCATGGGATTTTCAAGGCAAGAGTACTGGAGTGGGTTGCCATTTCCTTCTCTAGGGAATCTTCCTAACCCAGGGATCGAACCCAGGTCTCTCACATTGTAGACAGACGCTTTACTGTCTGAGCCACCAGGGAAGTCCATCTGGAGAAAACCATAGTTGAAAAAGATACGTGCACCTCAGTGTTCATTGCAGCACTCTAGCTAAGGCACAGAATGTCTAAATGTCCATCAGCAGACGAATGGATAAAGATGCAGTACATGTAACAATGGAATACTATTCAGCTATTAAAAAAGAACAAATTATGCCATTTGAAGCAACATGGACGGACCTAGAGATGATCCGAGTTAGTGAAGTAAGTCAGAGAAAGGTAAATATAATCACTCATATATGGAATCTAATTTAAAAAGTGATTCAACTGAACTTACTTACAAAACAGAAATAGACTAACATTTCAAAAACAAACTTATGGTCACCAAAGGGAAAATGAGGAAAGGAAATGTGGAAGGGAGGGATAAATTAGGACTTTCAGATTAACATATACACAGTACTATACATAAAATAGATAACCAACAAGGACCCCTTCTGTCCATGGGGTCACAAAGAGCTGGACACAACTTAGTTACTGAACAACAATAAGAACAAGAAAGACCTACTGTATGTAGCACAGGGAACTCTACTCAGTATTCTCTAACAACCTGTACGGAAAAGAATCTGAAAAAGAATGAATATATGTAATGCATAACTGAATCACTTGGCTGTACACCTGAAAGTAACAACATTGTAAATAAACTGTACTCGAATAAAAAAATTTTTTTTTAAAGTAGAAAATAATACTGTTAAAAACAGCATCATGCTTTTGCCCCCAGGAAGCACTACATAGTTGATGAGTCTATTCCAGGCACAGAATAAACTCCTTTGGGAGTTTGCTCACTGAGGCAGCAAGTGTAGGAGTCTCAAATGCTCGTCCAACTCATGTTTTCTGATCTAGCTCTTCTTCAGTATTAATGTGTATAAGAACCACAGAGCGATCTCCTTAAAATGCAGATTATGGAGGGGGGTTCATGTTTGGGAACGCATGTACACCTGTGGTGGATTCATGTCAATCTATGCCAAAACCAATACAGAATTGTAAAGTAAAAATTAAAAATAAATAAATAAATAAATAAATAAAAAGAAGGTGTGGGGGTGGGGTCGGAGCCCCCAGGCAACACTTGGAGTAGCACCGCTAACCTGTACCCAGAACCACCAGCTGGACTTCCTGTCCTCACCCCGTCCTAAGGGGAGCAGGACCCACTCAGCTTACGGGCATTTGCCTTCTTCCCATTCAACTTGCCATTCAACTACACCACATCAACCAGACAACCAGCATTTCTCTTTTTCTAAGGTGTCCCAATTAGGCATGTTTTCAACAGTCATTGAGTTCACTTTCATCTTAGCAACCCTCAGGTACAGTAAGAAAATTTAATGTTTCTGCCACATGGTTTACTGGATTTAATTGCAAGCCCTACACCCACCTACTTTACCACGTAAGTTAACACAATTGTGTACACTGAGGTTCTAGGCTACGAGACCTGCCCAATAGGAATCAAAAATTCACAATCAAGGGTCATAACAAGAGCCTCTACCATATAAACCCTAGTCCCTCTCTCCTGGAGAGAAAAGCTGGAGTAGTAAATACGTTTAAATGTGCACACAAACACATACCTGGAACCACAATTGCAAACAGGATACGCCAATGCAAGGTGGCACTGAGTCCCAGGCTTGTCATCATATTCTGCTTGAGGCCCTTACACTCCTTGGAGATACCTAGGGAAGGGGTTTTCCAATGACATCCTTCAGAAACTGAAAAATGTGGTTGTTCCATGGGTGTGAAATAACTGAAGGTGACAGGTCCTTTCTGGTAACACAAGCCATCATCCTGAACAACCCAGATACTGAACAAAGGTGCCACGGCTGGGGCCACCCTGGAATCCTCCGGAAGCAGAGCTGCTGCAGGATGGGGATGCCCTGTTCCTGGCCAGGCCGTGCTCTCTGTGGAAGTCTACCTGCGAACAGGTCATCTGAGGAGAGAGCAGAGCTATCTATATAAGTGCCTGGAACCCAGCAGATGCTCACCTGTCTTAAAATCCTGCCTGGAACAAGACACAGCCTTTAAAAAAAAAAAAAGGAAGCATTCAGGGAATGACTAACACCTCATGAAGATGAGGATTTCTGTCTGCTTCTCCTTGGGTGCAGCAGTGAAGTGGGGTAAGGAGGAGGGCCAGGACAGGGCCCTGGGAGGGGGCTCGTCCACAGTGTCCTCTTCAGCTGGTTTATGCCCCACCCTATGCTGGCTCGTCCCCTCTCACCTCCGGGCCTCATGAATGGGGAGCCAGTTCTCTGGTTCAGGTATTTCTGGGACCTCTGCTTTATTAGCACCTGGGGTATAAAGATGAGTCAATCAAGAGGAGCTTAACATCTCATGGATTCTGGGACATGAGAAATACATAAGAAGATTTCATTTTCTCCACTGTTGATAAGCAAAGCGTGAGAGATTACTGAGGTATAATAACCATATACACCATATTTACCAGGGCAGCCTCGTTTGAAACAATGCTCTCACATTATCTACATATATCGTCAAAATGTCCCTGAAATTACACCATTCTGGGGTTCAGATTACACTCTTGCACACATGAGACACGGAAGGCTCGGCTCTGGTCCTCTCTGAGCACTTCTGTCAATAAATAAGCAGCCATGTGGCTGGTCCATAACTATACTGTGCTTCCTGTAATTGTCTACCTGTCTCCCTGTTAGCCTGTGAACCTGAATACCAGAGCTACTTCTTATTCATCCTTCATTCCCAGTGCTCTGCAGCCAGAAAATGTTCAACAAACATTTGCTCAACATCCCATATCCTCTTTTACTCTGAGCTGTCCATCTTAGGAATCAGAGTGGGCAGCAGCTTGCTCTCCCTGGCCCATTGTGAAATCACTGGCATTGTCTTCCTATTTCTAAGAACTTGATTTTGTAAAGACTCTTTGTGACTTCTGGCATGTTTATCCTGTATCTCAGTGAAATATCTATTTCGCTTTATTTAATTCACTTTAAGGGGAAGGATTATTTCTCAAATGTCAGAAAATACCAGCCCTTTTGAGAAGGAAGGGAAATCTACCAAACCATTGGGACTTGTGGTTAAAAGCCTCTTTCTGTTGTTATCTGGCATATCCTGAGCTGGACCCTCCATCGCCTGTGACCAAAGCCTGCCCGTGACACTGCGGTGGCTGGCAGCCAAAAGCCTGGGCTCTAGAGCCTGCCTGCCTGTGCCCACACCCCAGCATCACCATCGCTGGCACCACAATCGCTGGCAAGTTACCTATTCTCTCTGAGCTAGGGTCTCTATGAGCACAGTGAGAACAGCTGCCCCCATAAAGTGGCTGAGAAGATTAAGGAGTACTCAGTAGAGGCCTAGGACTCTGCAAGCCCTCACCAAGTGCTACTAACTGGAGGCACAGGAGGGCCTCCCTGGTTACACAGAATCATGGTCATGTGTACCTAGTCCTACCGTGGCCACTGAGCACAGAACGAAGAGACGTCAGAGCGCAGTGCAGACAAGGCTGGCAGCTCTGGCAATGAGAGGGCTGGCTGGGTGCTGCAGGAGAGAAGGGGCAGTGGGGGCAGCCTTGAGCACGAAGCGCCCCGAGGACAGGGCGCTGCCTCCCACTCACGGCGCCTAGCACTTGGTCCGGCACTGAACAGCTACGAAATGACTATCCTCTGATCAAACCAATGGAGGCGTGGGAAGGGTGAGCAGATTTTCTACTTCTTACATAGTCACTGAGGCGTTTCTAAACCACCTGGAACTTGCAAAGCAGGAAGGGGAATGCAGGGTGTGACTTCACACAGCCCTGGCTCCACCTGGATTCTGTGATGACTAGTGAGCAGTTCTGGCTGAGTTATTTAGCTTCTCTCAGGCAACAGCACCCCACTCCAGTACTTTTGCCTGGAAAATCCCATGGATGGAGGAGCCTGGTAGGCTGCAGTCCATGGGGTCGCTAGAGTTGGACATGACTGAGCGACTTCACTTTCACTTTTCACTTTCATGCATTGGAGGATATGGCAACCCACTCCAGTGTTCTTGCCTGGAGAATCCCAGGGACGGGGGAGCCTGGTGGGCTGCCGTCTATGGGGTCGCACAGAGTCGGACACGACTGAAGCGACTTAGCAGCAGCAGCAGCTTCTTTAGCTGCAAAACAGTACTCTCCAGAATTGTGAGCATCACACTGATATGTGGGTCCAGCACCTTTTTGGTGGTCAGTAAATGGCCGTGACTGCTGTGCCTGTGTTATGTCTGTGCCTGGGGGAAGCATCTGGAAGGCACAGCACTGGACTGAGAATATGGAAACTTGAGTGCTAATCTGGCCATAGGTCCCTGTATAAGCTGAACAGGTCCCACTGTTCTGATGGGTCTGTGTTCTGATCTATCGAAGGGCAGTGCTATCAGGGGCACAGCGCCATCTGGGTGCCGTGAGACCACAGGCATTCGGGGCATAAAGGCTGAAGGTGGTGGTGGTTACTGAGGCTAATCGGGGATCTTACTGCAGCATTAGAAGCAAGCTAAGGCAGCCACCTAGGGCGCTGTCACAAAGACCCATGATAGGGCTGAAGAGAGACAGCAGACTCAGCCTAAGATGCTGTACACAGAAACTGACCTGCTTATTCAGTGCCACGCTCAAAAGAAAAGTAGGAGCGCCAAACCTGAACACAGTCTCAGTTTGTGCTTTACAGTCCTTTATCCTTAAAGATAAAGCACCATACCTAGACCATCTAACCCACCAGGCACAGAACTGATCAGGAGTGATTCTCCAATTGGAAGAGAAAAATACTATCTGCTAGAGCAAATTTCTTTCCTCCCATGTAATGAAGTCCAGTAACAAGAGCTGAAAATTAAACTAGCTGAACATGAAGAAGAAATGTCAGCCCTGGACATGCCCTTGTAACACTCAGAATGAAAGTAAATCCAGTGGAAAACGAGGCCCTGATGATCTGGGAGAGGCCCAGGGAGAGGGACGCAGGGCAGAGCGAGTGTGCTAGCCCATTTCAAAGCTCAGTGCCTCCCAGATGGGTGGAAGTGAGTGCTGTAATTATATCCGCTGCAAGCAAGAAAATAAACCAGGCCTCGTAAGCACATCAAGCTTGATACAGGAAACAACTCTGATCGCTGCCAGCCCGAAGGCTGAGTTCCTAGGAATATGGATAATAACACCAGGCATTCTGGATATGGAGCTTTCCGAGTCATACATGCAAACAGAGGAACTCACGGGAGACTGAGCTCTGCCTGTTCATGTCTTACTCTTCACAATAAACAAGGCCCTGAAATTAAAATCCCAGCATCTCCGTTCCTAATTGTCTTCCCACATGAGAAGGCTAAGCCTAGAATGTGAGAGGCATCGGCTCTTTGTGATACGATTGTCTCCTCTGCACTCCAGGAGCCTTCTGCTGGCGGTTCTGTAATTTGCTGGTAGGGATGGGGGCAGAGCTGGAGCAGAATGGACGGAATGAGAGCCATATTTCCCACTTTCTCCTGCCTTGGCCCCACTATTAAGTCTTTCTTTACTTCTTATACAGTTAAGACTTTTGCTACCACCTAAGCCGACTATGGTTTTTCCAGTAGTCATGTATGGATGTGAGAGTTGGACTGTGAAGAAGGCTGAGCGCCGAAGAATTGATGCTTTTGAACTGTGGTGTTGGAGAAGACTCTTGAGAGTCCCTTGGACTGCAAGGAGATCCAACCAGTCCATTCTGAAGGAGATCAGTCCTGGGTGTTCTTTGGAAGGAATGATGCTGAAGCTGAAGCTCCAGTACTTTGGCCACCTCATGTGAAGAGTTGACTCACTGGAAAAGACTTTGATGCTGGGAGGGATTGGGGGCAGGAGGAGAAGGGGATGACAGAGGATGAGATGGCTGGATGGCATCACTGACTCGATGGATGTGAATCTGAGTGAACTCCGGGAGATGGTGATGGACAGGGAGGCCTGGTGTGCTACGATTCATGGGGTCGCAAAGAGGCGGACACGACTGAGCAACTGAACTGAACTGAAGCCGACTTCACTTTCACTTTTCACTTTCATGCATTGGAGAAGGAAATGGCAACCCACTCCAGTGTTCTTGCCTGGAGAATCCCAGGGATGGGGGAGCCTGGTGGGCTGCCATCTATGGGGTTGCACAGAGTTGGATACGACTGAAGCGACTTAGCAGCAGCAGCAGCAAGCTGTTTCAAGGGGGCTTCCTAGGTGGTGCTACTGGTAAAGAATCCACTTGCCCATGTAGGAGACATAAGGGACACGAGGGTTTAATCCCTGGGTACAGAAGGTCTCCTGGAGGAGGGCATGGCAATCCACTCCAGTATTCTTGCCTGGAGACACCCATGGACAGAGGAGCCTGGTGGGCTACAGTCCATGGGGTCACGAAGATTCAGACATAAGCACACACACACATAAGCTGTTTCAAACTAGAAATCCTTAATATTTAACCATTTTGCCTAAAGTGAAACTGATTTCAGAGATAGGAGTGACGCCATACTTCCTGCTCCACCTGCAAACAGGAAACATCTTTCCTAAAATTCTCACCCACAAGGCAGTTTGTTTTTACACAGAACCTGACCTCTCACCTTCATTTCCCAATGCCGCGAAACTCTCAATGAGCTCACAGTTAATAATGAATTAGGTGAAGAAATAATAAAATAAGCTGGTATGTTGCTAAGCTGACTGGAGACAGGCGGGAAACACCTGGCGGAACATCTCCTGAGGAGATTTCTCATAGCACCAGCTGTGAGGGAAGAAAGTGTGCGAGGCTGGACATGGAAATCGTGAAAGACTGACTGAAAAATATCCATTAAAAAACCCCACAATCCACAAGACCGCAACTGAAAAGCGACAGTACAGTGACTTTTCACAGCAGAGGAAGAAAAGGCTGGTTTAAGTTTTCTGTGATGTGAAAAAGAAGTAGCCACCACTGCAGCAGCTCACAGCTATGGAGCAAGTGATTACTCTGTGCCAGCGTGCTCTGAGCCCGCACTTGGATTATCTCACCTCATCTAATCAGACACCCTAGGAGGTTGGTTCTTTCGTCACCCTCATCTTACACTTGAAGGAACTAAGGTTCTGGGGGCAGGAGGTGCCCAAGGTCACACGGGTTGGTGGCACAGCCCAGATGTGAACTGGGCAGTCCAGGCCCAGGGGTCTCCTCCACTTGCCATGCTCTTGGTATTGGCCTGGAAAAAACCTGACAGCCACTTTCAAGGGACCCAGAAGGTTTTACCCACACTAGGTACAAACAGCTCATATAGCTCAATATCAAACAAATAACCCAATCAAAACATGGGTAAAAGATCTATTTATCTATTTTTGGCACCTGGACAGGGACTTGCACCCTGGGCCCTCTGAGTAAAAATCTGATGCTCTACCAGCTGAGCTACCTGGGCAGCCAAAAGATCTAAACAGACATTTCTCCAAAGAAGACATATGGATGGGCAAAAACCACTTGAAGAGATGTTCAACATCACTAATTATTACAGAAATGCAAATCAAAACTACAATGAGGTATCATCTCACACTGGTCAGAATGGGCATCATTAAAAAATCTACAAAACAATAAATGCTGGAGAGGGTGTGGAGAAAAGAGAACCCTCCTACAGCATTGGTGGCTATGTAAATTAATACAGTCATTATGGAGAACAGTATGGAGGTTCCTTAAAACAGTAAAAACAGAACTACCATATGACCCAGCAATCCCGCTCCTTGGCATGTATTTGGAGAAAACCATAATTTGAAAAGATACATGCACCCCAATGTTAATGGCAGCAGCACCATTTACAACAGCCAGGACATGAAAGCAAGCTAAATTTCTATCAACAGAGGAATGGATAAAGAATATTATTCAACAATAGTGTAAAGTAATTAGCCTCCAATTAAAATAAATAAAATTTAAAAAGAATATCACTCAGCCATAAAAAGGAATGAAACTGAATCATTTGTAGAGATGTGGATGGTCCTAGAGACTGTCATACAGACTGAAGTCAGAAGGAGGGAAACAAATACTGTAATATTGATACATATATGTGGAATCTAGAAAAATGGTACAGATTATTTTATTTGCAAAACAGAGACAAGAGGTAGAGAACAAATATATAAATACCAAGGGGGAAGGGAGGTGGGATGAATTACGAGATTGGGATTGATGTATATACACTACTGATATGAATAAAATAGATAACCAATGGGAACTGACTGTATTGCACAGGGAACTCTACTCAATGCTCTGTGGTAACCCAAATGGGAAGGAACTTTTAAAAAGAGGAGATATATGTATATGTATAGCTGATTCACTCTGCTGTGTAACTAACACATTATAAAGCAACTATACTCTAATAAAAATTAATAAAAATGCATATATAAATACACCATAGAATATTATTCAGCCATAAAAAATCAGAACAATGACACTGGCAGCAACATGGATGGATCGAGAGATTGTCATACTCAGTGAATTGAGTCAGACACAGAAAGACAGACAGCATATGATATCGCTTACATGTGGGATCTAAAAAATGGGAACAGATGAACTTCTTTACAAAACAGAAATAGTTATGAATGTAGATAACAGACTTACGCTTACCTGGGGACAAAGGAGGGAGGGATAAACTGGGAGATTGGGGTTGACATATAAACATTACCATACATAAAATAGATAACGAATAAAAATCTGCTGTATAGCACCAGGAGCTCTACTCAATACTCTGTAACAGCCTATATGGGAAAAGAGTCTTAAAAAAAAACAAAAAGAGTGGCTATATGCATAACTGAGTCACTCTGCCATACACCCGAAACTAACACAACACTGCAAATCAACTAAACCCCAATCAACATTTAAAAACAAGGAGCAGTATCTGGGCCATGCTCTTGAAACACTGATGGCCTCACCTTCTTTAGGAGATCCTTCACCGTTCTGTTTTCTAGTTAAAACAACATCCTATCAGGCCTGTGAGGTCTCAACGAAAAGCCCAGGAGGCAGCAGGGCGGGTGAAAACCCTCTACAGCTGTTAGTGTCATGCCTACAAGCGCATCTTGGAGGGTTGGGCTGCAGAAGTCCTGTGAGGACCAGCAGTGCTGAGGAACAAGCTGAGCTCTTGCAGGGAGACACCTCATGCGTGGTGAGAAGACAGTTTTATGCACATCAGGTCATGAATGTGTTCTGCCAGCACAGAAAAGGCTCTGAGCGTGGCTGACACTAATCTGTTGTGTTGATACAGTTGAGGTCAGTTATCTCATCTACAAAACAAACCTGCATAACCTTCCTCACATGAG
Organism: Oryx dammah; assembly: GCF_014754425.2. Lineage (NCBI taxonomy): Eukaryota > Metazoa > Chordata > Mammalia > Artiodactyla > Bovidae > Oryx > Oryx dammah. The sequence continues at coordinate 74,625,466 of NW_024070186.1, read as the reverse complement.
GGGAGTCGACGGGAGGGAAGAAGGGGAGGAGAAGGAAGAAACGGAGAAAACCTTTCCTGTCATCTATTTTAAGTCTCTGGCCTTACCACTTTTATGTTTGATGTGTCTATCAACCCAACAGGTAGACCTGAGTGTCTGATTTACATGGGAGGAGGTTCAGACATGTTAAAATACGACTTGTAAGGGGAGCTCCTGACAACAGGTCTAATCCTAAGCCCACTCTCCACGTTAGTAATAACACAAGGTGCTCCAAGTGTGGAGGTGTCAGGGACTTTCCGAGGACAGCCTGAGCTGGGGGTGTGCCTGGGGATCCCTGGGGCCACTGATGAGGTCAGCACCACAGAGCCGTGTCACTATACAGATGACACAGTGGTTTTTCTTATTTGGTTGTCCGCCCATTTTGCTCCCTCACAAAAAGCAATGTCCCCCAGTTGGTTTGAAGTCTCTGATGCCTGTATACTCCACCTGTCTATGCTTGGCTACTCCTAACCTGCTTTGGAAAGCAACACCCTGGGAAAAATCTAGGGTGGCAAAGATTAATGATCTCACTATGCTTAGAAAAAAAAGGTTTTTTAAAAAAACAGATTAGGCAACTGTGGAATGTAGCCTGAGCTTTAAATAACTAATGTAGTTCCTTGGTCAAATTCATAAACCTCGCCTGTTGTCCTAACAGGGATTATTATTATTACAGAGCCAATTAGTGTAATGGAAAGCTCAGACTCCCCAACACATTAAAAAATAATTGCTGGGTGTCACCACCCCCATATCATGGAGGCATTATCTAAAGTCGGCATTATCCGGAGATGTCAGGACATAGACCAGGACCGTTGGTAACTAGAAATGAAAAATGAAAGTACCAGGAAATGCAGTGGATGACAACTAGGCTGGGACCCCCAACCTCCTTCCTTTCTGGGGGTACTGTCCTATGCAAACTTTCCTTCTTTGCTACATGGTATATTATGGTCCCTCCATTCTTGCTTTTTCTTTCTGTCAGGAAAAGAAAATCTAAATAATCCAGAAAGACTTATTTTTATGGGAAGCAGAGTTACAAAGAAAAGCTCCTGAGTGGGGTGGCATTTTCTATTAGTCAGAAATCCCCCTCTGTCTTATTAAAAAATCAAAACAGGGAATTCATATATGTAATTAAGGCTTCCTACCCTTTGATTATCCAACTGATTACTGTCTCTTAAGAGGAAAGTCAAACGATTATCTTGATAGATGCTGCTGTGGGGTAGCAATTAGGACAAAGCTCTCTTCCGAGGGCAGGGTCCTTAATGATTTCCTATCAGAGTCCTGATTGCTGACACATTTTAAATTCCAGTATTCCTGCCCATTTTAACTGGATAAAATGATTACCTGATAACAAGAGGAGTAAAGAGTCAACTGGAAAAGTAAGTTTAACCCTAAGATTATATAGCCAAACCCAATTCAAGTTAACAATGTAATTACAAACCTAAGGGAAAAGAACACGTGCACTGTGGTTGTACCCTATTTCTTTTAGACACCAATTTGCTGTCTGCCAAGAGAGAAAGAGATTGTGGACCATCTCTCCTTTTAGATCTTGGTAGTTGGAAGATGGAGGGTAGGAAGTGAAGTGAGAAGAAGAAAGTTAAGAAAGGGTACTATATTAAGCTATTGTAACTGAGGAAAAAAATCAGCAAACCAGAAACTTCCAAATCTTGCCATTATAAAGTAATACTGCTGAACCAGAGTAGCTCTCCCAACATTAGTAGGTACAAAATCAACTATATATAAATATAAATATATCAGTTATTTCCAAATTTGGGACAAAAGGCAGAGCCGGACTGCAATCCTTGCCAGAGGGAGATACACCAAAGGTGTCCTGTGACTGCCCTGGGGTTCTACCTGGATGTACTTTCTGGACTGCAGCACAGGGAAGGAGAGGCCAAGGGGAAAGTGGCAGTCTTGCTGAGTTGAAGAATTAAAGACAGGAGGCTGAGGCTGGGCAATGGGTAGAATTTTGAAAAGGAGGAAGCTGTATTGAGAAGGAGCTCTAGGACTCTATATAGGAGTCCCCTTAAGCAGAGGGTCACCAAGAGTCGGACAGGACTAAGCACAAGTAAAGTGAGTGAAGCTTCTGACCAATTACTCAGCTGCACATATGCAGACAAGACTCCAGAGGCCTGTCAGAGAAAAAACTGCTGGGGATCAGCTCTCAACAGCTGTGAGATAAATGGAGCTTCTGGAGGGTGCGGAGTGCTGGAAGACATGGGAAACTAACTTCTAAGGTGAAAAGGCTTTGATAAACACCTGGGTGTCCACTGAGACAAAAAAAAAAAAAGCCATGTATTAGGATCAGGGATATTCTAGGCCTGGCCAAACAGAGGTTAAAAGCAAGCCTCAAAAATATGTAGCTTATTTAACTGTAAATTAATAACCTATCAGAACAAAACTCTCTAAAGGAAGACAACAAAATCCAGATAACACATCATCCGCAATGATGAGTATAGAATCAGAAGTTTCCAGATATATGGAAGAGGACAATGTGACTTCTAACTGGGAAAGAAGTTGACAGAAACAGACTCAGAGATGACAAATATTGGGTTAGCAGACAAGGAATTTAAAACATATAAATATGTTTAAAGATTTAAAGGAAAGGATAGCCCTAACAACTCAATATATAAGGGACCCTCACGAGAGAAATGGAAACCATAAAAAGAATTAAATGATGGGAGATTAGTAAATGAACCTCTAGCATTGCAAGGTTCCTATATTTTGTGTTACGTAGTAAAATATTAACTAATCAGATTGCAATAATGTAAAGATGTATTCTGTAATTCCTACAGCAACCACTAAAAAGATAAAAACAACAGAAGAATCAACAAAAATACTAAAAAATATTCAAATAGCCCCAAAGAAAACAAGGAAAAAGGAATAGGAAAGTAAAATACAGATAAATGAAAAAAAGAAAAAGGAAAAGGAGACAGATAAATCAACAATTATAGTTGGAGACTTTTAACACTCTTCAGTAATTATCAATAATTAAATAACTAAACAAAAAAAATCAGTAAGCATACAGAAGATATAAAGAACACTAACGACTGTTTTCACTTAATTGGAATTTATAAGAATTATACCTAACAACTGTAGATTACACTTTTGAACGAATAATGTTCACATGAATTCACATGAATGTTCACATGAATAATGTTCACAATATGCTTTGCCATAAAAAAGTCTCAATGACTTTTCAAAGATCTATATCATAGAGCGTTATGTTCTTTGACCTCAACAGAATTAAATCAGAAATCCACAACAGTAATGTATCTAGTATGACCTAAATCAAGTCCCTTATACAGTGGAAGTGACAAATAGATTCAAGAGATTAGATCTGATAGAGTGCCTAAAGAACTACGGATGGAGGTTTGTAACACTGTACAGGAGGCGATGATCCCGAGAAAAAGAAATGCAACAAGGCAAATGGCTGTCTGAGGAGGCTTTACAAATAACTGAGAAAAGAGAAGGGAAAGGCAAAGAAGAAAAGGAATGATATATTCATCTGAATGCAGAGTTCCAAAGAATAGCAAGGAGAGATAAGAAAGCCTTCCTAAGTGAACAAGGCAAAGAAACAGAGGAAAACAACAGAACAGGAAAGACTAGAGATCTCTTCGAGAAAATTATAGAGATACCAAGGGAACATTTCATGCAAAGATGGGCACAATAAAGGATAGAAACAGTATGGGCCTAACAGAAGCAGAAGATATTAAGAAGAGGTGGCAACAATACACAGAAGAACTGTATGAAAAAGGTCTTAATGACCCAGACAACCACAATGGTGTGATCACTCACCTAGAGCCAGACATCCTGGAGTGTGAAGTCAAGTGGGCCTTAGGAAGCATTACTACAAAGTTAGTGGAGGTGATGCTGAGTTATTTCAAACCCTAAAAGATGAAGCTGTTAAACTGCAGCACTCAATACGCCAGCAAATTTGGAAAACTCAGCAGTGGCCACAGGACTGGAAAAGGTCAGTTTTCATTCCAATTCCAAAGAAGAGCAATGCCAAAGAATGGTCAAACTACCGTGCTCATTTCACATGCTAGCAAGGTAAATACTCAAAATCTTTCAAGCTAGGCTTCAACAGTACATGAACCAAGAACTTCCAGATGTACAAGCTGGATTTAGAAAAGACAGAGGAACCAGAGATCAAACTGCCAACGTCTGCTGGATCATAGAAAAAGCAAGGGAATTGCAGAAAAACATCTACTTCTGTTTCATTGACTACCTTAAAGCCTTTAACTGTGTGGATCACAACAAACTGTAGAAAATTCTTCAAGAGATGGGAATACCAAAGCACCTTACCTGTCTTCTGAAAAACCTGTATGCAGGTCAAGAAACAACAGTTAGAACCAGACATGGAATAACAGACTGGTTCAAAACTGGGAAAGGAGTATGTCAAGGCTGTATTTTGTCACCCTGCTTATTCAACTTACATGCAGAGTACATTATGCAAAATGCCAGGCTGGATGAATTACAAGCTGGAATCAAGACTGCCGGGAGACATATCAACAATCTCAGATATGCAGATGATAGCACTCTAATGACAGAAAGTAAAGAGGAACCTTTTGATGAGGGTTAAAGAGGAGAGAGAAACAGCTGGCTTGAAACTCAACATTCAAAAAACTAAGATCAAAGAATCTGGTCTGAATACTTCATGGCAAACAGAAGGGGGGAAAGTGGCAAAATCACTGCAGAGGGTGATTCACAGCCATTAAATTCAAGATGCTTGCTCCTTGGAAGGAAAGTTATGAGAGACAAACCTAGACAGTGTATTAAAAAGCAGAGACATCATTTTGCTGACAAAGGTTCATATAGTCAAAGCTACAGTTTTTCCAGTAGTCATATATGGATGTGACAGCTGGACCATAAAGAAGGGTGAATGCCAAATAGTTGATACTTTCGAATTATGGTGCTGGAGAAGACTCTTGAGAGTCCCTTGGGCTGCAAGGAGATCAGACCACTCAATCCTAAAGGAAATCAGTCCTGAATATGCATTGGAAGGACTGATATTGAAGCTGAACCTCCAATACTTAGGCCACCTGATGTGAAGAACTGACTTACTGGAAAAGACCCTGATGCTGGGAAAGGTTGAAGGGAGGAAGAGAAGGGGATGAGAGAGGAGGAGATGGTTGGATGGCATCACCACCTTGATGGACATGAATTTGAGCAAGCTCTGGGAGTTGGTGATGGACGGGGAAGCCTGGCGTGCTGCAGTCCATGGGGTCGCAAAGAGTTGGACATGACTGAACAACTTGAACTGACTGAATATATTCAATTTCAACAAACTGTCCTGTTTCAGATTCAGTTCAGTCTCTTGGTCATGTCCAACTCTTGTGACTCTGTTTTAGATAGTGGAGGTTAAAAGTTTTTCATTCAAGATTCCTCCTCTCCCAATGCTTTTCAGCTATTACTAAATTCTACTCAAGTATATTTTCATTTTGTTCTGATACTCTCCATTATTTTTGTCCTTTTCTGCTGTTTGCATATTGAAAATTACCTCAAAGCAGCTGAGGAGACAGGTCGGGTATAACATATTTAAAAAAAAAAAAAAAGGCCACAACAAATAACAAGTTAGAAAGTTAGGCCAGACACTGAAAACGATAGACAGTAGTTTATGTCAAGTACCAAATGAAGTATGAGTAACAACTGCTATAAGAATTCAAAGGAAGAGGTCAAAGACATTTAAATTCAATATTATGAACTGCAAGTGGGTTTCCTGATTATCTCCCTGGCCTATTCACTCTGCCATTGTGCTACAGGTTTTCCTCTCTCTCCAAACTCTCAACATTTCTCACTTCCTTCATACTCTCAATTGATTTCTCAGTGAACTAGAAATCGAGGAAGAAAACCTCTTCAAATGTTTGCCACCACAGCCACAATGCGGGATCCCAGGCAGAGCGGCCTCTGTATTGTTCCCAGGTCACACCGGCACTCTCCTGCATCCAGACCTCTGCATCTGCTGTTGCTTCTGACTGTAATGCTCTTTCCACTCACGCTCACATGAGTGAAAGTGAAAGTCGCTCAGGTGTGTCTGACTTTTTGTGACCCCATGAAGTTCTCCAGGCCAGAATACTGGAGAGGGTAGCCTTTCCCTTGTCCAATCTTCCCAACCCAGGGATTGAACCCAGATCTCCCACACTGCAGGCAGATTCTTTACCAAATGAGCTATCAGGGAAGCCCCATGACTGAACCTTCAACTCTTTTCAGGTAGAAAACGTTAGCAATCAACCTTCGGTGACTACTCCATTTAAAAATGCAATCTTCCTTTTTATCGCCCCCATTGTGTTTTTCCTCCATAGCCTTTTCAGAATATAATACACCATATATCTTTAATATTTCCCCTCTGTCAGCTGAATGTGAGCTCTGTGAAGGCAGAGACTTGGCTTTGTTCCCTGCAGGATCCCCTTGCACATAGACCGGTGCCTGGTTGTACAGAAGGTACTCGATAAATCTTTTTCGAATGAATGAAGCAGAATTTGAGCTGGAGGTTAAAAATAAGGCATCACTTATGAGGGGAGGGAAGGAAAGACATACCAGACTATAGAAAGGAGAGGAAGAGCAAATACATGGACACGGGATTCATTATGCTTAAGAAAGTGAGAAATTTTCTTTAGTTAGAGAAGAAGGAAAAGAAGAGAAGATGAGGATGAAGTGTGGGCTGGTGATGCATCAACGGCTTAGACTGTCAATCTCAACTTTTTCAGACTTAACTTTGTTAGCACCAAGGAGCAACTGAAGTTTTCTCAGCATAGAAGGGGTGGAGGAGGGGGGACTGGAGCTCTAGGAGGCAGAGGCAGTGGGGTCAGTGAACAGATTCTTGGAAGTAGACAGGTTCACTGACAGGGGAATCACAACACTACTGAAGCAAATGGGAAGAGTAGGGAAGGAGATGGTTGGCACGGTTGAAGAAGGCTTCTCATAGCTAAAAGCAAAACACAGGGAATTAGAGAATTTCTTCCTCCTAAAGACTGCAAAGAACTCTCTGTATAATTTCATTTTTTTTCACACAGTGCAGTGAAGTTGCTGGAGACAGATATGAATTGCCCTGTATAGTTCCATAAAAAGGTAGCCTTAACTGAATCAATCAATAAAGGAAAAAGTTATGTGACTCAACCATTTAGAGTGGGGTCTCTTCTTTAAGAAAATGCTGTGTCTGGAATAATAGCTACTATTAACAGCTATTTCACCACAAAACCCGGGGGCTAAAACGTATTCATGTCAAAACAGAATCACAACTAGAATGCCTGTGGGATATGTACAGAAAACAACAAAAACCACAGAAGTCCCAAAGCAGGGACCTGTCAGACAGAACACACCATATTAAGTAAATACCCACTCTTCATCTTCTCTTCCTTTAACCAAAGAAGATTTCTCACTGTTTGCTGTACATACTCGATTCCATGTTATGATATTCCATGAAAAGACTGGGAGCTTTCAGGGGTGACAGTAACTGATTTGGGACAGTGGTCCAGACAGAAGGCTGTACTCTGAGTAACAGTATATCAGCCACTCAGAACATCATGTACATTAAAGCAATTCAAACTCTGCAAAGCTCTGCTGTTTGGAGTCTATGACCTTTACAAATAGGTGATATTTCAACAGAGTGCAATTAAGAATGGCCTACTGAGTTGTTTTTAATGCAAAACAATAAGCTGTTGGCTGCTCTGTCACACATGCTGAAGAGAAAAGATCTCTGCCATGTATTTTAGGAAGGCTGAAAATCTTCATCAGGAATACTGTTGGAGGGGAAAGGCCCTTCTATAAGCTGCTTGATACTCTCAAGTGTGGCAGGGTCCAAAATTCCAAGGAGATGGTAGACATGATGTCACTACTTGTTTTGCTAAGCACTACTTATATACTTCCATATACTGAGAGGGGACCGAAGAGAGAATAAAAAAACACCACTGGCTCTGATGTGGTCTCACATACATATATGATCTCATATGACCGGATTCTACTCAGTGGAAACAATCTTGTCAACTATTAATAACTAAGAAGCAGAATATTAAGGTGTCACATTAAGAAGCTGAAAAATCACATCCATTAACCTTCAACTGCCAAAGTATGGTGACTAATAAACGTGACTAGGTCTCTCATGATCAGCTACAGGGTTCTATTCCTGGCTTTGTTCGGTACAAATATTTTATCCATGGCTTGGATAAACATAAAACAGGCCAACATGCATGGTATGAAAATACATGACTCCCAAAGGTTATAAACTGAAACAATACAAGAAAAGCCCTGTATTGACTCTAGAAACTGATTTATTTACATAGGGCAGGACCAGCAGCATGTGTGAACAGAATCAGGGGTTTGCTATCAAACATAGTTGAATCATCCTTACCAAATGGCTGCTAAAAAAGTTAATGTGCTTCCGGTTCAATTTATAGAAACAGAACCTAGAGAAGGAAAAGGCTGCACACTGTCCAACAATAGGACATTCTGGAAAAGAAAAAACTATGTAGACAGTTAAAAAACAAACAAACCAAAAAACCACAGCAGCTGCCAGAACTTTGCAGGGAGGGAGGGAATGATGATTAGGTGATGTAAACTGTACATATGACTGTAGTGTAAACTATTGATTTTAGTTAATAGTAATGGTGGCTTAGTAAGTGTAACACACATACCACAGAAACGCTAGAGGTTAATAACACAGAAAATTGGGGTGAGGGGCTATATGGTAACTGCATATTTTCCATAAACCTGAAACTGCTCTAACAAAGTTCATTAAAAAAAAAAACATTAATCAAAATGCTACATTAGAAAATATTAACTTAATGCAAAAGAAATGGGTGAGGAATGGGATCTGCACACTGGCCCTGAGACCCTTGGCTAGTCTCACTTTTTAAGCCAGAAGATACATACAATCATAGAGAGAAGGATTAGTGTCATAAACAAATGCTCACTGCTGTCCTTCCTGGTAACTGTTTCTCACTGACATTCTCTCTTTCTACCTGAGGACTAATAGGCAGATTTCAGAAAAGCCCAGGTCACAGACTTCAGGTCATAATCATGGAAAAGAATGAAGGTTTTCTATATATAATATCATGTCATCTGTATATAGTGACATGCAGTTTTGCATGTAGTTTACCTCTTCCCTTCCAATTTGGGTACCTTTTTCTTGTCTGATTGCTGTGGCTAGGACTTCCAATACTGTATTGAACAGAAGTGGACTGAGAGTGGGCATCCTTATCTTGTTTCAGATTTTAGTGGGAATGCTTTCAGCTTTTCACTGTTGAGGATTATATTGGCTGTGGGTTTGTCATAAATAGCTTTTAATAAGTTGAGATACATTCCCTCTGTATCCATTTTGGTAAGACTTATCATGAAAAGATGTTGAATTCTGTCAAATGGGTTTTTTTTGCATTTATTGAGATGACTGTGTGGTTGTCTTTTCTTCTGTTAATGTAGTATATCACATTAATTTGCATATGCTGAACTATCCTTGTGAACTTGGGATGAATCCCTTGGTCACTGTGTATGATCTTTAGATCACAGATGTGGTTAACTAAAATTTTGTTGTGAATTTTTGCATCTATATTCACTATGAAAGGTATTGGCCTGTAATTTTCTTTTTTGGTGGTATCTTTGGTGTTGGTATTAGGGTGATGGTAGCTTTGGGAGTGCTCCCTCTTCTTCAATCTTTTGGAAGAGTCTGAGAAGGATCAGTAAAAGTTCTTTGTATGTTGAGTAGAATTGGCCTGTGAAGCCATCTGGTTCTGGACTTTAGTTTGTAGGGAGTTTTTTTTGGTTGCTTTTAAATTACAGATTCTATTTCACTTCTAGTGATTGGTCTGTTCAAATCATCTATTTCTTTTTTATTCAGTTTTCATGGACTGTGTGTTTCTAGAAAGTTGTCTATTTCTTCTAAGTCATCAAATTTGTTGACATATAATTGTTCATATTCAAACTGGAAGAGGAGGTAGAAGTGTCACTCCCTGTAGATGACATGATACTATATATAAAAAATCTTCGAGACTCCACACAAAAACTATTAGAACTGATAAATGAATTCAGTAACATAGCAGGGCACAAGATTAACATTGAGAAATTGGTTGCATTTCTTTACACTAACAATGAAATAGCAGAAAGAGAATGTAGAAAAACGACACCTTTTAGAAATGATACAAATGAACTCAACAAAACAGAAAGAGACTCAAAGACTTACAAAACGAACTTATGGTTGCCAGGGAAGGGATAGTTAGGTAGTTTGGGATGGACATGTACACACTGCTATATGTAAAATGAATCACCAACAAGGACCTACTGTACAGCACATGGAACTCTGCTCAATGTTATGTGGCAGCCTGGATGGGAGGGGGGTTTGGAGGAGAATGGGTACATGTGTATGTATGGCTGAGGCTCTTCACTGTCCATCTGAAACTATCACAACATTGTTGATCAGCTATACCCCGATATAAAAGAAGTAAGTTCAAAAAATAAAACTGAAAAAAAAGAAAGATGCACCTATATGATCACAGCAACACCATTCACAATACCCAAGACATGGAAACAACCTGAATGTCCACTGACAGATGAATGGATAAATAAGATGTGGTGCATATACACAATGGAATACTCTTCAGCCATAAAAAAGAACAAAATAATGCCATCTGCAACAACATGGATGCCATTAGCAATCATCATACTAAGTGAAGTCAGTCAGAAAGACAAATACATGATATCACTTTTATGTGGAATCTAAAATGTGGCAAAAAGGAACCTATCTACAAAACAGAAACAGACTCAAAGGGAGAACAGACCTGTGGCTGCCGAGGGGGAGAAGATGGACTAGGAGTCTGGGATTGGTAGATGCAAACTATGACATACAGAATGGATACACCAATGTCCTATTATATAGCACAGGGCACTATATTTAATATCCTGGGATAAACCAGAATGAAAAGGAATGTATATAACTGAGTCACTCTGCTATACAAAAAATTTAACACAACACTGTAAATCAACAATATATTAAGTAAATAAATAAGAATAGGAAAGAACATGGCAGCAACAGTCAGATCCACGACCATGTCAAACTTTACCTGAGCCATGAGCTCCTGGAAAACAGTCAGATAAGGAAATTCCCCTTAACCTGTTTTCCAGAACAGAAAGAACCACCCTTCCCCATAAGACTCAGAGAAGACCTAGCTAGTCCTCAGGCTTACTGTGACAAAGCCAGACATGCCTGTCCTCACTGATTGATTAGAACAAAATGCTTGCCAACTGATAACCAAATGTTAGCTAGGCTTCTCTCCTCCCAAGCTTCTGACCCACCCTCTGCTCAAGCCAGCATACCACCTCTCCTTAATGATATCATCTGAGAATCAGCTGATCAAGGAAAGACATTTCTTGATCACTATCTGATTCTGCCACCTACTCCCCCATATCTGCTCCTTTCTAGATTTGTTTACCTGCCTCTATAAAAAAAATTTCCTTTCTGCCTGATCTTTGAGACCCTTGCAAGATCCTTTGGTCAAAATGTTCCCCCTATGGTAATAGCTCCCTCCCCTTATGGCGGTAATTCTTTTGAATGAAGTCTCTTCTTATCTAAGTCCAAATTTGTTTTTCTTTGATAGACAACATATTCTATTAATTCAGACTAGGTGTTAGGGTCTAACTAAAATCATTCAGCATATTAACGAGCATGCCACTTGCTTAATGCAACTATAGACTCATAAGATCTTAACCTTCCAAAAGATCTAAAAATCAACCAGTCCAACCTCTCACCCAGAGCAAGAATACATCTGTAGAAGCTTTGAGAGACAGACACCCTGCCACTGCTTGCATACCTCTGGTAAGAGGTAATGTAAGAAAATTCTCATACTAAACCAACATCATTATTTATACAGTATTTACCCTTAAATACTAGTCTGTCCTCTGAACTACTTACTGGGTTGGCCAAAAATTTGGAAGTCAGAAGCATTCTTTGAATTGGGTTGGCCAAAAATTTCGTTCAGGAAACCCAAACGAAATTTTTGGCCAACCCAGTAGTTCAGCCTAAACGAAATTTTTGGCCAACCCAATACAAACAACACTTCTAACTTCCGAATCAGCACCCTCCAGATATCTGAAGGCGACTGCACCTCAGCTTCTTCACATCAGCATAAAGAGGTCCTTTGGCCTGCTGAGATCTTCTATCCTGCTATGCAAAAACAAAGATCAAATCACATCCCCCGGTTGCTCTGTTTGTTAAATCAATAGAGGCATGGAAGTCACATCTGGATATAATGTGCATCTAAGTTTTTCTAAGACAGTCTAATACTTTAAGGACAGAGGAAGCATACAACAAGGGCTATCACTTTGTTGTTCATGAGGAATCGCACCTTTGCAGGAGAGTTAAGGGTGAGGCACAAAAAGGCCAATGACTTTAGCTTATACTACAAAGTTACAGCAATCAGAACAGTATAGTACTGGCACAAAAACCAACACACAGATCAATGGAATAGAATAAAGTTCAGAAAGAAATCCATGCACTTATGGTCAATAATCTACAACAAAGCATGCAAAAATATACAATGGAGAAAGGACAATCTCTTCAAGTGGTGCCGGGAAAAATGGACAGTTACACGTGAAATTAGAACATTCTGTAACACCATACACAAAAATAAGCTCAAACTGAATTAAAGACCTAAATGTAAGACCTAAAATCATACAACTCCTAGAGAAAGACACAGGAAGAACAGTCTTTGACATAAATTGTGGCAGTATTGTTTTGGATCCATTGGATCCATTTCCTAGAGTAATGGAGACAGAAGGAAAAATGAACGGGACCTAATTAAGCTTAAAAGCTTTTGCATAGTGAAGGAAACCATCAACAAAAAGGACAACCTACTGAATGAGAGGAAGTATTTGCAAATGATATGACTGATAAGAGGTGAATATCCAAAATAAATAGTTCATGTAATTCAATATAAAACCACAAATAATAAATGCTGGCAACAATGTAAAGAAAAGGGAGCCCTCGTATGCTGTTGATGGGAATGTCAATCGTGCAGCCACTGTGGAAAACAGTGTGGAGGTTTCTTATTAAACTAAAAATAAAACTACTACATAATCCAGAAATTCCACTCCTGGGTATATATCCAAAAAAACCCTCAAAACACTAATTTGAAAAGATACACGCACCCTAATATTCATAGAAGGATTATTTACAATTACAAAAAGACAACTGGAAGCAACCTAAGCATCCATCAACAGATGAAAGAATAAAGAAGATGTATATACATACAATGGAATTCTACTCAGCCATAAAAAAGAATGAAATTTTGCTACTTGCAGCAACATAGATGGATGTGGAAGGTATTATGCTAAGTGAAATAAATCAGATAGAGAAAGACAAATAGTATATGATATCACTTATATGTAGAATTTAAAAAATACAACAAACTAGTGACTGTCTCAGAAAAAAGAAACAGACCCACAGATAGAACAAACTAGTGGTTACCAGTGGGGACAGGAAATATAAGGGTAGGGGAGTGGGAAGGACAAACCACTATATATAAAATAAGCTACAAGGATACATTGTATAACACAGGGAATACAGCCAATATTTTATAATAACTATAAATGGACTGTAACCTTTAAAAATTGTGAATCACTATATTGTATACCTGTAGCTTATTGACTCATTGGAAAAGACCCTGATGCTGGGAAAGACTGAAGGCAGAAGGAGAAGAGGGTGACAGAGGATGAGATAGTTGGCTGGCATCACTGATTCAATGGACATGAACCTGGGGGAGATGGTGAGGGACAGGGAAACCTGGCGTGCTACAGTCCATGGGGTTGTGAAGAGTCGGACGCGACTTGGTGGCTGAACAACAATGACAACAACTTATATAACATTGTACATCAACTGCACTTCAATTAAATAAAAAAGGCAAATGAATTTTTATTTAAGCCATCATCACACAACACCTAGGAACTGTTGCAACTGTCTCTCAGTGCTTTCTCCTTTTGTGTTCCTTTGACTTTTGTGAAACTATCAACCAGTCATTCTTGGACTGGTCAGTTAAAGCAGCCAGCTTTTCCTGTTGCTATGGAAACAGTGGTTCTATGAGGCTTTTTCCTTAAAAAACAAAAAAACTTCCCACTCCAAAATTTAATAAAAATCATGAGCAAATACAGTCATCTACATTCCTGACATGACTGGCAAGACTTGGAATCATCTATAAAAATTCTGCCTCACCAGAACATTTCAGAAAAAAATGTCAGCTCTAAATTCTGATATTACACGTGAAATTGTACACCAGTTTCTGGGAGGCTTGGCTATTAAATCCACCAGTTCAGTCACCATTAACTTGTGTTTTAAGAGCCTGGCACATCACAGGCTTATTGAATATTTACTTAATTTACCCAGAACTATTAGAAAGGCTTCCCACTCTGCCACTCTCAGTCTTCTCCCTAACTGGAAGAAGAGAACATTGACTGTACCCCTAACTAGCGGGTTCCACCAGCCAGAGTACCCAGCCCCTGATGCTTCCACAACAGCAGAGAAAGCTCATCTAAAACACGGATGGCTCAGAGAGTGTAACCATGCTTTTGTAATAATAAATAAGGCAAAACTGCTTTCTCTGATTATTATGCATGTAACAATGCCATTGTTCATTCTGAATATTCATTGGAATGACTGATGCTGAAGCTCCAGTACTTTGTCCACTGGATGTGAAGAGACAACTCATTGGAAAAGACCCTGATGCTGGGAAAGACAGATGGGAGGAGAAGGGGGCAACAGAGAATGAGGTGGCTGGGTGGCATCACTGACTCAATGGACATGAGTCTGAGCAAACTCTGGGAGATGGTGAAGGACAGGGAAGTCTGGAGTGCTGCAGTCCACAGGGTCGCAAACAGTTGGACAGGACTGAGCAACGGAACAAGTGTCAACTTTGCCACACAAGTTCCTGGTTGGTGTTTCTAGCATAGTGAAGAAGTGATGCACTATAGTTAAGAGGTTTTTAATGCTGCCTTCCACTAACTCTCTACACTTCTTTAATCCACCTCAAACACTGACAGTACCTCCAATCTTGATCTATGCTAGGGAGTTTACTGCAATGAACTTTATGAAAATTTCTATCTAAGGAAAATGTATCTAATTTTCAAATTTCTAGTCATCCAAGATCAAGATACATCCAAGATACAGAAGTCCTAGGAAAGTATGTGTCTTCCTACTTTTTTTATTGAACTTATCAGTTAGAGCGCATTAAGAAATTTTATATACAAAAAATATGGTATACAAATTTTAAGCACTATAGATAAATTATTACACATGATAAGTTTTTCTAATCCAGAGCTTTCCAAAGGAATTTCTAAAATACAAAATGCTCATGGAATGTGCCTGGTCCTGACATGGCAGCAGAATAGAGTGACTCCTCCACGAGACACCCACCCCGAGCCAGCAGGACCTGACGGAACATGGCTCCCGGCTCCTCAGCAGTTGAACATGGCTCTTGGCAGGGCCAACGCTGACAGCAGAGTCACCAAACACTTTCTGTGGTTACTGGTCAACAGAGAAAAGCTTTGGCTCAAATCAAGAACACTGCTGCTCTTTTGTGTTTCTTACACATGTCACTCTGGCAGTCACACTGTTCAACAGCTACTGCTGGTGCTCCCATCTGTCAGTGCAGCTTTGGGAAGAGTGACTGCAGATCCAAGACGACAACCAGAATACACAGATTATGCACATACAAACACAGATACACACGCCGAACTGGGGAAGTAACAATGACACGCTGAGCCTCACACTGATCGTGCTCAGAGTGCTGCTGCCTGAGCTCAAACAGTAAGGAGCCGACCATGCTGGGAACACAAGCCCAGGACGGCAATGATGTTTCACTGGTCCTTTCTCGAGTTATCCAGCAGAAACTTCCTCTTCCCCCTTGAGTTCCCAAAACAACTACCAAGTCTGTGGAATCTTACGTCTCTCTCATCCACGAAACAACTCCTGAGCGACGGCATACTCTGTCCTACACTTAGAGGAACAACAAGAAACACAACTGCTGTGGGCCCTGCCCTTCTGAGGCAGAGGGTCTAGTGGGGACACATATAAGCAAAGAGGCAATTTCAACACAGCCAGGTAAGCATGTTGGTAGAGACGAGTCCAGGGTACTCTGAGAGCTCAAAAAAGGGAGGACGCCTAACTTAGACTTAGGGTATCAAAAGGGTGTAGGGGGACAAAAAAGGCTAAGACTTGAAACTACCTCACCTCCTCATTCCATTAACATAGCACAGGCTTAGGACTTTGTTTCTTCTAATTGGTCTTTCTGCCTCAAACCTCATGTTTGGTGGGACCACTTATCCTTGAGATGAAAAGCAAACTTCATAGGCTGGGCTCTGTCACCTGGACTCTTGTTTATTTCACTGGGCTGCTGTAAGCTTCCATATTTAAGATAAGCAGAACAGCCCCCATTTCCTGAAATGTGTTGTGTTCACCCGTATCTGCCAAGAATACCTTTTCCCTTGTTTCCAGGCTGGATTAACTCCACCTCCACGGGGAAGCCTTCCCTGATCTCTTCTCTTAGTCTGGGAGAAGCACCTGTTATGATGTACATTTTAAAGTTTTTCTAAACACTGTAACCAGTGAGATATTAAGTACGTGCTATTAAGTTAGGGCTTCAAGTCAGGGGTGGTCAGTGGCCCTAACCAAGAATCCCCATTTCAGAGATGCAACATATGAACTTCCAAAGGAGGCCCCTAAAACCTTGTAGCTGTTCATATATGGACTAACACCTACGACTTTGCTTGTTAGCTCAGAAAACAGCAGAAAAATTTTCCGTTGGTAAAATTAATGGCTTGATAATCAGAATGTTAAATATTAGAAATGGTCTCTCATTGCTAAAATAAAAGGTATTCAAAATATGTATTAATAGTCTGGATAAAATGTTTTTGAGATATTAATTTAATAAATGTCTTTAAGTATGGTTGGATTTGCTTTCATTATAATCTAGTAACAAGGTTGTAGGGGAGCAGCTAACCATTTCTCAAGTTTCTTAATTAGACTCTGTACCTAAAGAATATAAGAGTTGTACTAAATGAGGTTGGTAATTTCAAAACAGGGCTTCTCCCCCGCATTCTTGCAGCACCCCATCATCCTGCATGGCATGTGTCAAGGTGCAAGGTAACCTGTCAGGGCACCTGTCTACCTTTCCCACTAAAGGCTGAGGTCCTTGAGAACATGGATGTTATTTCTCATCTCTGTAGTCTGCTTCTTTGCTCATTATCTAGTACAAAGAAATATCTGCTGAACGGACAATACTATCAGTAGCATAACAAAGTGAAAGGATTAGTCCATCACTAGACTAGGAGTTGGGGGAGACTTGTGTTTTAATGCCAGTTATAATTTACTGAGTATTTAATATGTGTCAGGCACAGTGGTAGGCACTTAAATCATTTCTTATTTAATCTTTAAATTCTGAGAGGTAGCATTATCCTTTTACAGAGAAGGAAACAGGGAGGCTGACTTGAGGTTATTCAGATAAAGAAGTGGAAGAGTCGATTTTTGAATCCAAGTCTGGCTGAACCCAAAGCATGGGTTTTTAACCACTGTGTTAGAAGTGTGTTCCATGTAACATTTGAGAGAGGCAAAAACATTTCCCTCTAGAGTCCAGTTTTCTCCTTTGTTTACTGAGTGGGACTAAGTGGCTGATGCCCTTTCCAGCTCCTCATGTTACAGTGTGATGGTTCTGAGCGGCAGCGATGAGCACCACCACCTTGCCTGCCCTTGCTGCCTGACAAGAGTGAAAGAGGTCTTCATGTGCAACATGTTCTAGGGCTTTTCAGATAACGTATTTTGCTTCTATTCTTTTTTTTCTTCCTTTGAAGCAGTCTTGGAGGATTCTGAAGGCAGAGAAAAGGGATCTGTTTTTGGCACAATGCTTTGAAGCTAGAACCTGCTGTTAAGTCAACAGGGCCAGCAAGTTGTTATTTTTGTTCTATTATACAAGCCTTTGCTGACATGGATGCTGTGAAATTGTTTTAAAAAGGGGGGGACAAGGAAAGCAAACCTTCAAGCAGGACACTTCAACTATAAGAGAAATAAAAACAGAAAAAGAGAGCATAGCAAAAATGCCAATCTGTTGGCTATGTTTCCACTGTACTGCTACAGCTAGATAAAGAAACGGATTTTAGTGGTTCTCTTGGCATCATCTGAGAATTACTTGGTTGAAAGACACACTCTATCTGTGCCACAGAGTTTACAGGCACAGGGTGAAACAGCACAGATAAGTTCTATCTCATGAGTATTTATGAGGACTTACTTAGCTGAAACCTGCTGAAATGTTAATACCTCAGACTAGTTTGTTCTAGGAACAGCCACCTGGAGGGATGGTACATTGTTAAGAAAAACTATATACCTTTCATCCTTAGAATATCTTTCATCTGCCATCACTCACTGATATCAGGGTGCCCATTTTGTGCTAGTAGTAAAGAACCTTCCAGCCAATGCACAAGACATAAGAGACGTGGGTTCGATCCTTGGGTCAGGAAGATCTCCTGGAGGAGGGCATGACAACCCGCTCCAATATTCTTGCCTGGAGAATCCCATGGACAGAGTTGCTTGGCAGGCTACAGTCCATAGGGTTGTGAAGGGTCGGACACAACTGAAGCAACTCGGCACATAGTACACACACAGGAATTCTAGAACAATGAAAGTCCCTAGTTGCCAGGAGACTGATGCTAGACTCAACCCCTCAACTGGCTTCTCTGGAAGAGTCAAAGAGCTCTGGTGACACCTATTTAAGGCATCCAATCAGAAAGAAACTTTGACAGCATTAAGATGATTAAAAATCACTCACTGTGAGAACACTGTTCAATAGAGGAGAACACACACACAGGAGGAGGAAGTTGGCTTTCTTCCATTAAAACTCACTCACCTTTTTAACAGCAGGATCCCCTTTGGACAGATGACAGGATGGGGACATTTTTACCTAGGGGGGAAAAAAAGGCAAACCTTTTGATATCTTATTTACAATTTAGTTTTGTTTGACCCACCTCAAATAACTCAACTAGAAGTGGCACAGTATTGTGTGTGCGTGCTCAGTCATGTCCAATTCTTTGAGGCCCCATGAACTGTAGCCTGCCAAGCTCCTCTGCCCATGGAGTTTTCCAAACAAGAATTCTGGAGTGAGGTACCATTTCCTTCTTCAGGGGATCTTCCTGACCCAGGGATCAAACTCGAGTCTCTTGCGTCTCCTGCGTTGGCAGGTGGATTCTTTACCACTAGTGCCACCTGGGAAGCCCCAGAAGTGGTATAACTGAGATAAAACAGACATTTTAAGGGAACCAATGAATATATGTATATTTTTTAAAGTCCCTTTGAAGTTTCTCTGAGATGAAAAACACAGTGGTTAGCTAAGACAAAAATGTGATTAAGCTATGAAAAGTATTACAGATGGTCCAAATTGATTTTAGCCAAATGGTAAGGAACCTAAGAGATCTTTGGGGACAATATTAATTTTAATTACCTTTGTGGACAGCTGACATGATCCAAAGTAGTCAGGGATATATTATTTCATAATGATAAAGAAATCAATTCATCAGGAGGACATAACAATCCTAAACATCTACACATCTAACAGCTTAAAATACCTAAGTTAAAAAGTGATAGAAATGCAAGGAGAAGTAGATCTTACAGCCAGAGATTTCCATATTTCTCTCAAGAAATGAGAGAACAAATATGAAGATCACAGAAGATATACCCAATTTAAGAAATAAGCAAAGGATCTGAACATTTTTCCAAAGAAGACATACCAAAGAACAAGAGATACATGAAAAAGTGCTCAACATCACTTATGAGAGAAATGCAAAGCAAAACTACAGTGATGTATCACCTCACACCAGTTAGGATGGCTTTCATGAAAAAAAAAAAAAAAGACAAGGTATAACCAATGCTGGCGAGGATGTGGAGAAAGGGAGCCCTTACACATTGTTGGTAGGAATGTAGATTAGTACAGCTATTATGGAAAACAGTATGGCAGTTCCTCAAAACATTTAAAAAACTGAACTATCATATCATCCAGCAATCTCACTGCTGGGTATATATCAGAAGGAATTGAAATCAACATCTTGAAGAGATACCTGCTCACCCATGTTCAGCATACCATACCATTATTTACAACAGCCAAGATATGGAAACAACTCAAGCATCTATCAGTAGATGAATGGATAAAGAAGATATATATATATATATATCTCACATCCTCACACATACACAATGAAATATTATCAGTCATAAAAGAAGGAAATCTTACCATGTGCAATAATAAGGATGGACCCAGAGGGCATTATACAAAGAGAGAAGTCAGACAAAGAAGGACAAATGTTGTATGATATCACTTACAAGATCTAAGGCACAACACAGTGATCAGAGTCAACAATATGGTACATTTCAAAGTTGCTAAGAGACTAGATCGTTACTGTTCTCAACACAAAAAAGAAATGGTAATTATTGACATGATAAAGGTGTTTTAAGGCTACTGGTATGAAAAGGCAAAAAGATATGATACTGAAAGATGAACTCCCCAGGTCAAGAGGTGCCCAATATGCTACTGGAGAAGAGCAGAGAAATAGTTCCAGAGGAATGAAGAGGCTGAGCCAAAGTGGAAACAACGCCCAGCTGTGGATGTGGCTGGTGGTGAAAGTCCAATGTGTAAAGAACAATACTGCATAGGAACCTGGAATGTTAGGTCCAAAAATCAAGGTAAATTGGAAATGGTCAAATGGGAGATGGCAAGAGTGAACATCGACATTTTAGGAATCAGTGAACTAAAATGGATGGATGGGTGAATTTAATTCAGATGACCCTTATATCTACTACTGTGGGCAAGAATCCCTTAGAAGAAATGGAATAGCCTTCACAGTCAACAAAAGAGTCTGAAATGCAGTACTTGGGTTCAGTTTCAAAAACGACAGAATGATCTGTTTGTTTCCAAGGCAAACCATTCAATATCACAATAATCCAAATCTATGTCCCAACCACTAATGCCAAAGAGCTGAACACTTTTATGAAGACCTACAAGACTTTCTAGAAGGAACACCCCTCTCCCCCCAAAAAGTGTCCTTTATCATAGGGGACTGGAATGCAAAAGTAGGAAGTCAAGAGATACTTGGAGTAACAGGCAAGTTTGGCCTTAGGAGTACAGAATGAAGCAGGGCAAAGGCTAACTGAGTTTTGTCAAGAGACTGCACTGGTCATAACAAACACCCTCTTCCAACAATACAAGAGATGACTCTACACATGGACATCACCGGATGGTCAATACCGAAATCAGATTGATTACATTCTTTGCAGCCAAAGATGGAGTGACTCTATACAGTCACCAAAAACAAGACTGGGAGCTGACTGCAGCTCAGATCATGAACTCCTTGTTGCCAAATTCAGACTTACATTGAAGAAAGCAGGGAAAACCATTAGGTCATTCAGGTATGACCTAAATCAAATCCCTTATGCTTATATAGTGGAAGTGACAAATAGATTCAAGGGACTAGATCTGACAGACAGAGTGCCTGAAGGACTATGGGCAGAGGTTCATAACGTGATACAGGAGGTGGTGATCAAAACTATCCCCAAGAAAAAGAAATGCAACAAGGCAAAATGGCTGTCTGAGGAGACCTTACAAACAGCTGAGAAAAGAAGAGAAGTGAAGTGAAAGGCAAAGGAGAAAAGGAAAGATATACCTATCTAAATGTAGAATTCCAAAGAACGGCAAGGAGAGATAAGAAAACCTTTCTAAGTGAACCATGCAAAGAAATAGAGGAAACCAACACAATGGGAAAAACTAGAGATCTCTTCAAGAAAATCAGATACCAAGGGAACATGCAAAGACAGACAAAATAAAGGACAGAAATGGTATGGACATAACAGAAGCAGAGATATTAAGAAGAAGTGGCAAGAATTCACAGAAGATTTATACCAAAAACGTCTTAATGACCCAGATAACCATGTTAGTGTGATCACTCAGATGAGAGCCAGACATCCTGGAATGCGAAGTCAAGTGGGCCTTAGGAAGCATCACTACGAACAAAGCTAGTGGAGATGATGGAATTCCAGTTGTGCTATTTCAAATTCTAAAAGATAATGCTGTAAAAGTGTTGCACTCAATATGCCAGCAAATTTGGAAAACTCAGCAGTGGCCATAGGACTGGAAAAGGTCAGTTTTCATTCCAATCTCGAAGAGAGGCAATGCCAAAGAATGTTCAAACTACTGCACTCATCTCACATGCCAGCAAAGTAATGCTCAAAATTCTCCAAGCCACGCTTAACAGTACGTGAACTGAGAACTTCCAGATGTTCAAGCTGGATTTAGAAAAGGCAGAGGAACCAGAGATAAAATTGCAAACATCCACTGGATCATAGAAAAAGCAAGAGAATTCCAGAAAAACATCTACTTCTGTTTCATTGACTACACCAAAGCCTTTGATTGTATAGATCACAACAAACTGTAGATAATTCTTCAAGAGATGTGAATACCAGACCGCCTCACATGCTTCCTGAGAAACCTGTATATGCAGATGAAGAAGCAACAATTAGAACCAGACATGGAACAACAGACTGGTTCAAAACTGAGAAAGGAGAAGTCAAGGCTGTATACTGTCACTCTGAATGTTTAACTTACATGCAGAGTACATCATGTGAAATGCTGGGCTGCATGAAGCACAAGCTGGAATCAAGACTGCCGTGAGAAATATCAGTAACCTCAGATATGCGGATGACACCACCCTTTGGCAGAAAATGAAGAGAAACTAAAGAGCCTCTTGATGAAGGTGAAAGAAGAGAGTGAAAAAGCTGGTTTAAAACTCAACATTTAAAATACTAACATCATGGCCTCTGGCTCTATCACTTCATGGCAAACAGATGGGGAAACAATGGAAACAGTGACAGATTTTATTTTCTTGGGCTCCAAAATCACTGCAGATGGTGACTGCAGACATGAAATTAAAAGACACTTGCTCCTTAGAAGAAAAGCTACGACCAACCTAGACAGTATATTAAAAAGCAGAGACATTATTTTGCTAACAAAGGTTCATCTAGTCAAAACTATGGTTTTTCCAGTAGTTATTTATTGAGGTGAGTTTTGGACCATAAAGAAGGCTAAACACCAAGGAATTGATGCTTCTGAACTATGGTGTTGGAGAAGACTCTTGAGAGTCCCTTGGACTGCAAGGAGATCCAACCAGTCCATCCTAAAGGAGATCAATCCTGAATATTCATTGGAAGAACTGCGCTAAAGCTCCAATACTTTGGCCACCTGATGCGAAGAGCTGACTCACTAGAAAAGACCCTGATGTTGGGAAAGACTGAAAGGAGGAGGAGAACTGGATGACAAAGGACGAGATGGTTGGATGGTGTCACCGTCTCAATGGACATGAGCCTGAGCTAGTTCTCAGAGATGATGACGGACAGGGAAGCCTGGCATGCTGCAATCCATGGGGTTGCAAAGAGTCAGACACGACTGAGCGACTAAACAAACCAACACATGGTACGCTCAAACCACACAATATTAAATGTTGATTATATGTCAATTTAAAAAAACAAAAAGGAGGGATATAGAAAATGTACATTGACAGAATCCTCTACCCAACAAAGGCAGAATACATACATAATCTTTTTCATGTACAGTAGAGACATACCTCAGAGATATTATGAATTCAGTTTAAGGCCATTGCATTATAGCAAAAGTTGCGATAAAGCAAGTCATACAACTCTCTGGTTTCCTGTTGCATATAAAAGTTGTTTACACTACACTAGTCTATTAAGGAGCATTATATCTAAAGAAACAATGTACATATTTTAATTGAAAAATATATTCTTGCTTAAAAAATGCTAACTATAATCTGAGCCTTCAGTGAGTAATAATTTCTTTGCTGATGGAGGGTCTTGCCTCTATGTTGATGGCTGCTGATTGATCAGGGCGGTGGTTTCTGGAGGCTGGGGTGGCTGTGGCAATTTCTTACAATAAGACAAGAATTAAGTGTGCCACATCTATTGACTCTTCCTTTCATGAATGATGTCTCTGTAGCATGCAAAGCTGTCTGACAGTATTCTACCCACAACAGAACTTCTTTAAAATCTGGAGTCAATCCTCTTAAACCTTGTTGCTGCTTTATCAACTAAGTTTATGTAACATAAATCCTTTGTTGTCATATCAACAATCTTTACAGCATTCTACTAGGAGTGGATCCCATCTCAAGAAAACACTTTCTTTGTTCATTCATAAGAAGCAACACCTCATCTGTTCAAGTTTTATCATGATATTGCAGCAATCCAGTCACATCCTCAGGCTTTACTTCTAATTCTCTTGCCACTTCCACCACATCAGCAGTGACTTCCTCCATGAACCCTTCTAAGTAATCCACGAGGGTTGGAATCAACTTCTTCCAAACTCCTGTTAATGCTGATATTCTGTCCTTTCCCATGAATCACCAATGATCTTAATGGCGTTTAGAATGGTGCACCCTTTCCCGAAGGTTTTCAGTTGACTTTGCTCAGATCCATCAGTGAACTATCTATGTCAGCTATAGCCTTATAAAATGTATTTCTTACATAATAAACTTAAAAGTCAAAATTCCTCTTTGATCCATGGGCTATAGAACAGATGCTGTATTAGCAAGCATGGAAACAACATTAATTTTGTTGTGTATCTCCATCAGAGTCCTTACATGACCAGAAGCATTGTCAGTGAGCCATAATATTTTTTTCAAAGGAAACTTTTTTTTCTGAGCAGTATGTTTCAACAATAAGCTGAAAATATTTAGTAAACCATGTTGTAAGCAGATGTGCTGTCATCCAGACTTTGCTGTTCCATTTATAGAGCACAGGCAAAGCAGAGTTAGCATAATTCTTAAGGAACCCAAAATTCTGGGCATGGTAAATGAGCATTGGCTTCATCTTCAAGTCATGACCTGCATTAGCCACTAACAAGAGAGTCAATCTGTCCTTTGAAGTTTTGAAGCCAAGTACTAACTTCTCCTCTCAAGCTATAAAAATCCTAGAGGGCAAGGCATCTTATATAAGGCTATTTCATCTATGATGAAAATCTGTCATTTAGTGTCCCTACCTTCATTAATCATCTTAGCTAGATCTTCTGAATAACTTGCTGTTGCTTCTACATCAGTTCTACTTTCTGCTTCACCTTGTACTCTTACATTACGAAGATGGCTTCTTTTCTTATACTTAATGAACCAACCTTTGCTAGCTTTAGACTTTTCTTCAGCAGCTTCCTCCCTTCTTTCAGCCTTCACAGAATCGAAGACAATTAGGGCCTTGCTTTGGATTAAGTGAATTTTATGGCTGATTTGATTTTCTATCCAGACTACTAAAACTTTCTCCACATGAGCAATACGTCTGTTTTGCTTTATCATTTGTGTGTTCACTGAAGTAGCACTGTTAATTTCCTTTAAGAACTTTTACTTTTCATTCACAACTTGGATTAACTGTTTGGCACAAGAGGCCTAGTTTCTGATCCATTTTGGCTTTTGGTAAGGCTTTCTCAGTAAGCTTAATCATTTCTAGCTTTTGATTTAAAGTGAGAGAAATGTGACTTTTCCTTTCACCTGAACACTTAAGAGGCCACTGCAGGGTTATCAATGGGCCTAACTTCAAAATGAATGGTCTCAGGGAATAGGGAGGCTCGGAAAGATCCCCTGGAGATGGGAAAAGCTACTTACTCCAGTATTCTGGCCTGGAGAATTCCACGGACTGTACAGTCCATGGGGTTGGACATGACTTAGCATTACCTTTCTTTCTTAAGGAGAGGGAAGGAAACGGGATCGGCTAGTAGGCGGAGCAGCTAGAACACATACATATATTAAGTTTGCCATCTTAAGTAAGAGCAGTTTGTGGTCCCCCAAACAATTACAACAGTAACATCTAAGATCACTGATCACAGATCACCATGCAATAATAATGAAAAATATTTGAGAATTACCAAAATGTGACACAGAGACACAAAGTAAGTAAATGCTTTTGAAAAAGTGGTGCCAATAAACTTGCTTGAGGCAAAATTGCCATAAACTTTCAATCTGCAAAAAAGAAATGAAGTTTCTGCAAAGTGCAATAAAGGAAAGCACGATAAAATGATGTAAGCCTGTATACACGGACCATTTACCAACACAGATTATTTTCTGACAATAGCAATTTTCAATTAATTTCAAACAATTCAAGTCATACAAAGAATGTTCTCTGACTATACTAGAAATAAATTAAGACATGAGTAACACAAAGATTTCTGGAAAATTCTCAAATATTTAAGAACTGACAAATTTCCAAATAATGCTTTGATCAAAGAAGAAATCAAAAGGAAATCAGATCCTAAAAATACACATAATCATGAAGAAATAAGATCTGAATAGACCAAAAATTAGTAAGAAAACTGAATCAGTTATAAAACAAAACTTCCCCAAAAGAAAAGTCCAGGACAAGACAGTTTCATTGGTGAATTCCACCAAGTCTTTGAAGGATTAATTCCACTCCCTCTGCAACTCTCCCAAAAAACTGAAGAGGAGGGAACTCATTTTAGGAGATCAGCATTAACCTTCAAGGAAGGAAGATGACAGGTCAATATCCCTGATGAATATGGTTGAAAGAATCATCAACAAAATACAAAATGAATTCAACAGCACCTTATAAAGTTCATATATCAAGTTTAAGAGGGATTCATGGGATGCAAGGAGGGTTTAACATACACAAATCAATAAATGTCCTAGCCAGAGAAATTAGGCAAGAATAAAAGGCATTCAAATTGGAAAGAAACAAGGAAAATTATCTCTGTTGGTAGATGATATGCTCTTATTTGTAGAAAATTATAAATTTAGATTCCACAAAAAAGCTATTAGAATAAACAAATTAAGTAAAGTAGGATATAAAATACAGGAAATCAGTTGTATTCCTACACACTAACAATTAACAGTTCAAAAAGGCAATTAAGAAACAATTCTATTTACTATAGCATCAAAATTAATAAAATACCTAGGAATAAATGTAAGGAGGCCATAGACTTATATACTGAAAACTACAAAATGTTGCTGAAAGAAATTAAAGATAAATAGAAAGACACTCTGTGTTCATAGTTTAGAAGACTAAATATTGTTAAGATGTCCATACTATCTAAAGTAACCTATAGATTCACTGGGGTCAGTTTCAAATGCAATGGCAATTTGAGAAACAGGAAAATCCATCCTAAAATTTATATGCAATCTCAAGGGACCCTGAGTAGGAAAAAACAATCAATTAAAAAAGAACAAAGCTGAAGGTCTCACACTTCTTGATTTCCAAACTTACTGCAAAGCTACAGTGATCAAAACTGTGCTAGTCAAAAATAGATGTACAGATCAATGGAACAGAAATAAACCCACATATTTACAATCAATTAATCTTCGACAAAGGAGGCAAGAATACATAATGGAGAAAACCGTCTCTAGCAAGTGGTATTTGGAAAGCTGGAAAGACTCATGTAAATCAATGAAATTAGAACACTCACTCATATCATATACAAAAATAAACTCAAAATGGTTTAAAGACCTAAATATTAATATAAGACATGACACCATAAGCCCCTAGAACAGAACATAGGCAAAATATTCTCTCACATAAATCGTAGCAATATGTTCTTAGATTACTTACTCTCTCAATACAGAAGAAATAAAAGCAAAAGTAAACAAATGGAACCTAATCAAACTTAAAAGCTTTTGCACAACAAAGGAAACTATAACAAAACAAAAAGGTAACCTACAGACTGAGAGTATTTGCAAATGATGCAATTGACAAGGGCTTGACTTCTAAAATATAAAAACAGCTCATACAACTCAGTATTAAAAAAAACAAACAACGCAATCAAAAAATGGGCAGAAGATCTTAACAGACATTTCTCCAAAGACATTCAGATGGCCAGGCACTTAAAAAGATCAACATCAACTAATTATTAGAGGAATGCAAGTCAAAACCACAATGAAATATCACCTCACAACAATCAGAATGATCATAATCAAAAAGTCTACAAATAATAAACACTGGATAGAGTATGGGAAAAAAGGGAACTCTCCTACACTACTGGCAGGAATAAAAATTGGTGCCACTCTGGAAAACAATATGGAGGTCCCTTAAAAAAACTAAAACAAGAACTACCATATGATCCAGCAATCCTACTCCAGGGTATACACCTGGAAAAAACTTTAATTCAAAAAGGTATGTGCACTCCAACATTAATGGCAGCACTATTCACAGTAGCCAAGACATGGAAGCAACTTAAATGTCTATCAACAGATGACTGGATAAAGAAGATGTGGGCTGTGTGTCTGGATGAGTGTATAAAACTCAGCCATCAGAAAAAAATGAAACATTGTCATCTGAAGCAACATGGAAGGACCTAGAAATACTGAGTGAAG
This sequence comes from Oryx dammah, assembly GCF_014754425.2. NCBI lineage: Eukaryota > Metazoa > Chordata > Mammalia > Artiodactyla > Bovidae > Oryx > Oryx dammah. The sequence goes on along the minus strand of NW_024070186.1, from coordinate 74,597,074 downwards.
TCAGAGAAAGACAAAGAAAGGCAAATATTATATAGTATCACTTACATGTGGAACCTAAAAATAACACAAATGAATTTATTTACAAAGCACAAATAGTCTCACAGACATAGAAAAACAAACTTATGGTTATCAAAGGAGAAAGCAGGGGGCAGGGATAAATTAGGAGTATAGGATTAACAGATACATACCACTATGTATAAAATAGATAAACAACAATGACTTAATGTATAACACAGGGAACTATATTCAATATATTCCTAAGAAAAACTATAGGTTATTTCTTGCAATAACCTATAATGGAAATATATGTGTGTGTACACACATATATAAAACAATCACTATGTTGTACACCTAAAACTTTTTCACAATATTGTAATGTTTACAACACTGTTTACAACAATATTGTAATTTACAACAATACTGTAAATCAACTATACTTCAATAACCAACCCCACCCCAAAGAAACAGTGTGCTAACTGGCATAAAGGAGGAATTATAGAACAACAGAATAAAATAGATTGGAAATAAATCCTGTAAATGGTGTATATGGTCAAACGATTTTCAACAAGGGTGCTAAGTAAGACCATTTAATATGGAAGAGACAGTCATTTAGACAAAACGGTGGTGGGAGAACTGGAGAGCCACAAGCAAAAGAATGAAGCTAGACTTACAGTCTATCACATATATCAAAAATTGCCTCAAAATGGATCAAAGACCTAAATGCCAGAGGTAACACTATGAAACTCCTAGAAAAAAAATATAGGGGGAAAAGTTCCATGACGTAGGGTTTAGATTTCTTGGATGTGACAGCAAAGGCACAAGCAGCAACAACAACAACAAAGAGACAAACTGGACTTCATCAAAATTAAAAACTTTCATGGACGAATGGACAAGGCAGCTCAGAGACTGGAAGAAAGTATTTGCAAATGACACCCATGATAAGGGTTAATACCCAGACTATATACAGAACTTCTAAACTCAACAACAATAGGACAAACCACTCAACTAAAAAACAGGCAAAGGACTTGAATAGACATTTCTCCAAAGGTGATAAATAAACACATGAAAAGAAGCTCTATGTCATTAGTCATTCACAGAATGCAAATTTAAAACATAATGATTCAATGCAATCCCTATCAAGCTACCAACGGTACTTTTCACAGAGCTAGAACAAATAATTTCACAATTTGTATGGAAATACAAAAAACCTCAAACAGCCAAAGCAATGTTGAGAAAGAAGAATGGAACTGGAGGAATCAACCTGCCTGACTTCAGGCTCTACTACAAAGCCACAGTCATCAAGATAGTATGGTACTGGCACTAAGACAGAAATATAGATCAATGGAACAAAATAGAAAGCCCAGAGATAAATCCATGTACCCATGGACACCTTATCTTTGACAAAGGAGGCAAGAACATATAATGGATTAAAGACAATCTCTTTAACAAGTGGTGCTGGGAAAACTGGTCAACCACTTGTAAAGGAATGAAACTAGAACACTTTCTAACACCATACACAAAAATAAACTCAAAATGGATTAAAGATCTAAACGTAAGACCAGAAACTATAAAACTCCTAGAGGAGAACATAGGCAAAACACTCTCTGACATAAACCACAGCAGGATCCTCTATGATCCACCTCCCAGAATTCTGGAAATAAAAGCAAAACTAAACAAATGGGACCTAATTAAACTTAAAAGCTTATGCACAACAAAGGAAACTATAAGCAAGGTGAAAAGACAGCCTTCAGAATGGGAGAAAATAATAGCAAATGAAGCAACTGACAAACAACTAATCTCAAAAATATACAAGTAACTCCTGCAGCTCAATTCCAGAAAAATAAATGACACAATCAAAAAATGGGCCACAGAACTAAATAGACATTTCTCCAAAGAAGACATACAGATGGCTATGCTCAGCTTCACTCATTATCAGAGAAATGCAAATCAAAACCACAATGAGGTACCACTTCACGCCAGTCAGAATAAACGCTGGAGAGGGTGTGGAGAAAAGGGAACGCTCTTACACTGTTGGTGGGAATGCAAACTAGTACAGCCACTAGAACAGTGTGGAGATTCCTTAAAAAATTGGAAATAGAACTGCCTTATGACCCAGCAATCCCACTGCTGGGCATACATACCGAGGAAACCAGAATTGAAAGAGACATGTGAAAAAAAAAAGAAAGAAAGAGACATGTGTACCCCAATGTTTATCACAACTGTTTACAATAGCCAGGACATGGAAGCAACCTAGATGTCCATCAGCAGATGAATGGATAAGAAAGCTGTGGTACATATACACAATGGAGTATTACTCAGCCATTGAAAAGAATACATTTGAATCAGTACTAACAAGGTGGATGAAACTGGAGCCTATTATAAAGAGTGAAGTAAGCCAGAAAGAAACACACCAATACAGTATACTAACGCATATATATGGAATTTAGAAAGATGGTAACAATAACCCTGTATACGAGACAGCAAAAGAGACACAGATGTATAGAACAGTCTTTTGGACTCTGTGGGAGAGGGAGAGGATGGGATGATTTGGGAGCATGGCATCGAAACATGTATAATATCATATATGAAATGAATCACCAGTCCAGGTTCGATGCATGATAGTGGACGCTTGGGGCTGGTGCATTGGGATGACCCAGAGGGATGGTATGGGGAGGGAGTATGAGGAGGGAGTAGGGAGGGGGGTTGAGGATGGGGAACACATGTATACCTGTGGCAGATTCATGTTGATGTATGACAAAACCAATATTGTAAAGTAATTAACCTCCAATTAAAATAAATAAATTTAAGTTAAAAAAACATAATGAGATCCCACTGCACACCTATTACAGTAGCCAATATTAGAAAGACTGACTATATCAAGATGTGGAGGAACTGGAACCCTCATAACTTCTGGCAAGAGAGTAAAATGCTACAATCACTTTGGAGAACAGTTAGGCAGTTTCTTAAAATGTGGTTCATGGGGTTGCAAAGAGTCAGACACGACTGAGCAACTGAACTGAACTGAACTGAAAAAATGTAATATTACTCACCAGTAAAAAGGAATGAACTCTCGATACAACAATGTGGATGCATCTCAAATAACTTCACTGAGTGAAGAACTCAGACCACAAAAGCATACATACTTTACAATTTCATTTATCTACTATTCTAGAAAATGTAAGACCTCTCAAGTGGCTCAGTGGTAAAGAATTTGCCTGCCAATGAAGGAGCCACAGGAGATGTGGGTTTGGTCCCTGGGTCAGAAAGATCCCCTGGGGGACGGCATGGCAACCTACTCCAGTATTCTTGCCTGAGAAATCCCATAGACAGAGGAGCCTGGGGGGCTACATGGACTGTAGCCCTGGGGTTGCAGAGAGTCAGACACGACTGAGCACGCACACAGCAACTAGAAGATGCAAATCAAAGTGCTGTGACAGAAAGTCAATTGCTGATTTTCCTGGATCAGAAGAGAGGAACAGAGTAAATTTTTGCAGGTGATGGATAGGGTCAGTATCTTGAGTGTGTTGATGAATTCATACACATATACATATGTTAAATTTGTATACTTCAAGTATAATTTATATCAACTATACCTCAATAAAACATTTAATGAAATTTGTAGAGTACAGTTAAAAGAGTGTTCAGAAAAACATTTATAGCTTTTTATGCTATTCTGGAAAACAAAGGTTTAAAATAAAGAAACTTCCAATTTAAGAAGCTAGAAAAAGAAGATCAAAGTAAAACCAAACTAAGGAAGGTAATAGGCAGAAATCAATGCAATACAAATCAAACAAAACAACAGAGAAAATTAACAAAGCCAACACTGGTTTTTTGAAAATAACAAAATTGATAAATTGCTATTTAGACTGAGAAAAACAGAATATAAGTTACCAATATTAGCAATGAAAAGGAAATTATTACTCTGCGCCACATTACTCACAGATGTTTAAGAGGCAATAGGAGCCTATTAAGAACAGCTTATATCAAAAATTTGATAAATGAAAAGGACACACTCCTTAAAAGCAACATATAAAACTTGACCCACGATAAAGCAAAATATGAATAGCCCTACATTAAAGCTAAATTTGTTATCAAATCTTTACACAAAGAAAACTGCAAGTTCACATAGTTTCAGCAGTGAATTCTAGCAAATATTAAGTACACAGAGACTAAGATATGAAATCAGAATATCAACTTATTAACTTATAAGTAGTTCAACAGATACTAGATACTGTCTAGAAGGATGCAGAAGAGATATAAGCACTGGGAAAGCAACTGGGCTCAACTTCTCAAGCCTGTTCCAATTCCAACAGTTTAATTCTAAGAGCCTACAGTTCAGTTCAGTTCAGTTCAGTCGCTCAGTCGTGTCCGACTCTTTGCAACCCCATGAATCGCAGCACGCCAGGCCTCCCTGTCCATCACCATCTCCCGGAGTTCACTCAGACTCACGTCCATCGAGTCCGTGATGCCATCCAGCCATCTCATCCTCTGTCGTCCCCTTCTCCTCCTGCCCCCAATCCCTCCCAGCATCAGAGTCTTTTCCAATGAGTCAACTCTTCACATGAGACGGCCAAAGTACTGGAGCTTCAGCTTTAGCATCATTCCTTCCAAAGAAATCCCAAGGTTGATCTCCTTCAGAATGGACTGGTTGGATCTCCTTGCAGTCCAAGGGACCCTCAAGAGTCTTCTCCAACACCACAGTTCAAATGCATCAATTCTTCGGCACTCAGCCTTCTTCACAGTTCAACTCTCACATCCATACATGACCACAGGAAAAACCATAGCCTTGACTAGACGGACCTTAGTTGGCAAAGTAATGTCTCTGCTTTTCAATATACTATCTAGGTTGGTCATAGCTTTTCTTCCAAGGAGTAAGCGTCTTTTAATTTCATGGCTGCAGTCACCATCTGCAGTGATTTGGAGCCCCCAAAAATAAAGTCTGACACTGTTTCTACTGTTTTCCCATCTATTTCCCATGAAGTGATGGGACCAGATGCCATGATCTTCGTTTTCTGAATGTTGAGCTTTAAGCCAACTTTTTCACTCTTCTCTTTCACTTTCATCAAGAGGCTTTTTAGCTCCTCTTCACTTTCTGCCATAAGGGTGGTGTCATCTGCATATCTGAGGTGATTGATATTTCTCCCGGCAATCTTGATTCCAGCTTGTGTTTCTTCCAGTCCAGCGTTTCTCATGATGTACTCTGCATATAAGTTACATAAGCAGGGTGACAATATACAGCCTTGACGTACTCCTTTTCCTATTTGGAACCAGTCTGTTGTTCCATGTCCAGTTCTAACTGTTGCTTCCTGACCTGCATACAGATTTCTCAAGAGGCAGGTTAGGTGGTCTGGTATTCCCATCTCTTTCAGAATTTTCCACAGTTTATTGTGATCCACACAGTCAAAGGCTTTGGCATGGTCAATAAAGCAGAAATAGATGTTTTTCTGGAACTCTCTTGCTTTTTTGATGATCCAGTGGATGTTGGCAATTTGATCTCTGGTTCCTCAGCCTTTTCTAAAACCAGCTTGAATGTCAGGGAGTTCACGGTTCACGTATTGCTGAAGCCTGGCTTGGAGAATTTTGAGCATTACTTTACTAGCATGTGAGATGAGTGCAATTGTGCGGTAGTTTGAGCATTCTTTGGCACTGCCTTTCTCTGGAATTGGAATGAAAACTGACCTTTTCCAGTCCTGTGGCCACTGCTGAGTTATCCAAACTTGCTGGAATATTGAGTGCAGCACTTTCACAGCATCAGTGCCAGCGGCTGCGAGCCGGCTCACTAAGCGCAGCCGAAAGGAGCTACCCCACGTCCGAGGTCAGGGGCAGAGGCCTAGCGTGCCCAGTTGCGACAGCGCAGGAACAGTGGAGAGGAGCTTCCCCGTGACCGAGGTCAGGGGCGGCGGCTGGGAGGAGCTACCCTGTGTCCGAGGTCAGTGGCGGCCGGGAGGAGACACCCCGTGTCCGAGGTCAGGGTGGCGGCCAGGAAGAGCTACCCCGAGTCCGAGGTCAGTGGCGGCCGGGAGGAGACACCATGTGTCCGAGATCAGGGGCAGTGACCTTGAGGAGCCACCCGGAGCCCGAGGCCAGGGGTGGCGGCCGGGAGGAGCAACCCGAGGAGTGGTGGCTGCGCAGGCACAGGAGGGCCTCGAGGAGCTATCCTACGTTGAAGGTCAGGAACGGTGGCAGTAAGGAGATACCCCTCGTCCAAGGTAAGGAACAGCGGCTGTGCTTTGCTGGAGCAGCCGTGAAGAGATACCCCACGCCAAGGTAAGAGAAACCCAAGTAAGATGGTAAGTATTGCAAGAGGGCATCAGAGGGCAGACACACTGAAACCATACTCACAGAAAACTAGTCAATCTAATCACACTAGGACCACAGCCTTGTCTAACTCAATGAAACTAAGCCATGCCGGCCGGGCAACCCAACAGGGGCGGGTCATGGTGGAGAGGCCTGACAGCATGTGGTCCACTGGAGAAGGGAATGGCAAGCGACTTCAGTATTCTTGCCTTGAGAACCTCATGAACAGTAGGAAAAGAGCCTACAGTAAAAGGTGATAAAGACATTTCCTCTAACTGTAGCATCAAGCTATTCAAACAGGACCATACTGCAGTCTTTTCTGCCTTTCCCCTTTGACATTCAGAATAACTTTAGAAAACATACCTCAACTCAGGGATCAAAACTGTTGGCTACCCAGACTGTCCTTTTAAGATTTAGTAGGTCTGAAAAAATTAGACTTGAAAGTCTTTGCTTTAACATATCATGACGTTAATACTCTGGAATTTACTCCAGATGTATGATGTAGCTTGCTAAATGTGATCCAATTTTAACTCCTGGTATGCTCTTTCTGAAAAGGGAGAAAATAGATTTTCAAAGCAAAGTAGATATTTAAGCTTTAAAAAATGACCTCATAGAAGGATCTGCAGACTTTTTAAAACAAGCTAAGAACTAGATGTGGTGCTGGACAATTTATCTGAGAAAGCTGTTCACTGGAGATTAAGTCAGAGTGTTTGAAGTGGCAACAGAAATGGTCTAGAATCACTTATGAAAGGTCTTATTTCTCATTTAACAGGATTCCTTCTGGAAATGCCTCAGGCAATGCAGCTTAAAAGACACTTCAAATCCAGGTGTGTAGACACTATATCTGGGGATATGGATGATATACTATGCCAAGGCCTTAATAATGCTACACTTTTGTAATCTTTGTTAATAAAATGATTCCCAACTTAGAGAAGCAAACTGAAGTTAAATAGCAATAGGAATATCTTCCTTATCGTCTTGTTTTTTCAAAAACCAGCCTGATTTTTCTGATTACCAAAGGAATACATGTTCATAGGTGGAAATTAAGGAATACAAGAGTGAAATAAAGCAAATAAAAATGACAAGACAACCACACAGCAATAACTACTATTAACATTTGGAATCATACTGTTTTGTGATCTTTTCATGTAACATCTTGAGACTGTTTATTCCATCATGTCAATATTCTTTGACAACATGCTTCTTCATGGCTATAAAGCAGACCATTCATTACATAGATAGGAAAGGAAAAGAAAAGTGAAGTCACTCAGTTGTGTCCGACTCTTTGAGACCCCATGGACTGCAGCCTCCCAGGCTCCTCCGTCCATGGGATTTTCCAGGCAAGAATACTGGAGTGGGTTGCCATTTCCTTCTCCAGGGGATCTTCCCGTCTCAGGGATTGAACGCGGGTCTCCCGCATTGCAGGCGGACGCTTTCCCCTCTAAGCCACCAGGGAGTAATCTAACCAAGTATCAGGAGGCTACTGGGACATTAGCTTGTTTTCAATTTTTAAAAATTATTTTAAAAATGCTGTCACAAACATCCTGGTGTAACACTTGGCATACACTCTTCATGTGTTACTTTCACTGCCCAGATTAAGTTCCTGCTTCTAAGGATGTGTGTGTGTGCGTGCTCAGCTGCTCCAGTTGTGTCTGACTCTTTGTGATCCTATGGACTGTAACCTGCCAGTCTCCTTTGTCCATGGGATTTTCCAGGCAGGAATACTGGAATGCGTTGCCATGCCCTCCTCCAGGGGATCTTCCCGACCCAAGGACTAAACCCATGTTTCCTGTGTCTCCAGCACTGCAGGCCGATTCTTTACTCACTGAGCCACCTGGGAAGGATGTAGACATTTATAAACTGCCAGTTTGCCTCTTGAGAAGTAGATAGATCCACAAACTTTTTTATTATAATTCTAAAATCCAAAAAGCTCTAAATTCAAAAGTATTTCTTTTTAAAAACTTTTGGCACCAAAAATTATCTGACATCAAAACTTGACCTGAAGTGAAGCTATTTATGGTCTTTATCCCACGTAAGGATTTGATTATGGGATGCTGCCCTAGACCCCAATGGGAATGTAACATAACATACAACCTAAGCACCGGTTATTACTTTTCTTTAGTACTTTAAAGATGCCATTTTCTTGTCCTCCAGACTTCCATTCCCACTACCTTTATAGGAAAGTCAGTTATTGTTGTATTACTGTCTTGTCTTTGGCTGCTTTTAAGATTTCCTCTTTTTAGCAGTTTGACAATGATGTGTCTGAGTGTGGTTTTCTTTGTGCTTATCCCACTAGCAGTTTGCTAAGTTTTTGGACATATGGGTTAATGTTTTTCATCAAATGTAGGAAATTTTCAGTTCTACCCCCCTACTTATCTCTCCTTGCTTTTGAGAATGCCAGAGATATATATATATATATATATGAAAGACTTTTTGATTTCATTTCACAGGTTACCAACTACTCTTTATTTTTGATCTTTTAGTCTCTGTGCTTCAAGATGATTTCTATCAAACTGTCTCCAAATTATAGATGACATTTGTTAAAAAGGCTGCTGATATCTAATGAAATTTTCATCTCAGCTTTTTTAGCTCCAGAATTTACATTTGGCTTTATTTTATAGCTTCCATTTATCTGCTAATATTTTCCTATGTATTCAATCACTGTGCAAATCTTTTCCTCTAAATCCTTTAACTGATTTATAATTTCTATTTTAAAGTCTTTGACTGCTAATTCAAATATCTAGGTCATCCACAGATCTACTACCATTGATGTTTTTTCTTTTGATTTTAGGTTACCTTTTCCTTCTTCCAATTGATCGTATGACAGTTTGGGCTTTGACTTTGTGAAGAAGGATTTATTTCGCTTTTGCCCTTAGTCTTAGTATGGCATTTAGTCCTAAGGCATGGTCCTTCTACTGTTTCAATACAAAATCTGAGGTAGTTATCAATCCCTCAATTTTGTCAAAGCCTGCACTCAAATTGAGTACTATGCAGCTGCTGGTATCTCTGTGCAGTGCTTTAGGCCTCCTGATGCTACTTTCTGTCTGGTTTCTTGAAGCACTGTTTGTATATGTGTAACTTGGGAACTCACAAAAAGAGTTTGGGGATCCCTCTTTCCTGGCTCCCTTTTTTTTCTGAGATGTCCTCTCTCAATTTACAGCTGATTTGATAGTCCTGAACTTATGTTTCATCTCAATAACAACATTACTTTCTTAAGCTCTTTTCCTCCAGTTCTCCAAGGCAAAATGAGATAAGCTCTAAAGGGAAAAAGGCTAGTCAAGCAAAGCTCCTTTAGTTTGCATCCCTCTTTTAAGGTTTTTGTTCCTACAGTTTCTGCCTACTTCTGGTTACTCTCCAAACAATACTTTGTCTATATAATTGCTACTGGCAGAAGAGTTGTCCAATACAGGCCATTACTGGAATTGGGACTCTGTGTTACATTTCTGAGAAACCTGTATGGGGGTCAAGAGGCAACAGTTAGGACCCTGTGTGGGAACAACTGATTGATTCAAGACTGAGAAAGTACAACAGGGCTGTCTGCTGTCACCCCGTTTGTTTAACCTATACGCTGAGCGCATCATGAGAAATGCCAGGCTGGATGAGTTACAAGCCAGAATCAAGACAGGTAGGAAAAGCATCAACAACCTCAGATAAGTGGATGATACCACTCTAATGGCAGAATGCAAAGAGGAACTAAAGAGCCTCTTGGTGATGGTGAAAGAGGCAGCTTAAAACTAAATATTTAAAAACTAAGATCATGGCATCCGGCCCCATTACTACATGGCAAATAGAAGGGGAAAAGGTGGAAGCAGTGATAGATTTCCTCTTGGCTCCAAATCACTGTGGACAGTGACTGAAGCCATGAAATCAGAAGACAATTGCTTCTGGGCAGAAAAGCAACGACAAACCTAGACAGTGTGTTGAAAAGCAGAGACATTACTCTGTCAACAGAGGTCCATATAGTCAAGGCTATGGTCTTCTCAGTGGTCATGTACGGTTGTGAGACCTGGACCATAAAGAAGGCAGAATGCCAAATGAATAGATGCCTTTGAACTGTGGTGCTGGAGAAGACTCCTGAAAGTCCCTTGGACAGCAAGGGGATCAAAACAGTCAATCTTAATGGAGATCAACCTGAATAGTCACTGGAAGGACTGATGCTGAAGCTGAATTTCCAGTATTCTGGTCATATGATGCAAACAGATGACTCATTGGAAAAGTCCCTGATGCTGGGAAAGATTGAGGGCAGAAGGAGAAGAGGGCATCAGAAGATGAGATGGCTGGACAGCACCACCTACGCAACGAACGTGAACTTGGGCAAATTCTGGGAAATGGTGAGGGACATGGAGGCCTGGTGTGCTGTAGTCCCTGGGGCTGCAGAGTTGGGCACCACTGGGTGACTGAACAACAACATTACATTTCTACAAACATTTTTTCTGTACTATCCCTGCCCCTACTTCTTCCAGAACTCCAATGACATTTATATTTTGCCTGTTCAAGCCGTTCCACAATTCATAGTTATCTGTATCTTTTCAGTGTGTATTTGATTCAGGATAGTTTCTACAGTTACAAAGTCAAGTTTACTAATCATTCTGCAATGCTCATTATGCTGTTAATTCCATCTAGTGTGTTCATCTCATACACTGAAGGTTTAATCTGCAGATGTTTGACTGGCTCTGCATAACTTTCATCTAACATGTTCAATCTTCCCTCTAGCTTCTTAAACATATGGAATACAACTACAATAGCTGTTCTTGTCTACTAATCCTAGCATGTGTGCCATTTCTGGGTCTGTTTCAATGGACTGTTTTCTTAAGACAATTTTTTAATATTAGTTTAGGTTCACAGCAAAATGGAGAGGAATGTACAGAGAAACTACATATCTGCCATACTCCCACCGATGCAGAGTTTCCCCTATTATCAACATCTCCCACCAGAAGGGTGCATCTGTTGTAACTGGTGACCTGTTACATGGACACATTATCATCATCCAAAGTCCACGGTTTACATTAAGGCTCACTCTTGGCACAGCATATTCTATGGATTTGAACAAACATGTAATGACACATATCCATCTTTACAGTATCATACAGAGTATTTTCACTGCCCTAAAAATTCTCTGTTCCATTTATTCATCCTTCCCTCTCGTATCCCTGCAAGTAAACATTGATCTTTTTACTGTCTCCATAGTTTTGCCTTTTCCAGAATGTCATGTAATTGATTTTTAAAATCTTTTTTATGACTTGTATTTTCCTGCTTTCTTGCATGCCTTGTAATTTTTTATCAAATGCCAGGCACTGTAAATTCTACTTTGTTCAGTTAGATATTTTTTTAATCCTTAACATATTATTGAACTTTGCTCTGTGATGCTGTTAAACTACATGGAAATAATTTGATTGTTTTAGATTCTGCTTTTAAGTTTTGTTAGATGGGATCAAAACAGCAGTTAATCTGGGGTTAAATTTCCCCCAAACACTGGGGTCAAAACCATACTTAGTACTCTCAGTGCTGCCCTGTGAGTTATTATGCTTTCCAGGTTTGCAATATTTCTGGCTCTCAATGAATCTGAGGCACTGCCACCCCTAATATTTTGGGTACTTCTTTTTCTGGCCTTGAGTCATTTCCCCACACACTAATGGGTCATTATTCAATGCAAGGTTGCCTTCTACAGTTCTCTGGAGCCCTTTGTGTGACTCTCTTCCATCCAATAGTCTGTCCTGTGAACTCTAGCCACCTGTCTTCCTTGGACTCCCTGCTCTGTCTCAACTCAGAGACATTGATTAACTCTGCCTTGGTTCTCCCTCCCTATGCAATGGCTTGGAAACTTTTCTCCAGGAGTACGTTAGTGGGTAATGCTAGGATTTATATAATTTATTGTCTCTCAGAAGCGACTTAGCAGCAGCAGGGGTCATTATCCTTCACTGCTTGAGGACCAATGTCTTGAGAATCATTGCTTTATATATTTTGACCATTTTCCCTGCCAAAGACTCCTAGTAAAATGGAAGTCTCTGTATTACCATTCTTAAAAAAAAAAAAAAATTGTGAATTCTGAGACATATCTGGCTAAAAGGATTTGGATAAGAGACTGTGGACTTGTACATATATGCATTCCCACTAGTCTGTCTCCTCACATGCCTATCATAAATGCATTAGTATTTTTAATATATGCCAGTTTAATATGTATTTTTAAAATTTTGAAAGTTTAGTACATTTTAAAAAGTGGTATCATATTGCTGTTTTAACTGGTATTCCTTTGATCATTGGTAAAGTTGAACATTTTTTCACATTTTATTGGACAACAAAACTTTTTATACCATTTGCCTATATTTCCAGTAAAGCTTTAGTTCTATGTAAAGACTGGAAACACTTTTTTTGGTACTATTGTCTTCCTTTTCAAGCTTTTTCTGGATCAAAGGAAAGTGAAAAAATTTACAGAACCTTAAGAATCTGATTGTTATGCTACTCTGGCAAAGAGGTGAAGGCTTGGATGCTAATAGTGGTCTGGCTGTCTACACATTTTCCACAATCACAATCAATGGATAGTATCAATTCCCTTGTTTTAAACTCTTCTTACTCTTACTGTAAGAATATAAATTAAACTCTTTACCAGAATCTTGCAAGCTAATAAGGATCTGGCCCTCCCTACCTCTTAAATTTCATTGTTTGCCATGTTCCCCTTTACTATTATGTTCCAGACTGATCTTCTTCAGCTCCTTGAACAAGTTATTTCCTCCTCTGTTCCTCTGTGCCTGCTGTTATCTTTTGCTTTGAATGTTCTTCCAGGGCTGGACCCTTATCTCTGCAGATAGATCTTTTCTGACCATCATTTATCAATGGTATCTGACTCTTTGCAACCCCATGGACTGCAGCACGCCAGGCCTCTCTGTCCATCACCAACTCGTGTCCATTGAGTCAGTGATGCCATCCAACCATCTCATCCTCTGTCGTCCCCTTCTCCTCCTGCCTTCAATCTTTCCCAGCATCAGGGTCTTTTCCAATGAGTCAGTTATTTGCATCAGGTGGCCAAAGTACTGGAGTTTCAGCTTCAGCATCAGTCCTTCCAATGAACACCCAGGACTGATCTCCTTTAGAATGGACTGGTTGGATCTCCTTGCAGTCCAAGGGACTCTCAAGAGTCTTCTCCAACACCACAGTTCAAAAGCATCAATTCTTTGGCACTCAGCTTTCTTTCTAGTCCAGCTCTCACATCCATACATGACTAATGGAAAAACCACAGCCTGGACTACATGGACCTTAGTTGGCAAAGTAATATCTCTGCTTTTTAATATGCTGTCTAGGTTGATCATAACTTTCCTTCCAAGAAGTAAGCATCTTTTAATTTCATGGTTGCAGTCACCATCTGCAGTGATTTTGGAGACCAAAAAAATAAAGTCTGACACTGTTTCTACTGTTTCCCCATCTATTTGCCATGAAGTGATGGGACCAGATGCCATGATCTTCGTTTTCTGAATGTTGAGCTTTAAGCCAACTTTTTCACTCTCCTCCTTCACTTTCATTAAGAGGCTCTTTAGTTCTTCTTCACTTTCTGACATAAGGGTGGTATCATCTACACATCTGAGGTTATTGATATTTCTCCTGGCAATCTTGATTCCAGCTTGTGCTTCCTCCATGCCAGCATTTCTCATGATGTACTCTGCATATAAGTTAAACAAGTAGGGTGACAATATACAGCCTTGACGTACTCCTTTTCCTACTGGAACCAGTCTGTTGTTCCATGTCCATCTAACTGTTGCTTCCTGACCTGCATACAGGTTTCTCAAGAGGCAGGTCAGGTGGTCTGGTATTCCCATCTCTTGAAGAATTTTCCACAGTTTATTGTGATCCACATAGTCAAAGGCTTTGGCATAGTCAATAAAGCAGAAATAGATGTTTTTCTGGAACTCTCTTGCTTTTTTGATGATCCAGTGGATGTTGGCAATTTGATCTCTGGTTCCTCTGCCTTTTCTAATCCAACTTGAACATCTGGAAGTTCACGGTTCACGTATTGCTGAAGCCCGAGTGACATCTGCGTGGTGCTGGAGCAGCAAGCAGCCTAGAGGAAATACCCCACATCCAAGGTCAGGAGTGGCGGCTGTTGGGAGATACCCCATGTCCAAAGTAAGGAGCAGTGGCTGCGTTTTGCTGGAGCAGCTGTGAAGAGATACCCCACGTCCAAGGTAAGAGAAACCCCACTAAGATGGTAGGCACTGAGAGAGGGCATCAGAGGGCAGACAGACTGAAACCATGATCACAAAAAACTAGTCAATCTGATTACAGGGACCACAGCCTTGTCTAACTCAATGAAACTAAGCCATGCCATGTAGGGCCACCCAAGATGAATGGGTCATGGTGGAGAGTTCTGACAAAATGTGGTCCACTGGAGAAGGGAATGGCAAACAACTTCAGTATTCTTGCCTTGAGAACCCCATGAACAGTATGAAAAGGCAAAAAGATAGGACACTGAAAGATGAACTCCCCAGGTGAGTAGGTGCCCAATATGCTACTGAAGAACTATGGATGGAGGGTTGTAATGCTGTACAGGAGGTGGTGACCAAAACCATCCCCGAGAAAAAGGGATTCAACAAGGCAAATGGTTGTCTGAGGAGGCCTTACAAACAGCTGAGAAAAGACAAGTGAAAGGCAAAGGAGAAAAGGAAAGATATACCCATCTGAATGCAGAGTTCCAAAGAATAGCAAGGAGAGATAAGAAAGCCTTCTTAAGTGAACAACACAAAGAAATACAGGAAAACAACAGAATGGAAAAAACTAGAGATCTCTTCAAGAAAATTAGAGATACCAAGGGAACATTTCATGCAAAGATGGACAAAATAAAGGACAGAAACAGTATGGATCTAACAGAACCAGAAGATATCAAAAAGAGGTAGCAAGAATATACAGAATTGTACAAAAAAGGTCTCAATAACCCAGATAATCATGATGGTGTGGTCACTGACCTAGAGCCAGACATCCTCAAGTATGAAATCAAGTAGGCCTTAGGAAGCATTACTACAAACAAAGCTAGTGGAGGTGATGGAATTTCAGCTGAGCTATTTCAAGTCCTAAAAGATGATGCTGTTGAAGTGCAGCACTCAATGGTGGCCACAGGACTGGAAGAGGTCAGTTTTCATTTCAATTCCACCATGTCAAAGCATGTTCAAACTACCACACAATTGTGCTCATTTCACATATTAGGAAGGTAATGTTCAAAATCCTTCAAGCTAGGCTTCAAAGTATGTGAACCAAGAACTTCCAGATGTACAAGCTGGATTTGGAAAAGGCAGAGGAATCAGAGATCAAATTGCCAACATTTGCTGGATCACAGAAAAAGCAATGGAATTCCAGAAAAACATCTACTTTTGCTTCATTGACTATGAAGCTAAAGCCTTGGACTGTGTGGATCACAACAAACTGTGGAAAATTCTTCAAGAGATGGGAATACCAGACCACCTTACATGCCTCCTCAGAAACCTGTATGCAGGTCAAGAAGCAACAATCAGAACCAGACATAAAACAACAGACTGGTTCAAAATTGAGAAAGTAGTATATCAAGGCTGTATATTGTCACTCTGCTTATTTAACTTATATGTAGAGTACATCATGAGAAATGCTGCGCTGGATGAAGATCAAGCTGGAATCAAGACTGCTGGAAGATGTATCAATAACTTCAGATAAGCAGATGACACCTTATGGCAGAAAGTGAGGAGGCAGTAAAGAACCTCTGATGAAGGTGAAAGAGGAGAGTGAAAAAGTTGGCTTAAAACTCAACATTCAAAAAACTAAGATCATGGCATCTGGTCCCATCACTTCATGGCAAATAGAAAGGGAAACAATGGGAAACAGTGACAAACTATTTTCTTGGGCTCCAAAATCACTGCAGACGGTGACTTCAGCCATGAAATAAAAGATGCTTGCTCCTTGGAAGAAAACCTATGACCAACCTAGGCAGCATATTAAAAAGCAGAGACATCACTTTGCCCACAAAGGTCCATCTAGTCAAAGCTTTGGTTTTTCCAGTAGTCATGTACGGATGTGAGAGATGGACCATAAAGGAGGCTGAGTGCCAAACAATTGATGCTTTTGAACTGTGGTGTTGGAGAAGACTCTTAAGAGTCCCTTGGATAGCAAGGAAATCAACCCTGAATACTCCTTGGAAGAAATGATGCTGAAGCTGAAGCTCTAATACTCTGGGCACCTTACACGAAGAACTGACCCACTAGAAAAGACCCTGATGCTAGGAAAGATTGAGGGCAAGAGAAGATGGGGACAACAGAGGTTGAGATAGTTGGATTGCCTCACTGACTCAATGGACATGAGTTTGAGCAATCTCCAGGAGATAGTGAAGGACAGGGAAGCCTAGCATGCTGTAGTCCATGGGGTCACAAAGAGCAAGACACAACTGAGCAAATGAATAACAATAACAAGGTATACACTATATATGAGCTGAAGTAATGAATCACTTAATACTCGTATATAATAACAAGAATATTGGAAAATGAACATAAGTCTTCTCAAAAAGATGCATTTATGTTAGGATTATTTATCACCTCTCTGCACTTCTGAGACATATTAATATTCATTTCATTTCTAAGTTTAATTTAGAAGGTACTCTTTTGAGAAATGCTTCTATCTTCAAAATTCATTTTTTAGAATTTCATTTGAATCTAACATAACAGGGAGCTAACATTCTGTGAAAACAGAGCAATGAAAACAGGGCCTTAATACCAGTTTTCCTATTTCATTAAATAGCATGTGAAACAAATCTCCAATTTATAGTGGGATAAACAATGTACAATGATTAACAGAAAATTATGTCCAGTGAGTATTAATAAATGTCACTTACTGAATAATTTCTTCAAAGTTGTAAATACTTCCATCTGACATTATGTGTAGATTTATCCCCCAAAATCAAACATTTTCTTATACAATTCTAAAAAGCAAGAAATAAAACACTCCAAGTACCAGGGAAAGTATCAGCTTATTTCTTTTCATTCTCTCCTTTTGCGATTGTTAAGGATGACTAGGCATCTATATGTTTATTTTCAATCCCCTTCTTCTTTGCATATTTCTCTCTTACTGAAAAAAACAAAAAACTCTCATATTTGACTGCTGTATCTGGTCATTTACTGAAAAGGGATGATATATCCAAAGCTGAAAAAGATATCAAGCTACACATAGTAAGACTTTCTAATGAGTCTCCAAATGCTCTCGTTTTTAAAAAAAAATTATTTTTAAAATTAATTTATTTTTTATTGAAGGATAATTGCTTTACAGAATTTTGCTATTTTCTGTCGAACCTCAATATGAATCAGCCATAGGTATACATATATCTCCTCCCTTTGAAATTCCTTTCCATTCCCCTCCCCATCCCACCCGCCTAGGTTGATACAGAGCCCTTGTTTGAGTTTCCTGAGCCATACAGGAAATTTCTGTTGGCTATCTTCTTTACATAGGGTAATGTAAGTTTCCATGTTACTCTTCCCATACATCTCCCCCTCTCCTCCCCTCTCACAATGTCTATAAGTCTGTTCTCTATGTCTGTTTCTCCGTTGCTGCCCTGTAAATAAATTCTTCAGTATCATTTTTCTAGATTTTGTATGCATGCATTAGAATATCGTATTTATCTTTCTGACTTACTTTACTCTATAATAGACTCTAGGTTCATCCACCTCATTAGAACTGATTCAAATGCATTCCTTTTTATGGCTGAGTAATATTCCATTGTGTATATGTACCACAACTTCTTTATCCATTCATCTGTCTATGGATATCTAGGTTGCTTCCATGTTCTAGCTATTGTAAATAGTGCTGCACTGAACAATGGGATACACGTATCTTTTTCAATTTTGGTTTCCTCCTAGGTATATGCCTACGAGTGGGATTGCTGGGTCATATGGTGGTTTTATTCCCATTTTTTAAAGGAATTTCCACACTGCCTTCCATAGTGGCTGTATCAATTTACATTCCCACCAACAGTGCAAGAGGGTTCCCTTTTCTCCATACCCTCTCCAGAATTTATTGTTTGTAGACTTTTGATGACAGCCATTCCGACTGGTGTAAGGTAACATCTCATTGCAGTTTTGATTTGCATTTCTCTAATAATGAGCAATATTAAGCATCTTTTCATGTGCTTGTTAGCCATCTGTATGTCTTCTTTGGAGCAATGTCTGTTTAGGTCTTTTTCCCACTTTTGGATTCAGTTTTTTTTTTTTTTTTTCTGACATTGAGTTGTGTGAGCTGCTTGTATATTTTGGAAATTAATCCTTTGTCAGTTGTTTCATTTGCTATTATTTTCTCCCATTGTGAGGGTTGTCTTTTCACCTTGTTTGTAGTTTCCTTTGCTGCGGAAAAGCTTTTCAGTTTAATCAGGTCCCACTCGTTTACTTTTGTTTTTATTTCCATTACTCTAGGAGGTGGGTCATAGAGGATCTTGCTTTATGTCCTCGAGTGTTCTGCCTATGTTTTCCTCTAAGAGTTTTATAGTTTCTGGTCTTACATTTAGGTCTTTAATCCATTTTGAGTTTATCTTTGTGTATGGTGTTAGGAAGTGTTCTAATTTCATTCTTTTACATGTAGCTGTCCAGTTTTCCCAGCACCATTTATTGAAGACGCTGTCTTTGCACCATTGTATATTCTTGCCTTCTTGGTCAAAAATAAGGTACCCATAGGTGCATGGGTTTATTTCTGGTTGTTCCATTGGTCTATACTTCTGTTTTTGTGCCAGTACCATACTGTCTTGATGACTGTAGCTCTGTAGTATAATCTGAAATCGGGAAGGTTGATTCCTCCAGCTCCATTCTTCTTTCTCAAGACTGCTTTGGTTATTCAGGGTCTTTTGTGTTTCCATATGAATTGTGAAATTTTTTGTTCTAGTTCTGTGAAAAATGCCATTGGTGATTTGATAGGGATTGCACTGAATCTGTAGATTGCATTTGATAGTATAGTCCTTTTCACAATATTGATTATTCCTACCCAGGAATATGGAATATCTTTCCATCTGTTTATGTCATCTTTCTTTCATCAATGTCTTATAATTTTCTGTGTACTGTTCTTTTGTCTACTTAGGTACGTTTATCCCTAGATATTTAATTCTTTTTGTTGCAATGGTGAATAAGACTGATTCCCTAAGTTCTCTGATTTTTCATTGCTAGTATACAGAAATGCAAGTGATTTCTGTGTATTGATTCTGTATCCTGAAAGTTTGCTGAATTCACTGATTAGCTCTAGTAATTTTTGGATACTATCTTTAGTGTTTTCTATGTTCAGCATCATGTCATCTGCAAACAGTGAGAGCTTTTCTTCATTTCCGATCTGGATTCCGTTTCTTTCTTTTTCTTCTTTGATTGCTGTAGCTAGGACTTCCAGAACTATATTGAATAACAGTGGTAAAAGTGGACACCCCTGTCTTGTTCCTGATCTTAGGGGGAATGCTTTCAGTTTTTCAACATTGAGAACAATGTTTGCTCTAGGCTTATCATATATGGCCTTTACTATGTTGAGGTAGGTTCCTTATATGCCCATTTTTTGAAGAGTTTTAATCATAAATGGGTGCTGAATTTTGTCAAAGGCTTTTCCTGCATCTATTGAGATTATCATATGGCTTTTAATCTTTCAATTTGTTAATATGGTGCATCATATTGACTGACTTGCATATACTGAAGAATCCTTGCATCCCTAGAATAAACCCTACTTGATCATGGTGTGTAAGCTTTTTGATGTGTTGCTGAATTCTGTTTGCTAAAATTTTGTTGAGGATTTTTGCATCTATGTTCATCAGTGATATTGGCCTGTAATTTTCTTTTTCATGTGTGCTCTCAGTTTTTTAAGAGGAATAACAATTGGAATATTTCTGGCACATAATAATGTGTTAGTTTATTGCCAGCTCTCAAGAGCTTTAAGCCCTGTTAATTAATGTTAAAACTAAAATCTAGAAAAATTTTCATTATATTTCTTTGAATTGATATTAAGCTGCCTGCTGGCCAAGAATTATTATTTTTAAAATGAATAATAGTAAGTTAATTTCTTCTAATGCTAATCAGTGCCAATGAAGGTGGTTATTTGCTATTATAAATTTAATAAAAGAATAATCTAAGATAAAAGCAGGATGAGTATTTCAGTTGAAATTAATTTCTCAAACATATTTTATCTGTGAGTTATATATAGAGGATATAAAACAGAAAATTCAACTTACAAGGTCTATTCTTTGGACCTATACCCTGATTGACCTACTGTAAACCTAAGGGGAGAGGGAGTGATAATAAGAGAGGAAAGAAAGAAATCGGAGTCATTTCTGTTACATTTCCTGGCAAAGAATAAAAAACTTGTTCCAGAGGAAAGCAGACTTTCTGGGAGAATAAATCCAATCATACTTGTGTAGAACTGTTGGGAGAAAATCGACACGTCAGAGTTATGGCTGATATATATTGATCAGTTGTAAAAAACAGAAATGAATGTAAGAGAGGCAAGAAAACAGATTTTATCCAAGAAAACCACAGGTCTGAGGGTTACTTGTATCCTGTTGAATAAGAGTCAGTAACTGAAGAAGTAAAAAGTCAGTCATCTCAAGTCTTGGAAAAGGATGAAATAAAAAGCTATTTGACAGAAGGATCATATTACAAAGGCAGTGAAAAGTTTCAAATGTATTCAGTTATTTACTGAGGATAGAAAGCAACAGGTGGAAGCTGACTGGCAATCTCACCTTGATTTTGGAGTCACTGGGGGACACACGTCTGTTTCTCTCCATGCAGAGATTAGGAAGAAGATCCAACCAGTCAAACCAAGGGTGACAGATTTTTGAGGGAAATTAGAGCAAAGTAGAACTCTCATGAAATTAAGCTTAATAAAAACCATCATGTATAGAATTAGTATTTTCATTGAAAATTTTCTTACAATTAAAAATGTGACTGGTTCATACAATGGTAAGAAATCTTAAGTTAGCACAGTCAACATAGTATCATTGTACTTTAAAAAAGAAAGGTAATGCCAAAGAATGTTCAAACTACCACACAATTACACACATCTCACACGCTAGCAAAGTAATGCTCAAAATTCTCCAAGCCAGGGTTCAACAATATATGAACCATGAACTTCCAGATGTTTAAGCTAGATTTAGAAAAAGCAGAAGAACCAGAGATCAAATTGCCAACATTCGTTGGCTCATTGAAAAAGCAAGAGAATCCCAGAAAGACATCTACTTCTGCTTTATTGACTATGCCAAAGCCTCTGACTGTGTGGAGCACAACAAACTGTGGAAAATTCTTTAAAGTGATGGGAATACCAAATCACCTTACCTACCTCCTGCAAAATCTGTATGCAGATCAAGAAGCAACAGTTAGAACCAGACACGGAAGAACAGACTGGTTCCAAATCGGTAAAGGAGTAGGTCAAGGCTATATATTGTTACCCTGCTTATTTAACTTATATGCAGAGTACATCATGCGAAATGCCAGGCTGCATGAAGCATAAGGTGGAATATCAAGACTGCCAGGAGAATTATCAATAACCTCAGATATGCAGATGATACCACTCTTATGGCAGAAAGTGAAGAACTAAAGAGCCTCTTGATGAAAGTGAAAGAGGAGAGTAAAAAAGTTGGCTTAAAGCTCAGCATTCAGAAAACTAAGATTGTCATCTGGTCCCATCACTTCATGGGAAATAGATGGGGAAACAGTGGAAACAGTGAGAGACTTTATTTTCTTGGGCTCCAAAATCACTGCAGATGTTGAGTGCAGCCATGAAATTAAAAGATGCTTGCTCCTTGGAAGAAAAGCTATGACCAACCTAGACAGCATATTAAAAAGCAGAGACATTGCCAACAAAGGTCTATCTAGTCAAAGCTATGGTTTTTCCAGTAGTCATGTATGGATGTAAGAGTTGGACTATAAAGAAAGCTGAGCACCGAAGAATTGATGCTTTTGAATTGTGGTGTTGGAGAAGACTCTTGAGAGTCCCACGGACTGCAAGAAGATCCAACCAGTCAATCCTAAAGGAAATCAATTCTGAACATTCATTGGAAGGACTGATGCTGAAGCAAAATTACAGTCCTTTGGCCACCTGATGTGAAGAACGGACTCATTGGAAAAGACCCTGATGCTGGGAAAGATTGAAGGTGGAAGAAGGGGACGACAGAGGATGAGATGGTTGGATGGCATCACCAACTTGATGGACATGAGTCTGACTGCATACACTCTGGGAGTTGGGGATGGACAGGGAAGCCTGGCATCCTGCAGTCCATGGGGTTGCAAATAGTCAGACACGACTGAGCAACTGAACTGAACTTTAAAAATAACCTTTACCAGATTTCAATAAAGTCAGAATACTAAAAATAGAACAGTCAGGAAGAAGGAAAACTGATGATGATTTTAAAAACTTGATTTCAAATACTGGTCCTCCTTCTCTGAGCTACATACAGCTCCTTCAGCTAAAGTTGTTGTGAAGATTATCATATTCACATCTAAAGCATATATTTGATAAATTTCATCTTCTGTTTCCTTGCATTACCAACCCACTAGATCCTTTTACAAAATCTTACTAAGGAAGCCAAAGGAGACAAACAGCTAGAAAATATAAGGAATCCAAAATAATTCTCCTTTTATTTTCCTTTATTAATTAGGAAGCATCAAACAGATTTTCAAGAGGATGATCAATAATCTCACTGGAGTTTCCTAAAGAAATGAAAAGGTTGGACTCATTTCTTCTGCCCTGCAGTATAGGATAGCCTCAGAAATGAAGCCTCCTTTGACATACAGATCCAATTTCAAAATAATTTCCCTTCTCTCAATGTTCTGAGAGCAGGCAAGAGGAAAGTCAATGAAATAGATTACTTTCTTGTGTGGGATGTGCAGATATGGGAACACAGTAACCAACGTAGTACAAATGTCTTCAACATCCATTCTTGAAACAAATTCTCAACAGAACATGGTAAAAGGGAACATCCTAAACATGATACAAAGGTTACATACCAAAAGCCTACAGTTAACATTATATTGAATAATGAAAAATGAATACTTTCCTCTACAATCAGTAACAAAACAAGGATGTCTATTCTCACCATTGTTATTCAATTGTGTACTAGAGGCCAATGCAACAGGGCAAGAAAAAGAAATAACACTGGAAACAAACAAATACAACAGTCATTATTTGCATTTGATATGATTATGCAGATAATACCAAAAATATACAAAAAAGTACTCACAAGTAAGCTCAGTAAGGCCACTGGTCACTAGATACAAAGTCAATATGGAAAAATAAATTGTATTTCTATATTTTAGCAATGAACAATTAGAAACTGAAATATAAAGCAGTAAAATATGTAATATCAAGTCATTACTTAGAAATGAACCTTATAAAACATATGCCAGATTTATATGCCAAAAACATTGATGAAATAAATCAAAGAAAATTTAAATAAATTGGAGCTACACCGTGTTAATGGATTGGACTCAGTATCATTAAGATGTCAACTCTCCCCCAATTTATCTATATAGTAAACACAATCCTAATAAAATCCCAGCAGGAATATTTTTGGGAGAAACTGACAAGGTGATTTTTTAATTTATATGGAAAAGCAAGTAGAATAGCCAAATGTTAGAAAGAAGAACAAACTTGAAGGCCTCACACAACCTGATATCCAGATTTATTATAAAGACACAGTCTAGGAGCAAGGACAGCTATATAGATCAATGGAATAGAAGAGAAAGTCTAGAAATAAATCCACATATACAAGGTCAATTGGTTTTTGATTAAGGTACAAAGGCAATTCAATGGATACCTTCATTCAAAAGAAAGAACCTCAATCTTTATCTCACCTAGTATTAAATAACTCCCAATGGATCAGTGGTTGCCAGGGGTTGGAGGGTGAAAAGAGAGGTTGACTACAAAGAGCTATAGGGGACTTTTGAGGGACGTGGTAATATTGCTCTGTCTTGATTGTAAAGGAGGTTGCCAAAACTTGCAGAAATGAATTTACTGTTTGTAAATTATGTATTAAAAAATATAAGTGCATACATAACTACTTTTTAAAAAAGGAAAAAAAGGCATATTTTAGCCTCTGGGGACTATCTAGGAAGAAAGAAAAAAAATCTAATTGGTAATATGGAGGCAATAATATGCATTCAGTCACAATCTGTTTATGAACAGAATATACCTGAAAGAGGGAAAAAAACTGAAGTGCACCGAAATGCAAAGCCTTAGGTATCTACATAAATAAAGGTTCCCACATCTGCATTTGAATTCAGCTTGGAAAGATGTTAGAAATCACAGGACCTGATTTTCTTTTCCTAAATGTGAACAAGGAAGCACTGGATGACTAATAAAATTTTCAATCCAGAAACATACTGAAACATCTTCATCTGTATATCCAGCAGACATCTCTAAGTCCAACAATGAATTCTCTGTCTTACTCTCAGGTATGTTCTTTATGTATTGCTTTCTATCTCAGTAAATGGTACCACCATCCATTTGGTTGTTCAAATAAGAAATTTGGGTATTATCTTTGATTCTTCTCTCTGTCTTACCTCCCTCACCAACCAATTTAATTATCACCAAGTCCTACTAATTCTACCTCTCAAATATAGGTTACCTGTTGTAAAGCAGAAAAGAATATAGATTTAAAAGTTGAGCATAACTGAATCTTGAAGGTGAAAGAGCGGTATAAGATGAAGCAGGTGAGGTAGGCAGGGACCATATTAATTATTTTGATGTTTGTACTCATCTCAAACACATCTCACATATGGCTCTTTTCTCCATCCCAACTTCCACCATTCTAGTACAAGTTACTATTTCTTTCAACAAAATAATTTCAATATTCTTGGGTCTCCCTACATCCACCTCTTCTTGTTTTCCTTTCAATTCATTTTCTGGACTGCAATCCTTTTAAAAGCACTATTCTTAAAAAAAAAAAAAAAAAAACTATTTTAATCATATCATATCATTCCTTCTTTAAAGCCCTTCAAACATAAAAATAATTAGTATGGTCCCTGTTTACTTACTAATTTCACATAACACCATTCTTTCACCCTCTGGATCCAGTCATACTCAATGTCTGGTTCCTGCAGAGGTGCTTTGTTTTTTCTATATACTGTTCCCTCCGCCTGGAATATTTCTCCTCCTGCCTATCCTTGTGCTTAAACTCTATCTTCTCTTTTTGCTCCGGGGGCAGCTAACTAACATTTTGAAGAAATCTTCCATGACATCTCATGTCTAGATCAGCTCTGCTCATTATCTACTTTTATAGCACAGTTCATCTGTAAGTACTTGTGGTATAATAAAAAATATCATTCAGTCTTTGTCCCTGGTTCCTATCACAGAGTTTCTAAAACCCTCAGACTCTCCTGAGTGATAGAATGCCTTCTGAATGCTAATGAGATGACTGGTACTTGGGGACCCCTAGTTTCAGGATGGCAGCTGGTTATCAGAAAGATCAGACCATGACTAGAGAGTTAGAACTTTCAGTTCTTCCCTCCCCATCCTTCCCCAATCCCCATAAGGAGGAGGGGAGAGGGGCTAGATATTGAGTCTAAGCACTAATGGCCAGTGATTTAATCAATCATGGTTAGTTAATGAAACTTTCAATAAAAACCCCTAAATGTTGAGGTTCAAGGAGTTTCCGGGTTGGTGAGCACACCGATAACTGGGAAGGTGGTGTGCCAAGCTACGGCATGGAAGCTCTGGGCACCCTTTTCCCCCCTTACCTTGCCCTATGCATCTCTTTCATATGGCTATTCCTGACTATCCTTTATGATAAACAGGTAAACATAAAGCATGTTCCCAAGTTCTGTGAGTTGTCCTACTGAATTATTAAACCTGGGGGAGTGGGTCATAGGGACCCCTAAATTTGTTAAGTCAGATAGAACAGGATGTAATCTGGTACCCTATTTGTAACTGGTATCTCAAGTAAGGACAGTCTCTTGGGAATGGACCCTTAAATGTATAAAGTCTGACACTAATCCCTGGTGGTCAGTGTGAGAACTGAATGGCATTACTGGGCATACAGTTGGAACCCAGAGAACTGACAGAGTTGGTGTCAGAACTGAATATGGAAAAAGCACCACGTAATTGGTGTCAGAAAGAACTGGAGAACACTTATTGGCAATCTGTTTATAATTTCGTTGTCATACAAACTCCTTAAGACAAATGTCTTGTTCTAGCATTTAACATAGTGCCTGGCACATGGTTCTGTATTTACTGGATGAATATGGATACTAGTGGCTACCACTGGAGTGTAGAAACTCTGAACTGTTATCTGGGAGAAGCTAGGTCAGAGTTTTTTCCCTGGGTTATCTTCTAACTTAATATTGAAAGCTTAATTGATTTAGCATAAGTTAGATGATTTAAACATAATTTTAAATCATCTTTGATTCCTCATTTCTCCAATCTGAAATGTTGGATCACCTCAGAAGTCAATCCTTCTATCTTTGATAATCTTTATAATCTTTCTTTTCTCTACACTCCATCTCCAATGCATGCTTCCTTCTAACCTTCCACATCTAAATAAATCGCAACTACAGACTTCTAGTTTCTCAAGCCAAAAAGAGAGAGAAAAAAGCAATGGGTCCAACATTTCACTAAGTGATGTTAACGTCAACTATAGGATAGGGCAGTATGGAGGAAGGTGCAGGAAACAGAAGACTAAGTAAATTTGCTGAGGCCTGAAAAGACATGAAAAAAAATGAGGCCAGGTCTAAAAGACACTGTTAAGAAAAGACTATCTGCATGAATGAGAGTGATAATCAGTCGTCTCCTACTCTTGGCAACCCCACGGACTGTATCCCGCCAGGCTCCTCTGTCCATGGAATTCTCCAGGCAAGAAAACTAGAGTGGGTTGCCATTTCTTCTCCACCCTGACATGAAAACAAGTTTTACCTGTGATGGGGTTATCCTTCCCTTCGTAACTTCAGATGAATTTTCACTCAGCTTTCCTGCTTTGTTACTTGAGCTGCATTTGTAGCACGTCCATCTCGTTTGCCCTTCAATTTCTATGGTGCACTCTTTGCTTTGCAGACAGAATGAGTGATATAAATGGCCACAGCTGCAAAATGAAGGTAACCAACTGACACTCTTCATTATCATAAAATCATAAACCTAAATTGTATTAGACAGTATTCAAAAGTGATAATTATTTCCAGTAAGCTGAAATGCACTGGTGGGTATATAGGTTAAGAAATAAGAAAAGAGATTTACTTGTTGCTCTCCTCTCTTTTTTAAAATCCAGACTCACGTATTTGCACACTTCAATTGTGAGTACAACAGCATCACAGTTCTCTGACTACAAACCACCCAGGGGTGAGTTGATCTTCTGCTCACTTCTCAAACTATGAAACATTTTTAGACAATTTGAACATCAACTGGGGAAAATAATAATTATATAAGTCATTTGATAATAACATGAGTGGTATTTCTCATCAAATTCAAGAGTCATGATTTGATTTATAAGCATTCACAAAAATGTTACTACTATACAGTAAATTCTAACATTATTACTATGAAGAAATTCCCTGTTAATTACATTATGCTACCAAATAAACCTTCCAGAAATAAGTGTTGAGCACAATTCTAAGTCAACTTCACTGATTCCTTCTCATTTCTCCAACCTGAAACGTTGGACCATCTCAGAAGTCAGTCCTTTTCTCTCTTCAATAGTCTTTAAAATCTTCCTTTTCTCTATCCTCCCCCATACATATAACATGCCTCAAACCAAATTCTTGATTTCCACCAAACCCCTCAATGCACACTCTCATTCAACCTCCCACATCTAAATAAATAGTAACTAAAGCCTTCCAGTTTCTCAGGCCGAAAACTATTCTTTCTTTCACACCTCATATACAATCTATAAACAGATCTTGTCAGCTATACCTTCAGAAGATATACAGAATCCCACCACTGCTTACTTCATTACAATCATCTTGGGCCATCTCTCTCTTGGATTAGCATAAACGGTCATTCCACTTTCACGCTTGATCTTCTGCAGTCCATTCACACACCACAGCAGTCAAAGTGATCCTCAATACATAGATTATATCGTGTCAACCCTATCCTCAAAACCATCCAACGGCTTTTCATCTCAGAGTAAGAGTTTAACTCTTCATAATGATTTACTTCCTACATGATTTGGCTCCTGAAGTCATCTCTTATCATTTTCCCTTCACTCTGCTCAGGCAATGCTAGCCTGCTCACTCACTACCAGAGAAGTATGCCAAGCACCTGCCTCATGGTTTCTGCACTTGCTGATCCTCTGCCTGGAGCACTCTACCCTGATATTGCATGGAAACTTCCCTTAAGTCTCTGCTCAAATGTCACTTAAGTTTTCCTAACAACTTTTCACAAATTACTAGTTTCCAAGGTTCTCTCTCCTCTATACCATATTTACTCATGGTAATTATTATATTTTTATTAATTAATTCATTTTTAACTACCTGTCCATAATCATCTTAACAGTGGTGTTCTCCCTGACCACTCTTCATAAAATATCTTCCCCCACAGACACTCTACATCTCACTTAACATGCTTATTTTTTTACCCTGTTAGTTACTATCTGGCATTTTACTTGTCTATCTCTTTCACTAGAGTGTAAACTCTGAGAGCAAAACCTTTGTTTTGCTCATGTGGTGCCCTATCCCTTCTAACAGTATCTGACATATAGTGTACTTGATAAAGAGTTGTTGAATGAATGGGCTCTTTATGTGGTAAGAAATAATTTCCCTTCTAATCACCAAATCTACCAATCTTTATCTGTAAAAACAGAAGCTAACACTTATACAGTGCCTACTGTATGTCAGTACGGTTTGAAGTGTCTTATGTAAATTATCTCATTTAATCTTCACAAAAACTCTAGAAGGTAGGTACCATTATTATCCCTCTTTACAAATAAAGAAACTAAGATATAAAGAGATGAAATGACTTGTCAAAGTCTAATAGCTAGGAGAAGGAAACAGCAACCCACTCCAGTACTCTTGCCTGGAAAATCCCATGAATGGAGGAGCCTGGTAGGCTACAATCCATGGGTTCACAAAGAGTCAGACATGACTGAGCAACTTCACTGGAATAGCTAGGAAGTGGCAGAGTAAAGGTTTGAACTCAAGGTTTAAAGCCTGGCTCTACAGTCCATCTTACATTGCCTCTATCCGTATATTCTGGATGAGCTGTCTCCTCCTGAGATCAAACCTTTTACTTTTGCACTAGACTTCTTCTCTCTTTGCATTGTGGCTTTAAATATCATTTACATGCTGATGAGTTCTAAATTTATATTTCCAGGACATATCTCTGACTAGAATAACTGTCTACCTGACATTCCTACTTAAATGTTTAAAAGGCATCTCAAACCTAACATCTCCAAGACAAAACTCTTGATTTCCCCAGGTCCTCATGGCTGTTCCTTCTTATTTTAGAGGACGGTACCACATTCATTCAGTAGCTTGGGCTGAAGATGTTTTTCCCTGTCACTTCACATCTGATACATCAGCAAGTCAGCTCTTCTCTTAAAATATATTCCTAACCTTCACTCCTACCACTCTCATTCTGCACAAATGTCACTTTCCTAGACATGTTTTTCCTCATTATGGTATCTTAAAATAGCATTCTCACCCTGAACACTTTTTTCCATCCCCTTACCCTGTTTGTTATTTCTCTCCATAGCTCTTATTACCTGTATTTACTTATGACCTGACCACTCTAATACTCTTTCCCCCTGACCCCTATGCAGAATATAAGATCTATGAGAACAGGAACTCTGCCTTGTTTTGTTCACTGCCAGAATGGCTGACTGGGACTGTGTGTCTCCATGTGCTCCTGCCTGGCAATACATGTACACACACATATGTACTACGTTTCCTTCCCTCTCTTACCTAAAGACAATAATTTCATCAGCCATTTCTTGGCGTCTCTTGTACTGCTGCAAACAAATAGAGCAGTAATCCTGCTTGGGATTCAGTCCTCTGGTAACTGAAGCTCTCAGGTTACACAATGACCAATGGAGATCTTGGTTTAGAAGGCTAGTTGTCGTTTCCAGCAGGGTCTATGAATGACCAAAATAAAAAGAAATCAACAAAAAGTTGTTTATA
Source organism: Oryx dammah (assembly GCF_014754425.2). Lineage (NCBI taxonomy): Eukaryota > Metazoa > Chordata > Mammalia > Artiodactyla > Bovidae > Oryx > Oryx dammah. The sequence continues at coordinate 74,566,727 of NW_024070186.1, read as the reverse complement.
AAGTGAAAGAGACGGAGGGGATGAGTGGAGAATTGCACTTGTTTCATTTTCAACTACAGCTGAATTGGAATATACTACAAAGGCATAAAATTGATCAAATAAACATCAAAGCACCTCAGACTTAAGTGGTTAACTTCAATGTAAAGTACTGATAAGTACTACATCAAGAGTCTCAAAATAATTATTAAAAGGCTGTCACTAGTTACTATGGAGAAATGAGTGCTCTGCCATTCTTGCGGCTTAATTCGATACTGATGGCCTTCAGATGACCGGATTAACCCAAATCTACTTATTTATTACACTTATATAGTAAGCTCTCTTTGAATTGCTCAAAGTTCTAACAAATTGTTAAAAAAATACTCTGATTTTTTAAAAAGAAACTGCATCCATGGCAATATTCCACACTAACCTTTCACTGGAAAACCTAATGGTCATTGCTCATTTTTCATCTCCCTTCGGCAAGAGATCACATTTTCCAATCAGCACTTAAAAGCCATTTGAATCTACTCAAGACCGTGACATCTGTCATTAAGTCACATAGAGATATTTCACAGTATCACATTATGTCATTTAAGGTTCCCTGTGTTTATAAAGTATTGTTTCTTACTACATCTAATTCTCAACATTCAGATATATCATTTTGACGTGCAGTTGGGTTCTTTTCTGTCAGTCCCAAAGGGGAAGATATACTGTCCATCCTCCTTGCTACACAGTCTTGTCCTTAAACTTTATCTATAATGCAGAGCTTTTTGTTCTAATGGTCTATTTTAATTCTTTCCACTCAACTCCATCTTTTCTTCCTCTTCCAAAGTTTGTAAAAACTTTCTGTTTTGCACTCAGCTTCCTTTTGCCATCATGGACTCTGTGCCTGAAGGGGATCAGCTTCCTTGTGCTATGCTTACTTAACAAAACTGCAGTTCTTACACCACCTTAAGAAAAGCTCTGTCACTCAATTTCTTTCTTTTTCTTCTATAAAAAGCAGACATTGTATCTAACATGTCTAAATGGCAATTTTCCTTGGTGACTTCATGAGTCACTTTGAAGTACATGAAGAAAAATTACACCAAGCTGGCTCTTACTGAGAATTAATGCCACAGGCAGTTTTGGGTTAAGAGAAGAAACATCCGCTAGATCATGGAAAAAGCAAGCGAGTTCCCAAAAAAAAAAAAAAAAAAAAATCTATTTCTGCTTTATTGACCATGCCAAAGCCTTTGACTGTGTGGATCACAATAAACTGTGGAAAATTCTGAAAGAGATGGCAATACCAGATCACCTGACCTGCCTCTTGAGAAACCTGTATGCAGGTCAGGAGGCAACAGTTAGAACTGGACATGGAACAACAGACTGGTTCCAAATAGGAAAAGGAGTACGTCAAGGCTGTATATTGTCACCCTGCTTATTTAACTTCTAGGCAGAGTACATCATGAGAAACGCTGGGCTGGAAGAAACACAGGCTGGAATCAAGGTTGCCGGGAGAAATATCAATCACCTCAGATATGCAGATGACACCACCCTTATGGCAGAAAGTGAAGAGGAACTAAAAAGCTTCTTGATGAAAGTGAAGGAGGAGAGTGAAAAAGTTGGCTTAAAGCTCAACATTCAGAAAACGAAGATCATGGCATCTGGTCCCATCACTTCATGGGAAATAGATGGGGAAACAGTGGAAACAGTGTCAGACTTTATTTTTTTGGTCTCCAAAATCACTGCAGATGGTGACTGCAGCCATGAAATTAAAAGACGCTTACTCCTTGGAAGGAAAGTTATGACCAACCTAGATAGCATATTCAAAAGCAGAGACATTACTTTGCTGACTAAGGTCCATCTAGTCAAGGCTATGGTTTTTCCAGTGGTCATGTATGGATGTGAGAGTTGGACTGTGAAGAAAGCTGAGCACCGAAGAATTGATGCTTTTGAACTGTGGTGTTGGAGAAGACTCTTGAGAGTCCCTTGGACTGCAAGGAGATCCAGCCAGTCCATTCTAAAGGAGATCAGTCCTGGGTGTTCATTGGAAGGACTGATGCTAAAGCTGAAACTCCAATACTTTGGCCACCTCATGTGAAGAGTTGACTCATTGGAAAAGACTCTGATGCTGGGAGGGATTGAGGGTAGGAGGAGAAGGGGACGACAGAGGATGAGATGGCTAGATGGCATCACCAACTCGATGGACATGAGTATGAGTAAAGTCCGGGAGTTGGTGATGGACAGGGAGGCCTGGTGTGCTGCGATTCATGGGGCCACAGACAGTCAGACATGACTGAGGAACTGAACTGAACTGAACGACTATTTCTGGTTAGTGGTGATTAACTGTTTCAGAATGTTTAAAAGAACACTAATTTTATTCTGCAATTTTTCTATACTCATGTTGACCCTTCCTTTTTTGAGTTATACCTTTATATTCCATTATTTTCCAAGAAAGTTTCTTATATTTTTCATTTGGAAAACAATATATATGTCCCACCGCCCATGAATCAAAAGAATAAAATAAATTCAAAAGCTGCAATTATACATTCCAGAATATATGTGTATATGTATACATAATATAAATTAAGGTCAAGAGAAATTTTAAAATTAGAAAGCCATACACTTCAATCTTTCAAACTTACACTAAACAGATGGTAATTTCTAAAGAAAAAGTATAGGTGCAAAGAGAAAAAAATAGCTTCTTTCTACCTTAGAATGGGCGCAGAAATAGAAAGTAGCTTACCTGTTCATAGTTAAAGGTATCCAACATTCCCAGAATAAGGCCCTGGATTTCTCCAAGTTTTCCTTTTCCATAAACTGGGTCCTAATTAGAAAAAAGTTGCTAAAGATTATAATTCTATTCCTGTTATTTTAAATGTATTTTAAATATAAGTTATCTGAAAAAGCCAAATACTCTTAAGTATTTGTCAATAGTCACAAAATACTTATTCTTCCATGAGCCTTTCTACTGGAAATGCACACTGGTCTCAGGTCATCAAAGCATTTGGAAAAGTAAATAAAATTTAAATGATCCAAGTCTCTTGCTTAACAACCATAAATTTCACTCTGGTTTTGTTTCTGTAGCAAGCTTCCTTTTCTTCTTATTAAACATCACCTATCCTTTTTGGGGGCTTCCCTGGTAGCTTACATGGTAAAGAGTCTGTTTGCAATGCAGGAGACACAGGTTCGAATTCTGGTCAGGAAGATCCCCTGGAGAAGGAAATGGCAACCTACTGCAGTATTCTTGTCAGGAAAATCCCATGAACAGAGGAGCCTGGTAGGCTATAGTCCATGAGGTCACAAAGAGTTGGACATGACTGAGCAACTAATACACATACATCCCTTTTTGAGCTCTTATTTATCTGCTACATTAAAACCAAAGTACTCAAGAACACTCAGAATCTGTTCAACTCCTCCTGTGACCCACATCTGGCCACCGTCTGGTCCAAACCAAGTCATGTCAGTTTAGGAGATCAGTTTCTGAATCTAAGCAGCTTGCAGTTTTAAATCAAATCACTACTGATAAACAACAGATACCTAGACAATGTTCCTTCCACTGCTTTTCAAATGAGCTATGCCAAATAACTTGTTTATCATACACAATTTGAACAACACTGCTGTATACAAAAATAAAAGTGAACTGAAATCTAACTACCCCAATAGAAACACTTTTGATTTTTTGAGGTATATTCTTCCAGTCTTATTTCTGGGGAAGGAGAAAGAAGGATGTATTTTGGAGGGCATTTCACATAATATGTTTACTTTTTTTACTTAATAAAGTATGTTGTGAGCAGTTTCCCATATCATCAAATAATGGGAATAGTTACAGGGTATGAAGCATGTGAAGACGGTATATGTTATTCAACCATTCTCTGTGGTTGGAGATTTAGGTTTCTCTCCCCACAGTCCACCCTGAGGTCCCATCCCTATTATCAAATGCTAGTGGCTGTAAATTCTGATCTCAGTCTCTGAGTCTTTCTTAGGAGGAGATTTCAAGAAAGGAAAATGACATACAAACTAATAAACTAAATAATAAACTAATATTTGCTAGATAAGAGTAACAAATAACTAAACGATAAACTAATGTTTGCTGGGAGGTATGGGGAACACGTCTGGTTACTTATTAAGGAGTAGGGGTTATTATAATCTTGGTACAGTGAGTTCAGATGTTAATAGAAAAAAAAAAAAGACTGTGGACCAGGGAAAACTTAGGGGAAAGATACAGAAATGTGAGAATAAACTGCTTTCATGCGCGTGTACAACATAATCTTAGGATTTGTTTTTTTTCTCTTCTATGCTCTGGTGATGGTTCCTGAAGACAGGATAGATGCAGTTTCTAACTCAGATCAGTGTTCAGTACTTTCAGCTGGTCAAGAGCAGCACCAGATTATCTGCCATAGGTTCCTGGTCCTGATGCTGAGGTACTGCTGAAGAAACCGTGTGCTAATTACCAAGTTTACTTGTACAAGTTTACTTTGTGTACTAATTAACAGGTTTACTTTGTGTATTAATTAACAGGTTTACTTTGGGCTTGAACAGATCACCTAAACTTACTGGGGAAATCTGTCTCACTAAGTGAGACATTCGTGTAGTAATTAACAAGTTTACTTTGAGCTTGAACAAATCACTTAAACTTAACTGGGGAAATCTGTCTCACTAAGTTAAAGATACCTGTCCAACATGTGCAGAGCATCTGCAAAAGACAAAACAACAGACATCTCAGACTAGCTCTTTACTAGAACAACAACTCAGGCCATGTACGCATGAGACAATCTTTTAATTTTCCTTGCATAAAAACGGATCCATGTTAAGACTTCTGAACTTACATCCAATTACACTTATGGTCACGCTCTCAGTAAATACATTTCCTTCTTTAAGTATCAATGGACACTATAATATTTTATTACAAAAACACTGTAATAGCTACTCTAACATGTCCACACATACATATTACAAGTATGTACTGTGTATGTGTGGAGAGAAAAGCATACTTTCCAGCACAGAAAAGCTCTGTTATTCACCTATGACAAGGGTGGTTTGGAAAATAAAGAGGTCTTGAAAAGGTTAAATGCTGGAAAAAGACGAAACCTTTATAGGTCACGTCTATATTTATATCAGTACATTTCACTCTAATATGCATAATTTAAAAGCAAAATCATGAAAATAACCTCATGCTGGGACGACACATAAATTATAGAACGCAAGAGAGAGCTCAAGGCTTCTGGCACAGCATGCACACAATCTACTAGCTTTTCAAATTATTTTCCAAATATGTCAGCGAGATTCTTCAGCAATAAATAACTGCTGAAGCTTCTCTTTAACTTGTCCATAATCTACAAAAGAAAAGCACATTTAGGTACTTCACACAAACTTGTTTTTTAAAAAGCATGTTATAAAAAGATGTGATGACCACTTTTTCCCAGCATTTTCTTTCTTTTAAATTGAAGTAATAGTTGGTTCACAATATTGGGTTCGTTTCAGGTATACAGCATAGTGATTCAGTTATTTTTTCTGATTATATTCTATTATAGGTTATATGATATTGAATATAATTTCCCATGCCATACAGTAAATGAATGTTGTTTATCCCTTTTATACATAGGAGTTTGCATCTGTTAAACCCATATTCCTAATTTGTTCCTCTCCCATTCTCCTCCTTTTGGTAACCATGAACTTGTTTTTTTATATCTGTGAGTCTGTTTCTGATTTGTATGTAGATTCATTTGTATTATTTTTAGAGTTCCATATATAAGTGATTGGAGAAGGAAATGGCAACCCACTCCAGTACTCTTGCCTGGAGAATCCCATGGAGGGAGGAGCCTGGTAGGCTACAGTCCATGGGGTCGCAGAGTTGGACACGACTGAGCGACTTCACTTTCACTTTCCAGTATTCTTGCCTGGAAAATTCCATGGCAGGGGAGCCTGGTGGGCTGCAGTGCATGGGGTCTCAAAGAGTTGGACATGACTTAGTGACGGAACAATAATAATACAGTATTTATTTCTGACTCACTTCACTAAGTATAATATTCTCTAGGCCCATCTATGGTCTTGCAAATAGCAATACCTCTATTGCTTTCTGATACTTATTATACCATATATATGGGAAGCTGCTGTATAGCACAGGGAGCTCAGTTTGGTACTCTGTGATGATCTAGAGGGCTGGGATGGGGTGAACTGGGGTTGGAGGGAGGCTAAAGAGTAAGGGCATATATGTAAACATACAGCTGATTCACACTGTTGTAGAGCAGAAACTAATACAACATTGTAAGCAATTATGCTCCAATAAAAATAAATTTAAAAAAATAAAATTTTTACTGATCAAGCATTACTTTAAAATATGAATAATGCCAAGAGAATATTAGTCATTTGTTTGTATTCATTCCCTTAGTAAAACAATCATAAGCAGCTTTTCAGAAGCCAAAAATTACTTTTGCCATAGAGTAAAGATAAGAACAGGGAGTAAAGGCAGAATGTATATAACATAAATATGGTCCCTTAAAAATACTAACTTATCAAAATTGAAAGGGAAAAAAAATATTGACTTATCAACTAATGTTCATGAATGTAACCTATACAATTAAGGTCCCCAGGAACATTTTGAATGAACATTTAGGCCAGGAAGATCTTTGAGAATCTCTCATCATGTCAATATCTCTTCTGTTCTAAGGGGCAATAAAAATAGGTAAATCCTCTGAAACTTGAATGTTTCCTAGAACTCCATTTTGGCCTTAAGCCTTTTTTACTAATTCCATTCATGCTGAACTTCCTCTAGTTTCAAAGAATTTAACTACTACTTCTGTGCTGATGACTTCCAAATCTTCCTCTCCACTTCTTACCTCTTCCTATGAAGTCTGGTCTTGTATTCCCCACTGCTCATTGTTAGCCAAACAAAACTGAAATCAGGGGCTTACCTGGGTTCTTCTTGTGTTTTCTTACATCTACTCAGTCAAAAGGTCAAATAAGTTCTGTTAGCTAAGCAAGTTCTGAATCCATCTTCTCCTTCCATTCTATGTTACTCAATTAACAAACTTTGAGTACCTATTATGAATACATTCTGGGTATTTCTATGCTTTCAGTCTCAGTCTTGATCCGATCCACTTTATCCTATATAATACAGACTGAGTGATGTTTCTAAACAGAAACCTCATTCCATCAGTCCTCTGGTTAAAATCTTTTAATGAGTATTTAGTGAATTTAAAATAAAAACCAAAGTCCCTTCCACAGTTTACAAAGCAATTAAGGACAGGGTCCCTGCCTCTCAAACTTCAGCTCTGTGAACCAACTTTAATCTTGTCCTATGTTCCAAGCATACTTACACATCTGCAACTCCTCAAACATACCACCAACCATGTTTCACCTCAGATTCTTTTATATATAATTCACTCTGCTTAGAATAGTCCTTTTTTTTTTTTTTTTTTTAATAAACCACTGATTCCTTTAGGCTTTTTAAGATTCAGTTCAGACATCTACTCCTCCAGGAAATCTTTTGACAGTCTGTCTCACATATATACTTTCATTGGTATTCCTCTGGCTATAGAGGAGAAACCTAGCTCATTCTGTCTTACTCAAAAAATATAATAATTGTAAAGGTGCCGGGTGTTTAAGGATCCAAACAAAGGAATACAGGTAAGGCTTAAGAACCACAATGAGGGATGCAGACACCTTCAGGATTTTCTCTCTACACTCCTCTCCCAATGTCTTGAATCCTCTCCTTCTATCTCCTCTCTTCTCCATGCATCTTGTCTATTCTCCTCTTTGTGTGCCTGCTTCATTGTTCTTCTCTCTGAAGATTAACTTTATACTATTTCAGTCCATATGACAGAAAGGTAGTCACTGTCAGCTCCTGAACTTTTGTACCTTATATAATCCAGAGAACTGCAGAGAAACTCTTCACCTTTTCAATTCAGTTCCAAAATTTCCTGAAAAGGATACTGGTTGGCCCCTCTTGGCCAGCTGTCCACTCTGAGTCAATCAAGTAGAGTCAAGAGGCAGAGTCATGGTTTCACATGGCTGTTCCAGCTATTATCACGTGGACTGAAAGTGTACAGATATAGAAGTAGCAATTACCCTACCTGGGGTTCAGAGCATGTAATCCTTAAGGTGGCCAATATGACCTGCTCTTTAGACCCCTATGAATTGTTATAGCAGATATTTTCTTATCCCTCCACAGGTCTTTTAGGGCAAGAACTGTGCCTTTTTTCCATCTACACAGATAATTAACCAAACAGGGTAACATACAATATATAAACCAATTAATAACTAACTCCTCAAAAAACCAGTGAAAGTCGCTCAGTTGTGTCTGACTCTTTGAGATCCCATGGACTGTATAGTCCACGGAATGCTCCAGACCAGAATACTGAAGTGGGTAGCCATTCCCTTCCCCAGGAGATCTTCCCAAACCAGGGAATCTTCCCAACCCAGGGAATGAAATTGCAGACGATTCTTTACCATCTGAACCACCAGGGAAGCCACTAGATTTATAAGATTAGAGTGCCAGGAGACACCAGGGACTGAATGAAGCAAATGAAGGAGCTTACATGATATAGTGGGAGACAGTGTATACATTAAGAGATCAGAGACTTTGATGGCAGTCTGGATGTTGTCTCTATTGGTGGATCAGGTACTTAACTTTCTATACTTTAGTTTCCTCCTTCATCAACAGAAATTTTTACAGTAGCCCCACCTACTTCAAGAGATTCTTGTGAGCTTCAAATATAGTATCTGTGAAAGCAACTTGAAAAAATAAAAATTCTATACAAACATAAGGTAGAGTTATGTGCAAACAGGAATTTAACAATCAGCATACTTTCCTGATTAGTGTGAGTTAAGCACTGATGGTGGAAATGATAAGAATACAACTACAATGAATACCAGTATAACACAAAAATAAAGATTTTCTTTTTTTTTTTTAATTAATTAATTTATTTATTTTTAATTTTTACTTTATAATTCTGTATTGGTTTTGGCGTAGATTGACATGAATCTACCACAGGTGTACATGCGTTCCCAAACATGAACCCCCCTCCCACCCCCCTCCCCACAACATCTCTCTGGGTCATCCCCGCGCGTCAGCCCCAAGCGTGTCATATCCTGCATCAGACATAGACTGGCATTTCGATTCTTACATGATATTATACATGTTTCAATGCCATTCTCCCAAATCATCTCACCCTCTCCCTCTCCCTCTGAGTCCAAAAGTCCACTATACACATCTGTGTCTTTTTTGCTGTCCTGCATACAGGGTCATCATTGCCATCTTCCTAAATTCCATATATATGTGTTAGTATACTGTATTGGTGTTTTTCTTTCTGGCTCACTTCACTCTGTATAATCGGCTCCAGTTTCATCCATCTCAACAGAACTGATTCAAATGTATTCTTTTTAATGGCTGAGTAATACTCCATTGTGTATATGTACCACAGCTTTCTTATCCATTCATCTACTGATGGACATCTAGGTTGTTTCCATGTCCTGGCTATTATAAACAGTGCTGCAATGAACATTGGGGTACATGTGTCTCTTTCAATTCTGGTTTCCTCTGTGTGTATGCCCAACAGTGGGATTGCTGGGTCATAAGGCATTTCTATTTGCAATTTTTTAAGGAATCTCCACACTGTTCTCCATAGTGGCTGTACTAGTTTGCATTCCCACCAACACTGTAGGAGGGTTCCCTTCTCTCCACACCCTCTCCAGCATTTATTGCTTGCAGATTTTTGGATCGCAGACATTCTGACTGGTGTGAAGTGGTACCTCATTGTGGTTTTGATTTGCATTTCTCTAATAATGAGTGATGTTGAGCATCTTTTCATGTGTTTGTTAGCCATCCGTATGTCTTCTTTGGAGAAATGTCTATTTAGTTCTTTGGCCCATTTTTTGATTGGGTCATTTATTTTTCTGGAATTGAGCTGCAGGAGTTGCTTGTATATTTTTGAGATTAGTTGTTTGTCAGTTGCTTCATTTGCTATTATTTTCTCCCATTCGGAAGGCTGTCTTTTCACTTTGCTTATGTTTTCCTTTGTTGTGCAGAAGCTTTTAATTTTAATTAGATCCCATTTGTTTATTTTTGCTTTTATTTCCAGAATTCTGGGAGGTGGATCATAGAGGATCCTGCTGTGGTTTATGTCGGAGAGTGTTTTGCCTATGTTCTCCTCTAAGAGTTTTATAGTTTCTGGTCTTACATTTAGATCTTTAATCCATTTTGAGTTTATCTTTGTGTGCGGTGTTAGAAAGTGATCTAGTTTCATTCTTTTACAAGTGGTTGACCAGTTTTCCCAGCACCACTTGTTAAAGAGATTGTCTTTACTCCATTGTATATTCTTGCCTCCTTTGTCAAAGATAAGGTGTCCATATGTATGTGGATTTATCTCTGGGCTTTCTATTTTGTTCCATTGATCTATATGTCTGTCTTTGTGCCAATACCATACTGTCTTGATGACTGTGGCTTTGTAGTAGAGCCTGAAGTCAGGCAAATTGATTCCTCCAGTTCCATTCTTCTTTCTCAAGATTGCTTTGGCTATTCGTGGTTTTTTGTATTTCCATACAAATCTTGAAATTATTTGTTCTAGTTCTGTGAAAAATATCGCCGGTATCTTGATAGGGATTGCATTGAATTTGTAAATTGCTTTGGGTAATATACTCATTTTCACTATATTGATTCTTCCGATCCATGAGCATGGTATATTTCTCCATCTATTAGTGTCCTCTTTGATTTCTTTCATCAGTGTTTTAAAGTTTTCTGTATATAGGTCTTTAGTTTCTTTAGGTAGATATATTCCTAAGTATTTTATTCTTTTTGTTGCAATGGTGAATGGAATTGTTTCCTTAATTTCTTCTTCTACTTTCTCATTATTAGTGTATAGGAATGCAAGGGATTTCTGTGTGTTGATTTTATATCCTGCAACTTTACTATAATCATTAATTAGCTCTAGTAATTTTCTGGTAGAGTCTTTAGGGTTTTCTATGTAGAGGATCATGTCATCTGCAAACAGTGATAGTTTTACTTCTTCTTTTCCATTTTGGATTCCTTTTATTTCTTTTTCTGCTCTGATTGCTGTGGCTAAAACTTCCAGAACTATGTTGAATAGTAGTGGTGAAAGTGGGCACCCTTGTCTTGTTCCTGACTTAAGGGGAAATGCTTTCAATTTTTCACCATTGAGGATAATGTTTGCTGTGGGTTTGTCATATATAGCTTTTATTATATTGAGGTATGTTCCTTCTATTCCTGCTTTCTGGAGAGTTTTTATCATAAATGGATGTTGAATTTTGTCAAAGGCCTTCTCTGCATCTATTGAGATAATCATATGGTTTTTATTTTTCAATTTGTTAATGTGGTGAATTACATTGATTGATTTGCGGATGTTGAAGAATCCTTGCATCCCTGGGATAAAGCCCACTTGGTCATGGTGTACGATCTTTTTAATGTGTTGTTGGATTCTGATTGCTAGGATTTTGTTGAGGATTTTTGCATCTATGTTCATCAGTGATATTGGCCTGTAGTTTTCTTTTTTTGTAGTATCTTTGTCAGGTTTTGGTATTAGGGTGATGGTGGCCTCATAAAATGAGTTTGGAAGTTTCCCTTCCTCTGCAATTTTCTGGAAGAGTTTGAGTAAGATAGGTGTTAACTCTCCTAGAAATTTTTGGTAGAATTCAGCTGTGAAGCCGTGTGGACCTGGGCTTTTGTTTGCTGGAAGATTTCTGATTACAGTTTCAATTTCCGTGCTTGTGATGGGTCTGTTAAGATTGTCTATTTCTTCCTGGTTTAGTTTTGGAAAATTGTATTTTTCTAAGAATTTGTCCATTTCTTCCAGGTTGTCCATTTTATTGGCATATAATTGCTGATAGTAGTCTCTTATGATCCTTTGTATTTCTGTGTTGTCTGTTGTGATCTCTCCATTTTCATTTCTAATTTTATTGATTTGATTTTTCTCTCTTTGCTTCTTGATGAGTCTGGCTAATGGTCTGTCAATTTTATTTATCCTTTCAAAGAACCAGCTTTTGGCTTTGTTGATTTTTGCTATGGTCTCTTTTGTTTCTTTTGCATTTATTTCTGCCCTAATTTTTAAGATTTCTTTCCTTCTGCTAACTCTGGGGTTCTCTAATTCTTCCTTTTCTAGTTGCTTTAGGTGTAGAGTTAGGTTATTTATTTGACTTTTTTCTTGTTTCTTGAGGTATGCCTGTATTGCTATGAACTTTCCTCTTAGCACTGCTTTTATAGTGTCCCACAGGTTTTGGGTTGTTGTGTTTTCATTTTCATTAGTTTCTATGCATATTTTGATTTCTTTTTTGATTTCTTCTGTGATTTGTTGGTTATTCAGAAGCGTGTTGTTCAGCCTCCATATGTTGGAATTTTTAATAGGTTTCCTCCTGTAATTGAGATCTAATCTTAGTGCATTATGGTCAGAAAAGATGCTTGGAATGATTTCGATTTTTTTTGAATTTATCAAGGTTATATTTATGGCCCAGGATGTGATCTATCCTCGAGAAGGTTCCATGAGCACTTGAGAAAAAGGTGAAATTCATTGTTTTGGGGTGAAATGTCCTATAGATATCAATTAGGTCTAACTGGTCTAATGTATCATTTAAAGTTTGCGTTTCTTTGTTAATTTTCTGTTTAGTTGATCTGTCCATATGTGTGAGTGGGGTATTAAAGTCTCCCACTATTATTGTGTTGTTGTTAATTTCCCCTTTCATACTTGTTAGCATTTGTCCTACATATTGCGGTGCTCCTATATTGGGTGCATATATATTTATAATTGTTATATCTTCTTCTTGGATTGATCCTTTGATCATTATGTAGTGGCCTTCTTTGTCTCTTTTCACAGCCTTTGTTTTAAAGTCTATTTTATCGGATATGAGTATTGCCACTCCTGCTTTCTTTTCGTCTCTATTTGCATGGAATATCTTTTTCCAACCCTTCACTTTCAGTCTGTATGTGTCCCTTGTTTTGAGGTGGGTCTCTTGTAAGCAGCATATAGAGGGTTCTTGTTTTTGTATCCAATCGGCCAGTCTTTGCCTTTTGGTTGGGGCATTCAATCCATTTACGTTTAAGGTAATTATTGATAAGTATGATCCCGTTGCCATTTACTTTATTATTTTGGGTTCAGGTTTATACTCCCTTTTTGTGTTTCCTGTCTAGAGAATATCCTTTAGAATTTGTTGGAGAGCTGGTTTGGTGGTGCTGAATTCTCTCAGCTTTTGCTTGTCTGTAAAGCTTTTGATTTCTCCTTCGTATTTGAATGAGATCCTTGCTGGGTATAGTAATCTGGGCTGTAGGTTATTTTCTTTCATCACTTTAAGTATGTCTTGCCATTCCCTCCTGGCCTGAAGAGTTTCTATTGAGAGATCAGCTGTTATCCTTATGGGAATCCCCTTGTGTGTTATTTGTTGTTTTTCCCTTGCTGCTTTTAATAGTTGTTCTTTGTGTTTGATCTTTGTTAATTTGATTAATATGTGTCTTGGGGTGTTTCGCCTTGGGTTTATCCTATTTGGGACTCTCTGGGTTTCTTGGACTTGGGTGATTATTTCCTTCCCCATTTTAGGGAAGTTTTCAACTATTATCTCCTCAAGGATTTTCTCATGGTCTTTCTTTTTGTCTTCTTCTTCTGGGACTCCTATAATTCGAATGTTGGAGCGTTTCATATTGTCCTGGAGGTCTCTGAGATTGTCCTCATTTCTTTTAATTCGTTTTTCTTTTTTCCTCTCTGATTCATTTATTTCTACCATTCTATCTTCTATTTCACTAATCCTATCTTCTGCCTCTGTTATTCTATTATTTGTTGCCTCCAGAGTGTTTCTGATCTCATTTATTGTGTTATTCATTGTATAATGACTCTTTTTTATTTCTTCTAGGTCCTTGTTGATCCTTTCTTGCATCTTCTCAATCCTTGTCTCTAGGGTATTTATCTGTGATTCCATTTTGACTTCAAGATTTTGGATCATTTTCACTATCAATATTCGGAATTCTTTCTCAGGTAGATTCCCTATCTCTTCCTCTTTTGTCTGGTTTGGTGGGCATTTCTCCTGCTCCTTTACCTGTTGGGTATTCCTCTGTCTCTTCATCTTGGTTATATTGCTGCGTTTGGAATGGCCTTTTTATATTCTGGTAATTTGTGGAGTTCTCTTTATTGTGGAGCTTCCTCACTGTGGGTGGGGTTGTATCAGTGGCTTGTCAAGGTTTCCTGGTTAGGGAGGCTTGTGTTGGAGGTCTGGTGGGTGGAGCTGGGTTTCTTCTCTCTGTTTTTGAAGACAATGATCTGCTTTTCTGGTTGCCTGATGTCCTCTGCCTGCATTCAGAGGTTGTTTTGTGGAGTTTGCTCCGCATTGAAATGATCTTTTGAGGAATTTGTGAGGGAGAAAGTGGTCTTCCCTTCCTATTCCTCCGCCATTTTAGGACCGCCCCCCAAAATAAAGATTTTCAGATACCAAAAGCCTTCAAGGATACAAGTCTTGAAATACACTATTAAAAAAAAAATTATATGCATTTGCCAAAAGAAAAAAATCAATTTTTATTTATCATAATTTATGTATTAAAATGTGATGAAAGCTCAACATAAAGCTAAATGTGTATAATGAGAGGGAAGACACTTTTGGCTTTAGGATTTCATTTTTTTTCTAATTTACTTGGTAAATTAAAGTACTCCTGCATTATAGAGATAGTTCATATATTACTAAAACCTTATGACAAATGTATTTTAGAACAGATATAAGAAAAGCTGTCTGTACCAAATTATTATTCAATTTATGATAAAGATCAAATGAAGTGATACATGTGAAGATACATTCTAAACGATAACATACAATGTGGTGAGAGACTATTGGATACAGTAGTCTTTATCAGCAAAGGCCCAGCTACTTCATACCAGATGGGAAAGGAGAGCTTGTAGAGTCTTAAAAGAGAGCTGAAAGGAACATTCTTGGTTGGATAAAAATAATTTGAAAGTTATGATCAACAGCATCATATTACTGTTTTGCTTTGTTTTGGTGTGTCTGTATCCTGCTTCCCTGGTGGCTCAGGTGGAAAAGAATTTGCCTGCATTGTGGCAGACCAGGGTTTGATCCCTGGGTTGGGAAAATTCTCTGGGGAAGGGAATGGCTACCCACTCCAGTATTCTTGCCTGGAGAATTTCATGGACAGAGGAGCCTGGTGTGTTACAGTCCATGGGGTCTTAAAGAGCTGGGCACGACTGAGCGACTAACACTTTCACTTTTCACTTATCCTGCATAAAGCAAGGCAAGACAAAATGGATTCTAAGGATAATTCCTACCGTTTCCCCAAGAATGTTCACAGATTTTTCTAAAAATATCTTAGTATATTTTTAGCATTCTCTTTTTGATGAAGTTGGAAAGGTTCAGGCCTTTTTGCTGAAGAGTAGGAGATGAGTTTTGGACAAAGTTTTAGGATGAGTTAGAAAACCTAAGTAACAAGATTAAGAAATGTCCATATTAACAATTTTTATGTGGGTTTTTTCTGCACTAAAAAGTGTAACCAGCTGGAAACAGGACACCAAAAAGAAGTTTATGTATCTGAATCCCAAGGTCACAGTGAAAAACTGAAGGCTGCAAGTGCGTGCCAAGTAAACTGACATCACTGGATGAGAGCTAAAGGATGAGAGTCATAGTCATATCTTAGATATTTATCTAATGCCAAAAATCAGCTGCATTGTGTTTGAGACCTGTTTAAACATTATTTATACATAACTAAAATATAAGTTAAAATTGATCAACACTGAATTTTACCCTTTCAACTCACCTGTAAAATTCGCTGCAGGATGGATGGAAGGGCAATAAATGCTGCCATACTGTTGAGAACTTGCATGGTCAAAGATTTCAGAGCTGTTATAACAACATGTTAATATTAAGGTTAGTTTAAAATCAGAGTTTTAGGTTTTTCCTGTAAGTCATAGGAATAAAACTTCCTAGAAACTTCGCTAACCAAGGTCAGTTTGATATTTTAAAGTTAACCTGGTAAGCTGCAAAGCTACTGTTATTTAGACAACGGATGTAACTGGTGCCTCAGAAAGAAGAGAACCTGAAAAATGAGATCAACATTACAATATCATTTCATTAAGGATAATAATAAAAATATGATGCTGGGAGAAGGTATCTAAATGACTATTTCTAGCAGATAAAAATTGAGTGATGGTATAGATGGATGCTGATAAACTTACCTTCAGAGTGTGGATGAGGTGCAGCTGAACTAGACAGCTTCTGAGGGGCCATCATTGCCTCCAATAATGGAAACCAGAGTGCCTATAATGTCACAGAAAAAACAAAAGTACTGGGTTGTTTTTAAGAATAACTAACATCAGCTTACTGTTTCACAGGCTGAAATGTACTTCTCACACACACTTGTTGGTAAAAATCAGAAAAAGAAAAGATGGAACACGCGACGAGGAAGAGACAATACAAAGCAAAAACCATAACCAGAGCAGATATCTTTACCATGCACCTTGGGAAAATTAAGGAAGCTGAAGTTAAGTAAGTCTAGACCTTGGAACTGCAATCTTCTGTGTGTCAGGAGAGGGGAGGTTCAAAGGAGCCAGAGCAGAGCCTCCAGCTATTCTTAAATGTCTAGACAGCCCTATGTAATGCAGAAGGGGACAGAGAACTACCCCACAACTACCCTCCTCCCATTTCTTGTCAGCTTGACATCAAGCAAGATAAATGAATACAATTATCTCAAGTTTTCTCCTGTGTCAAGCATTATTTTGTATTTCCTCAGTCATCATAAACTAAGAAGTGGAAGTTAACATTATTTCAATTAACATTCCCAACCACAGAATGAGGTTGGAAATTTATTTATGAGAAAATTAATTTATGAGATAAATAGATCTATCATTTATTTATTCCTATTATATTAGGTACTGTATTAAGTGCTTACATAGAATTTTCATTTCAATTGGCAATTCAATCTCATGATAACCTAATACAGTAAGCATTACCTTTACTGGAGATAAGATAACTGAAGCTTAGAGAAGTTGAGTAATTTGCCAAAAGATTATACACTGCCATATGTGCATCATATGTATTCTTGCTAAGCCTTAGAGAAAATCTTCATCATCAAAAATCAAACTAATACATTTTAAAATTTCAAGCATATTTTCTTGTTGGTAGAGATTTACAAAGGCCTCATTTAACCCGGAATCTTGGAAGAGACCTATTCCTGCAAACATCCAACAGGCATGAAGAAATGTCAGTACTGACAGAGCAGGACAAGCATGGTTACTCAGGGAGCCCACTAAGGGGACAGGCTCACAATCCAGAGACTTTCCAACTGGGCAGACTCCTACTGAAAGAGCTCTACAAGGAAGCCCTTATCTGCCCCCATTTGAGGTTTTCTAAGGCCAGGATTTTATGCTTTATTTTTTTAAACAGTTTTTCTTCTAGTTTTTAAGATACTAGTTTTAACTATGTTGTATACTGACAATTCTTTATTTTATTGAAATTTTAATTTATTTTATCTAGTACTCATGAATTTTTAATCTTGTATTTTATTCTTAGATGGCTTTACTTAGCTTGTCTTTCAGTTGCCTATTTCAACTTGTTTTTAAACCACAGCATTTCTGTCTGTCTTTTAATCTAACTGAATATGGTATACCTAAATTTTACCTTTTTGGTTTTTATAATATATTTAGAAATTTGATTTCAATTTTTCCTTATTTAATCCAGGAATTTTAGGTGAATTACCTTTTTAAAGGTTACTTTATTCTTGATTTATAAATAGCAGACTGGGGAAGCATGGTTGTAGAGGTAAGAGCCATGGGAAGTATTTATACCCTAAAGAGAGGAACTTTTCAATTAAATCTCCATATTAACCAGAAATACATGGCAAATACCTTTTAAATATTTCATCTCTCTTGCTCTTTAAGGCTGGTTCTTAAAATTTTAACTTGGATAACTAAAAACTCACCGGCTAAAATAACCATCATGATAATGACAACCCTAACCCCTGAGAGCGGCACAACTGAACGTGAACTACTGTGTCATGTTACATAACCAACCACTTTCCTCTTCACAGAATTATGTGCACAACAAAGCCATATTTTTTATTACATGTAATCACTGGACACTGGGGCAGACAGACGTACAAAGTAGGACAAGTACAGATTCCACCTGGAAAAGGACTGACAACCCAACTTCCTGCACTCTGACTTTAACGGAAGAAACTTTGGGGAAGAGACAATACAGATAGTTCATTATCAAGCTTTTGGATACTTCCAATTTTTAGTTAGTTTAGGGTCCATGGCCAGAGCTCTTGTTCTCTCTCACTGTCTCCAAAACAGGAACAAAGGCAAACAACCATGAATATCCCGCAAACTTAATGTGTGATATTACATATAATCAGTTCAGCATTTTCACAAAAATAATATTTGAATAAAAACTAACATTCACATGTTTTTTTGTTGTTATGAAAGTTGCTCACAAAAGAAGCAAAAACCAGTTGTCAGAGGGTGGGGGCAAGTAGAGAGTGGTATTGAGAGGTGAATGCATGTCTAACAGAGGAATACTCACATACCAGCTCAGATACATTTTTGAAAAAAAAAAAAAAAATACAGAATAAGTTACCCTTTCACCAAATCAAAGGAAGCTTTATTTCTATCTATGATTAAGAGATAGGAGTTCAAATATAATCAGAATAATCCCTAGAGTTCTGGAGGCATGAATTTAATATCTAATTCTGCTGTTAATATATGTGAATCTGGACATATTTCAGATTCAGTTCAGTTCAGCTGCTCAGTCGTGTCTGACCCCAGTCGTGTTTGACTCTCTGCAGCATGGCAGGCCTCCCTGTCCATCACCAACTCCTGGAGTTTACTCAAACTCATGTCCACTGAGTTGGTGATGCCATCCGACTATCTCATCCTCTGTTGTCCAATTCTTCTCCTGTCTTCAATCTTTCCCAGCACCAGGGTCTTTCAAATGAATCAGTTCTTTGCATCAGGTAGCCAAAGTATTGGAGCTTCAGCTTCAGCATCAGTCCTTCCAATGAATATTCAGGACTGATTTCCTTTAGGATGGATTGGTTGGCTCTCTCTGCAGTCCAAGGGACTCTCAAAAGTCTTCAACACCACAGTTCAAAAGCATCAATTCCTCAGCGCTCAGCTTTCTTTACAGTCCAACTCTCACATCCATACATGACTACTAGAAAAACCATAACTTGGACTAGATGGACCTTTGTTGACAAAGTAATGTTTCTGCTTTTTAATATGTTGTCTAGGTTGGTCATAGCTTTTCTTCCAAGGAGCAAGCATCTTTTAATTTCATGGCGGCAGTCACCGTCTGCAGTGATTCTGTAGCCCCCCAAAAAATAAAGTCTCTCAGTGTTTCCCCATCTATTTCCCATGAAGTGATGGGACCAGATGCAATGATCTTAGTTTTCTGAATGTTCAGTTTTAAGCCAACTTTTTCCCTCTCCTCTTTCCCTTTCCTTTTTAGTTCTTCTTCACTTTCTGCCATGAGGGTGGTGTCATCTGCATATCTGAGGTTATTGATATTTCTCCCAACAATCTTGATTTCAGCTTGTACTTCATCCCCAGCATTTCTCATGATGTACTCTGCATAGAAGTTAAATAAGCAGGGTGACAATATAGGCCTTGACATACTCTTTTCCCTTTTTGGAACCAGTTTGTTGTTCCATGTCTAGTTCTAACTGTTGCTTCCTGACCTGCATATAGGTTTCTCAAGAGGCAGGTCAGGGGGTCTGGTATTCCCATCTCTTGAAGAATTTTCCACAGTTTATTGTGATCCACACAGTCGAGGGCTTTGGCATAGTCAATAAAACAGAAATAGATGTTTTTCTGGAACTCTCTTGCTTTTTCCATGATCCAGCAGATGTTGGCAATTTGATCTCTGGTTCCTCTGCCTTTTCTAAAACCAGCTTGAACATCTGGAAGTTCACGGTTCATGTATTGCTGAAGCCTGGCTTGGAGAATTTTGAGCATTACTTTATTAGCGTGTGAGATGAGTACAATTGTGTGGTAGTTTGAGCATTCTTTGGCATTGCCTTTCTTTGGAATTGGAATGAAAACGGACCTTTTCCAGTCCTGTGGCCACTGTTGAGTTTTCCAAACTTGCTGGCATATTGAGTGCAGCACTTTCACAGCATCATCTTTCAGGATGTGAAATAACTCAACTGGAATTCCATCGCCTCCACTAGCTTTGTTCGTAGTGATGCTTTCTAAAGCCCACTTGACTTCACATTCCAGGATGTCTGGCTCTAGGTGAGTGATCACATAGTATTAAATATATATAAACACAGTTTACTTTTGTGTTTTTTTAAATCAAAATATAACCATGTGTAATATAGACAGACAAAAAATAAAATAAAAACTCACGAATGGAAAAATCATGGCAAAAAGGAGTGGTGTAGGACTTCCCTGGTAGCGTAGTGGATAGGAATGATCTACCTGCCACTGTGGGGGACAGAGTTTGATCCAGGAAGATCTCACATGCCACGGAGTAACTGGGCCCATGGGCCACAACTACGAGCCTATGCTCCAGAGGCAAGTACTGAGTCCATGAGCTGCAACCACTGAAGCCAGTGCACTCTAGAGCCTATGCTCCACAACAAGAGAAGCTACTGCGATGAGAAGCCCGAGAAAAACAACAAATAGCCCCAACTCGCTGCAACCTGAGAAAGCCTCCCACATAGCCATGAAGACCCAGTGCAGCCATTAACAAAAATGCATAATTTTTTTTAAAAAGTACTTTAAAAGAAAAATAAAAGGAACAGTGTAAAGCTTATAATCCATTTAAATAAAGATTAGACACTATGGGAACTGTGGATATAGAAAAGAATGTTTTGCTAACCTCAATGAAGTAAAATAACATAATTAATAAAAATTCAGAGGGATAGAGAAGAGAGGCTGGAGCAAGTGTGTACGGACTCACATAAACTTCCTTATTGGCTGCACATCATAGATACTATAAAAATTGAAATGTAATTATAAATGATAATTCCAATCTATTATAGTTATTCAGATTTTTTTAAACTTCAGACAGATTTATTAGTAGATAATATAGTAAAGAACTATTTATTTTAAATTCAGAAATTCCTCAGTTTTACAGGCTTCCTAAATGAGATTAAATACTGCATTTTTAAGGAAAGCATTTTTGATCCAATTTTTCTAAAATTACGTAAAACTAGGCAGATGAAAAAAATATCTACAGTGATATTCGTCAAATGATAATGATGGTTATTTCTGAGTGATATGATAGATACAGGATACTTTTTTAAAAATGTCCTTCTGAATAACTTTTTGTATTGTAGGATTACAAAAATAATGGGCATGCATCATTTCACTCAGTTTAATTTAAAAAAACCCACATCCATTATGTAAATTAGTTTGTTATACACAATTTATATTCTAAAGGGTATTCAAAATTTATAACCTGAAAAAAGGCCTTGACAAAAAAGTAAAGGAGAAATTTACCCATCTCATAAGAACAGAAAACACACAAATTTACCATTTTCACTGTAACATGTATGGCAAACTCTATGAAAAATTTTACCCTCTTTCCCATTTCAGAAGCCCAGGCAGTGGAAGGAGGCCAGGTGGTGTTAAGTCAGAGGCCAGAGACTGGAAAGGCAGGCACAGTTATGCCACATCATACTGCTAACTTTACTTCTTAAAACTACAGAGTCTTAGCTGTCAAGTCGCATCTCACCCCCTTTGTTTCTGCTTCACTGCTGTAACTCCTAGCCACACCAGGTGCTCAACTATACCTCCTCCTTCAGCTTTGTGTACTCCCTTTTTGCAGTCTGGAATCTGTTACAGATGTGGTTCCAACCTTGGCTGCAACAGTGGAAACAAGTGGGAAGCTTTGAGACGTTCACTAGGGAGGGGTTAGCAGTTTTTGAGGCACTAGCCTACTATGTTCCCCCCCTGTGCCTGGCAAAGTAATAAAGCCAGTCCTTCCTTCTCCTCCTAACAGAAAAAGAAACAAACAGAACCACAATGATGATGGGGGTCCAGCCCCAGAGACTTAAATTTAATTGATCGTGGGTACAGTCTGGGAGCTTTCAAAGCTCCCCAGGTGACTTATGTACAGCCAAGGTTGAGAAGTACTGTATGGTAGCCTTTTTGACCTTTTCCAGCTTTCTCTGTATCCCTTGAGGCTTTTCCTCCAGATCTTCATACTCACTTTATCCCCAGGGAATAAAAGAGATGATAAATGGATGACACATCCATAGTACCACTACACGGAATACACAAAATCTCTGTCCAAAGAGAACAAGGACATCTAGTATTCACGCACCTAAGTTTTGCAGTACAGTCAAATCTAAGAATATAAAGCTTTTTGTGAGAACAAAGCAGACAGGCCCTTTCCGTGATAACTTTAGGAGTCATATACTCCTGGGAACACTGAATGGTGATTAAAATCCAGTTGCATAGAATTCAGGTGGCTGAGAGGGCAGTGGAAATAGAATTAGTTTCTAGTTTCAGACTAGAACAGACTTTTAAAAGGCTTTGTAGTCATTCTCCTACCTCTCTCTGCTGTTGGTTCAAATTATGTGAATTTCTCTGGCAGAGGGCAATCGTCTCTACCATGGTCTCTTCAACATCCTTCAATGAGGGATCCTCTTTGGTATCTAAAGTCAGAAAAATTGTTAATATCACTCAAGGGTATAATACTGATAATCTCAAAGCTTCTGTAAAAAATTAAACATTTTTTTCTCTGCATATTTTTAGGTTTCATATTTACATATAATCATTTACATATAATCATGTGTAAGACCTGATACTGAGGTTTAGTAGATTAAAAAGCAGACAATTGTTTGCCACAGCCTTCTATATAAATGTTTGACATTCCTAGGACATAGAAAGCACATCATATTAATACTTAGCATTATAATGTACTTTAGCTATGGAAAAATCCCCAGTTGTTTGTGGATTTGTTAGTAGAAATATCTTTTACAGGTCTCCCTCTATTTCTTTAATGTACATATTTCTTCAAGATACTATTTCAGGCACTTTTCTCTTCATTTCTTTTTCAATAACTTCAGCCACTCTTCTGGTTTTACCTCCTATGTCCTTGCTGATAACCTTCAAATATATACCGCCGGCTCTTATTCTTTTCATAATCTGCAGGCTGAATTCTCACCAGGCTCTAGGCATCCATTTCTACATGGGCATCCTGCAATCTCCTTGAACTTTCGTATGTGCAAAACCTAGCCCAGTCCTCTCACTTCAAATAGGCTCCAAACCCTTACATTTCAAAACTAACAGAACCATGACCTTTAAGTCAACCAGTTTATAAATCTTCACCATCTTTAATGCTTTCATCCATACATTCAAATAAATAGTTAATTTTGCTAATTCCATATCCATGCTCCCATATATCCACGGCTTTTACCTGACGGAGCCCTTCAGCACCTCGTTTGCACTGTAGCTTAATTTCTGACTCCCAAATCTTGGCTCCCTCGTTCCCTTTTATACTGCCACTACAGTTGTCCTAGGGCTACCCTGGTGGTTCAGCGGTAAAGAATTCGCCTGCCAATGCAGGAGACATGGGTTTGACTGGAGGTCAGGAAGAGCCTCTGGAGAAGGAAATGGCAACCCGCTCCAGTATTCTTGCCTGGGAAGTCCCAGAGGAGCCTGGCAGGCTACCGTCCATGAGGTTGCTAAAGAGTCAGACACGACTGAGTAGCTAAACACTAGTTCTCTCAAGCACAAGTCCAAACGTGAGTCTCACCCATGAAAAACTAATTTTTACCAACAGAATGTCAATAAACCTCTGATCCTAAGTAAACACAGTAAACATCCTGGGGCATCGTTTCACCAGATTATTTCCCAAGGTTACTAGTCAGGCACTTTCATCTTCATGTTCTCCTTAACCCAGAAGCTCCTTTTCTTGCTTTTGTCTTTCAAATTCCTACTCATTATTCCAGTCATGATTACTTCCAAGGTTGCATCTTCCACAAAAGAAACTCAGTTACAGATAGTTTCCCAATTGTGCCCAATCCTTTGTCACTCTCACTGCCTCTCTACTACAGTATTTGACTCTACCTGCATTGGAAGTTTTTTTTTTTTTTTTAAACATATCTATCTCCTTCAAGCGAGTTAGCTCTTTGGATGAGGACTGGGTTTTAGCCATCTGTGTGTAACCCACAGGAACTAGCTCACTGTTGTGCAATTACCAAATCCTCCAAAATTCTTAAGCACACCGTCAAAACTGGAAGGCAGCTATGCTTACTACTATACCACCAATGCACATTGTCAAAATTGAATCTGACAGTAGATGGTAGTTATGAGACTATTACTGAGAAATTTATCCTCGTTGGAATTCAAAGAACTGGCTTCCCTAGACATATCACCTGCAAATCACTGTAGTGATTTAGGGAAACATTCTTATTTTTCCCATATTCTTTCATGTAGTATCTGCAAAAATTACTTTCATAACAGAAAACTGGAAAAGAAAACTACTATAATTGCAACAAATCTAGCAGTCAAATTGAACACTTACTGACAGCACAAAAACCGTAACTAAATGCTTAGTTGAACTACATAAAGAAAAGTCAACTGTTTATGGAAGTTCTAAGAACAAATACTCTATGGGGAATTAGGGTAAAGGTGTTTAGAGGACTGTGTGGGCCAAGGAATTCAAGAAATGTGTTAGTGAGTTAAAAAGGTAAAACAATCTAAAAATCACCTATCCAGTGATTCTCTGAACTTTGGGAGGGCTATTTTGAAAATGTTAAGGAACAGGAAAATGAATAATCCAATTCAAAAGTGGGCAAAAGATCTGGACAGACATTTCACCAGAGAAGATAAAGAAAATGGCCAACAAAGTACAAGAAAAAAATGTTCAACATCACCATTACACAAATGCATATTAAAACCATGAGGAGATGCTATCTCATACCTAATAGGGTGGCTACCACCAAGAAAACAGAAAATAACAAATGTTAGTGGAGAACTTGAAACTCTTGTGCATTGCTGGTGAGAGTGTAAAATGATATTGCCGTTATGGAAAATGGCATGGTGTTTCTTCAAAAAATTAAAAACAGAACCACCATTTAGCTTCTGCTGCTGCTGCTGAGTCACTTCAATCATGTCCAACTCTGTGTGACCCCATAGATGGCAGCCTACCAGGCTCCCCCATTCCTGGGATTCTCCAGGCAGGAACACTGGAGTGGGTTGCCATTTCCTTATCCAATGCATGAAAGTGAAAAGTGAAAGTGAAGTCGCTCAGTCGTGTCTGACTCTTTGCGACCCCAGGACTGCAGCCTACCAGGCTCCTCTGTCCAGGGGGATTTTCCAGGCAAGAGTACTGGAGTAGGGTGCCATCGCCTTCTCCAACCATTTAGATTAGCAATCCATATATCCAGCAATATATATCCAGAAGAAGGGAAAGCAAGGATTCAAAGAGATGTCTGTATACTCATGTTCACAGCAGCACTGATCACAACAGTCGAAAGGGAGAGGCAGTCCAAGCGCCCATTGATAGATGAATGGGAAAACAAAACGCAGCATATACATAAAACAAGAGCATTATTCAGCCTTAAAAAAGAGTGAAATTCTGCATGTGCTACAACATAGATAAATCTTGAAGACATTATGCTAAGTGTAATAAGCTAGACACAAACGGACAATTACTACTTGATTCTACTTATATGAGATATCTAACCCAGAGTAATCAAATTCATCAAGTCAGAAAGCAGAATGGTGGTTACTAGGGGCTGAGTGGGGAGGAGGGAATAAGGAGTAACTGATGGGCAAGGAATTTCAATTTGGCGAGGTGAAAAGGTTCTAGAGATGGATGCTGGTGATGATTGTACAACAGTGTGTATGTACTTATTGCCAATGAATTGTACACTTAAAAATGGTAAAACACTGAATTTTATGTGGCACTTATTTTACCACACTTTTACAAAATAAATAATTTTTTAATATCAAGGAAAATAATAAAAATTACATATCTATCTGTGACAAAGTCATTCAAGATTCTAAACTTCAAGTTTTACTGCTTTCTGTTAAAATCATGTAAGCTCAAAACAGAAACATTGGCTATTACTTACTGATTAGAAGCTCTGCTTTGTTGTTGTTCAGCACATTAACTTTTAAAATGTAAGTTATGTATCTCATTTATAATAACCAAAACATAAGAACAAAAGTATAGCCAAAAATTAATACCAGTGAAGAATATCTAATTTTCTGTATAATGAAATGACCTCTAGTACTGACAATTAGCATCACAAAAGCACAATGGTTTATATTACTTCCTATTATGAGCCTTGAAAACAAGTCAAAATTTGGATCAATGATAAACAGCAATATACAAATCAATGTAATTATTACTTAATAAATGTAGTTTTTCATTTAATACATTATAAAACATGGGGTCCACAGAAAAAAAAATTGCAAATTACACTCAAGAACTTACTTTCATCTTGATGTATTATCTCTTGAAGTTTGCTCTGTAGTCTCTAGGAGGTAAAAGGAACACTTTATATTTCTAATCCACCAACACCTGAATTAACATATTTTAAAGGTAAAATCCAAGAAACAACAAGGTTTTTAAGAATGCTCTCTGTCATTCAGAGGAGAACATCTGTGTATAGAGAAAGCACAGCTAGTAGTACTGGAAGTGACCCAAAGCATCAAATATCACTTATTCTGCCCCACTTTTGCTTCTGTTGTCCCACCACACAGTCATCATTGCTAGTCTTTAGGCACAGTAATGGGGATTAGGGTTAATCCATGCTTTGGATAAGGGAATAAAATTCACACTCAATTATGAGAAAAAGGGATGGGTACAAAGAAAAAGGACATGACAAGTCTATCACCACAGCATAGGGCACAGCCTTGGGGGACATCTTCTAGATCTGCAGTGGTAGCATCTACTGCTCCACTGAATTCTAGATCCTCAGACACTCCTAACTGATATTCCAAAGGCTTTTTAATATAGACTGAAGTTGACCTTAATACATCTCTTCTACCCCAAATCTGCTTCTTTCCTTGAGGTCCTTTATAGGCTAATGGTAAGCTAAAAGTCAGAATCATCGTTAACTGCTCCCTCTCATTCACCCCATACCATATTCAAATGATCAATAAGTTCTTAAATCCAACTTCTCGTTTCACTTCACCAGAACCGTCACACCCACTCAAGCCCTCCTGATTCACTGCTGCAATAGCCTCGCAAGTGCTCTCTGCTTCCAGTTTTATGTCCTCCTTCTCTGCATCCCACAGATTCTCCTACAGTCAACAGAACAGTCTTAATGAAACAACATCACATCAGTTTCTTGTTTAAAAACCTTTAGTTCATCCTGGGTGAAAACACAATCAGCCCTAATTCTTTAGCATGTCCTACAAAATCTTTCTAAATCTGGATCGAGTCTTTGTTTCCAGCCTGACCTGCCTATTTATACACTGATAGCTGAGCCCTAGTAAAGCTACTGGCTCATCTCCTAGCAGTTTGTATTCCTTTGTATTTTGCAAACGATCGCCTTATTCCCTGCAAAGATCTCTCACTTCTCCATTTCCCATCCATACCAAGAATACATTTACTTATCCTTTAAAATTGGGTTCATGGTATCATCAACAAATAAATTGCAAGGAAAAAAAGAGACGAAAGAGTAACCTAGAGATTAAAAGGGGTTAAGAGCCTATACAAATTCTCTGTGGAATATTGTTATTGGCCTGTTTCACAATTATATGGCTAGAAAAAAACTAGAAGCTAATGTGAACTATTTTTTAAAATATAAATAGGACATCCCTAATCTATTCCTAGCTAGATGACAATGTTTAAAAAATGGATATATAATCACACACATTAGGATGGCTATTACCAAGAAAATAAAAAATAACAAGTGTTGGTGAAGAGAAATAGAAACTTTGGTGCACTGCTGGTGAGAATGTAAAACAGTAATAGTCGCTACAGAAGAACGGTATGGCAGTTCTTTAAAAATTAAAAATAGAATTGCCATTTGATTCAGCAATCCCACTTCTGGTATATATTCAGCAATCCCACTGAAAGCAAGGACTCAAGAAGATATTAGTACACCCATGTTTACAGCAGCATTATTCACAACAATCAAAATGTGGAAGCAACCCAAGTGTCCATTGTTGAATGAATGGAAAAACAAAATGTAGTATATATATAATGGAATATTATTCAGCCTTAAAAGATGAATGAAATTCTGACATGTGCTACAATATGAATAAATCTTGAAGACATTATGCTAATTGTAATAAGCTAGACACAAAAGGACAAATTTCTTGATTCCTTTTATGTGAGGTACCTAGTGATCAAATTCCCAGAGTCTAATGTAGAATGGTGGTTGCCAGGGGCTAGCAGGCAGGGAAGAATATCTGGTCTAATGAGTTTGGGAAGTTGAAAAAGAGATGGATGATAGCGAGGTTACATAGCAATGTGAATATACTTAATGCCACTGAAATGGTAAATTTTATTTTATAACAATTAAAAGAAATTTTTTACAAAACTGATATAACACCAACTGCTGTTGGAATGTAGAGCAATCAGAACTCTCATACATTACTGGTGGAACATAAAATGCTACAGCCATTGTGGAAGGAGGTCTGCTAACTTCTTATAAAACTAAACCTCTACCTATCTTGTGAGGCACCAATTCCATTCCCCAGTACTGACCCCAGGGAAAGGAAAACATTTTTGTACAGGAGCAGTCATAGCAACTTTACTCATAATAGCAAAACACTTAGAGATAGCTCAGGTGTCAATCAACAGGAGAGTGGATAAACTGTGATGTAATCATACAATTAAATACTACTCAACAATAAAAGGAACTGATATATGTAATAACAGAGATAAATCTTGAAAACATTATGCCAAATGGAAGAAGAATTACATGAGTATCTATGGGATGATTCCATTAATATGAATGAACAAAAAGGCAAAACTAATCCACAGAGAAAAAAATTCAAATTGTTCTCTCTGAGGGGACAGAATTGGGAACTGACTGTGAAGGAACTTTCTGGGCTGAAGGTAATGTTCTCTTATCTTGTTAGGCACTGGAGTTAACCAAGTGCATGCATTGGTTACGATTCATTAAATGGTACATTTAAAACTGGAGGATTTTGTTGGATGTAAATTTTACCTTAAAAAAATACAAAGAAAGACTGACTCAAGTTAAAGACATGCACGATAAAAATATCTAGGGAGAAAATGTACTGCTGTCTGCAACTTACTCTGAAACATAAGAAACTGATTGATGAACACTTACACAATGTTATATGTCAATTTTATCACAAGAAAAAAAAATAAATTGATAAATGGATAGAGGGCTAGACAGAAATATGACAAAGCAAACAGAGTAAAATGTTACCTTTAGCATTATTAAGAAGGCACCATGAATATCTCCTTTCTTTTCTAATAGATAAGCAGTGACTTCACAAAGTTGATACTTCTGGGTAATCTAGCAAAGAAAAAAAGATGAAGTTTTTGTTGAAAAATCTTGTTTGTGGAGTCAAAATATCCTAGTAAGGATGAGAAAGCTCCATAACAATAAATAATGAATTCATATGCTAAACAGTATATTACTGATACTCTACAGCATAACATGCAAATATTTGTCTTTCTAGTCTTAGAGTGGCCTATTTGGGACTACAAGTGAACCAAAGTCATTCATTCTCTTTTCACTTTTTTAAAAAGTTGTTATGCACCTGAATTATGTATATCCACTGAACAAAAAGTAACATGTATACATAAATAGTAATAATATACACCAGAAATTGATAAGTGTAATTATTCATAAAATATTTAGAACAAAATGACAATGAAAACACTATAAATTAGCTTGTGGGATCTTAATAAAAATTAATAAACCAAGAGTTTCTAATAAGTTAAAAAAGAAATATCAGTTAAGCTAAGAAAAAAGAAAATAAATACAGAAAAGAATGTCATAAAAAGAAACAACACTGAGATTTAAAAAAATCCTACGTTAGTCTTTGAAAAGACTAATAAATTAAACTTTCTCAGGAGTAAGAAAAAAGAAAGGCACAAATAACATATTAACAGGTGAACAGATCAAACAGGGAAGATGTAATCATCTTAATGAATGCAGAAAAAGTAATACAATGCAGCACTCATTTCTGACAAAAACAAAAACAATACAAAACACTGTAACCCAAACTGGTAACTGAACTTTCTTAGTTTAATAAAAATCATCTATTAGAATCCTAAAATAAATACCATATTTAATATAAAATGTTAGACACATCCCCTTTTATTATTTATCTTTTTTAGTTCTACCAGTTTATTGCTACCAACCCATCTCCCTCCATCCTCACGCACACATGCTCAGTCATGTAACCCCATGGACTGCAGCCCGCCAGGCTCCTCTGTCCATGGACTTTTCCAGGCAAGAATACTGGAGTGGCTTGCCATTTCCTTCTCCAACTTTTTAAATCAGAAATAAGGAGAGAACACATATTATCACTGCTTCTGTTCAGTAATATCCCAGAGTTCCCAGACATCTGATGAGGGAATAAAAAAAAGTATAAGATTGGAAAACAACGCACAAAAATTAACAGCACATACCAGCACTAACCAATCTTTAAAAAGTCATTTCAAAAAATTTCCTTTTAGAAATCTCATTTCCAATGAGGCCAAGTGGCCATGGAGGGAGTGGAGCCACCTCATGCCAGGGCCCTGCATCTAGCCAGAGCGGAGAGCCACTGCAAGGATTAGCGTGCATGCCTGTACCTGGGAGGGAGCAGCAGCTGCCTGGACTTTGACCCTGCCTCCAGCCTTGGCAGTGTCTGTCACTGCCCACACACAATTAAATGCAATTATCAGGAAGGACTGGAACCAGCTCAGGCCCTCAGCCTGCCTCTAACTAGGGTGGAGACTGCCATTGCTGATGCAACTGCACAAAGGTAAAAACGGATCCAGCTTATTAGTGTGGCTTCAGCCACTCTGGCCTGGACCCTGCCTCTACCCAATGTGTGCACACCAGGAAAAAAAGGGAACAAATTGGATTTCCCTAGTAGTCCAGTGGTTAAGAATCCATCAGCCAAAGTGAAGAACCTAAGCTACTCCATTTTGTTAAAAGAAAAACTCCATTTTGTAAGGTTCCGGGAAAAGAGCCTTTGGAAATCCCCGGACCTCACCCCACCGCCCACGAGCCAATCGGACCCCAGACCAAAATCTCCTGACTTAACGCTCAGGAACTTGTGGTCTACCTAGACAATAGGGACCAATCAAGAACCAACACACAACCCTTCGAAAGAAAGTGACCAATCAGACGTCCCCCTACCTAGAAATCCTTTTTCTCCATGTATACTCCCTATATAAGCGATGTAATCCAAAACCGGGGCTCCTCCCTATAGCTGCTGTGTCGGTAACAGTGGGAGCCCCAGCTCGAGCTTGGTAATAAAAACTCTCTTGCTTTTGCATCAGGTATCGGCTCCCTGGTGGTTGTTGGGAGATTTCGCGACTTGGGCATAACAAATGCAAGGGACTCAGATTCAATCCCTGGTCTGGAAAGATCCCACATGCTGCAAATCAACTAAGCCAGTGTGCCACAGATACTAATCCGGTGCTCTTCAGCCCACGAGCAGCAACTTCCGATCCTGTGTGCTACACCTACTGAAACCTGGGGGCCTAGAGCTCCCGCTCTGCAAGAAGAGAAGCCACTGCAATGAGAAGCTCATGTACCACAGGAAGAACAGCCCCCGTTCACCACAAGAGTAGCTCCTGCTCACTGCAACTCGAGAAAGCTCACGCATAGCAATGAAGACTGAGCACAGCCATAAGTAAATAACAATTGCTAATTAAAAAAAAAAAAAAAAAAGTGGAACAATCTTAGAAGTGCAGTCCCAAGCCCTCAGGTCCCAGCCATACCCTGAACCATGGCGAAAGCACCATCACATTGGGAAGAAACCCTGTTCCAGACCCTCAGGCCTTGGCATCACCGCTGACAGGGTAGTGACTCTAGCCCTGCATGCCAGCAATACAGAGCCTGATAGCACAAAACAGGGAAGGACGCACGCAGCCTACGCTCACTTTAAATTTAGCTCTTCCACCGATGCCACTGGGGACAAGCAGACTTCATAGGGATGCTCCCACATATGGACATGCCTTCAAGACTGGGAACTGTTTCACATAATCTCACAGAGAAAAACAGAGAATGTCAAACAAGATATAAAAAACAGGAATGTGTTTCAGATGAAAGAGAAAAATTCATTAAGGGGATGGGAAACAAAAAGTGATAAATAATTTACCTGAAAAGAGTTCAAAGCATTACTAATAAAATGCTATCTGAAAGAGGGAAAATAGATGAACACAGTGATAACTGAAACAAAAAGAAACTAGAAAAGAGGATTATCAAAGCTGAAGAATTCAACAAGAAGAATTTAAAATACACAAGGAGTTAACAGAAGAACGAAAAACAAGTTAAAACCGACACCAAAAATATACAAAGAACCATAAGACACCACTACAAACAACTATATACAAATAAAACGGACAACCTAGAAGAAATGGACAAATTCTTAGAAAGATACAACCTTTTAAGACTGTAAGGGAAAGAAACAGATAATATGAACAGACCAACCACAAGTACCAAAACCAAAATTACGATTTAAAAACTTCCAACGAACTGAAGTCCAGGTACCAACTGCTCCACAGGTGAATTCTATCAAGCATTTCGGTTCAGTCACTTAGTCACGTCTGACTCTCTGCGACCCCATGGATTGCAGCACACCAGGCTTCCTTCCCTGTCCATCACTAGCTTCTGGACCTTACTCAAACTCATGTCCATCGAGTCAGTGACGCCATCCAATCATCTCATCCTCTGTCGTCCCCTTCTCCTCCTGCCTTCAATCTTTCCCAGCATCAGGGTCTTTTCCAATGAGTCAGCTGTTCGCATCAGGTGGTCAAAGGATTGGAATTTCAGCTTTAGCATCAGACCTTCCAATGAATATGCAGGACTATTTCCTTTAGGATGGACTGGTTTAATCTCCTTGCAGTCCAAAGGATTCTCAAAGTCTTCTGCAACACCACAGTTCAAAAGCATCAATTCTTCAGTGCTCGGCTTTCTTTATAGTCCAACTCTCACATCCATACATGACCACTGGAAAAACCATAGCTTTGACTAGATAATCTTTGTTGGCAAAGTAATGTCTCTGTTTTAATATGCTGTCTAGGTTGGTCATTGCTTTTCTTCCAAGGAGAAAGAAAATTTTAATTTCATGACAGCAGTTATCATCTGCAGTGATTTTGGAGCCCAAGAAAATACTCTCTCATTGTTTCCATTGTTTCCCTTCTATTTGCCATGAACTGATGGGACCAGATGCCATGATCTTCGTTTTCTGAATGTTGAGCTTTAAGCCAACTTTTTCACTCTCCTCTTTCACTTTCATCAAGAGGCTTTTTAGTTCTTCTTCACTTTCTGCCATAAGGGTGGTGTCATCTGCACATCTAAGGTTATTGATATTTCTCCCAGCAATCTTGATTCCAGCTTGTGCTTTATCCAGTCCAGCGTTTCTCATGATGTACTCTGCATATATGTTAAATAAGCAGGGTGACAATATACAGCCTTGCCGTACTCCTTTTCCTATTTGGAACCAGTCTGTTGTTCCATGTCCAGTTCTAACTGTTGCTTCTTGACCTGCATACAGATTTCTCAGGAGGCAGGTCAGGTGGTCTGGTATTCTCATCTCTTGAAGAATCTTCCACAGTCTGTTGTGATCCACACAGTCAAAGTCTTTGGCATAGGCAATAAATCAGAAGTAGATGTTTTTCTGGAACTCTCTTGCTCTTTTAGAGAAGAGTTAACACCTATCCTTCTGAAACTCTTTAAAAATATTGCAGAGGAAGGAACACTCCCAAGTTCATATTATCAGGCCACTATCACTCTGATACCAAAACCAGACAAAGGCACTACCAAAAAAAATTTACAAGCCAATATCACTAATGAATATAGCCATAAAAACACTCAAGAAAATACTAGCAAACTGAAACCAACAATGCATTAAAAGGGTCATACCATGATTAAGTGGGATTTATTCCAGAGATGCAAGGATTCTTTAGTATCCATAAATCAATCCACATGATACACTACATTAACAAACTGAAGAATAAAAACCATAAGTTCATCTCAACAGATGCAGAAAAGCTTTTGACAAAATAAAAAACCCATTTATGATTAAAAAAAAAATCTCTCCATAAAATGGGCATAGAGGGAACTTATCTCAACAAGATAAGGGCCATATATGACAAGTCCACGAGCTTCCCTGGTGGCCCAGATGGTAAAGAATCTGCCTGCAATGTAGGAGACAGAGGTTTGATCCCTGGGTCAGGAAGATCCCCTGGAGAAGGTAATAGCTACCCATTCCTGTATTCTTACCTGAAGAATTCCATGGACAAAGGAGACTGGATGGGCTATAGTCCATGGGGTTGCAAAGAGTCAGAGACAACTGAGCAAGCAACATTTTTTTCTCTTCATGACAAGACCACAGCAAACAATATTCTCAACGGTGAAAAACTGAAAGCATTTTCTCTAAGATCAGGAACAAGACAGGGATGTCTACTCTGGTCACTATTATTCAACATAGTCTTTGAAGTCTTAGCCATGGCAATCAGAGAAGAAAAGGAAATAAAAAGAAATTCAAACTGAAAAAGAAGTAAAACTGTCACTGCTTGCAGATGGTATGATACTACGCATAGAAAATCCTGAAGATGTCTTTAGCTGCCTTTAGTCTTTTAGGATCAGAAAACTACTAGAGCTAATCGATGAATCTGGTAAAGTTGCAGGATACAAAATAAATGTACAGAAATCTCTTGCATTCTTATACACTAACAATGAAAGATCACACAGAGAAATTAAGGAAACAATCCCATTTACCTTTGCAACAAAAAGAATAAAACACTTAAGAATAAACCTACCTAAAGAGGCAGAAGACCTATATTCAGCAAACTATAAGATACTGATGAAAGAAATCAAAGATGACACATTCGGATGGAGTGATATACCATGTTCTTGAATTAGAAGAAGCAATATTGTGAAAATGACTATACCACACAAAGCAATCAGTAGATGCAATGTAATCCCTATCGAATTACCAATGACATTTCCCACAGAATTAGAAGCAAAAATTTTACAATTTAAATGGAAACACAAAAGACCTCAAATAGCCAAACCCATCTTAAGAAATAAGGAGCTGGAAGAATCAGGTTCCCTAACTCAATGCTATATTACAAAGCTACAGTTATTAAGACAGCATGGCCCTGGCACAAAAACAGAAATACAAAAGAACAGGAAAGAAAGCCCAGAGATAAACACACACACATATGGTCACCCCATCTATGACAAAGGAGGCAAGAACACACAATGCAGAATAGACAGTCTCTTTAATAAGCAGTGGTGGGAAAACTGGACAGCTACATGTAAAAGAACAAAATTAGAACATTCTCTAACACTGTACACAAAAATAAACTTAAAATGGATTAAAGACCTAAGCTGCTGTGCCAAAGCTATTGAGCCTGTGCTCTAGAGCCCAGGAGCCACAACTACTGAGCCCATGTACACCAACTACTGAAGCCTGTGTGGTCTAGAGCCCATGCTCCTCAACAGGAGAAGCCTCGGCAATCAGAGGCCCATGCACCACTAGAGAGCAGACTCCGCTCACCGTAACTAGAGAGAAGCCTGTGCAGCAATGAAGACCTAACACAGCCAAAAAAGCCACATGGACCATTAACCACGTACATGGAAATATATATATATATATCAATTCCTCTCTTGGTCAGTTTACAAAAATAAATTCCAGATGCATTAAACGCCTAAATGAAAAAAGTCTCAAACTACAAAACTCACATAAGAGGATATCCTTAATGCCATTAAAGTAGGAAATAAAGGTCACACACACAAAATTTTGATACTAAAGGAAAAGACTGATAAATTAAACTACAAGTCACTAAAAACACATTAAAAGACATGCAATAACAGACTGGAAGAGGGCATCTCTGACATATAGAATCAGTAAAGAACCAGAGATCCAGAAATTACAAAGAACTTCTAGAAATCAGTAAGAAAGGGCAAAGTCTTAATAGGAAACTGGACAAATGATATGAATACATAATTCAGAGAAAAGAAAATCCAAAGTGTCACTAAACATATGGAAAGATATGCAATGTCATGAGTAAGCAATGATAATAATCATACTGGCAAATATTAAGAAGTCTAAAATACCAGAAAGCAGCAAGGACATTAAAAAATAGCACATTTCAAACACTAATGATGAGAATGGAAACAAGTAAGAAATCAACTTGGCAATATGAGTAGAATTAAGCTATTCTATTGTTGAAAGAATTCCACTTTCAGGCATACTACTTAGAGAAATCTCAGATGGGTACATAGAAGATATGTACAAAGATGTCCAGAGTAGCATTGTTTATACTGGCAAAAAACTGGCAACACTATGACAGGAAAATATATAAACTGTGGCACAGTCATTGAATAGACATTAAAATGAAAGAACTACTCTGACAATGCAAAACTTTTACTGTTTAGTTTGAGGCTCTTTTTTAAAAAACAAAATTTCTAATCAACTGTTCACGACAACTGAAGTTTTATTTGTTAAAATATTTATTCCTTTGCATGACATGCTAGATTCCCATGGATGTAGCTGACCATTTCTATTGTAAATATTACCTAATTTTACATAAATGGTGTCATTCAGGTTGGTGGTAACCTCAGGGGAGACATGACAGATAAAGGATCATTTTCTCCTATTTCTAAAACAAACAACAAAGATCTGAAGTCAGTATGGCAAAATATTAATATCTAAAGAGTTGGGTTCATGAGCACGTATGTATTTGATATTTTGCACACTTCTGCATATTTTGAAATATTTCATAATTTAGAACAATTTAATCATGCTGGATCATCAAAAAAGCAAGAGAGTTCCAGAAAAACATCTATTTCTGCTTTATTGACTATGCCAAAGCCTTTGACTGTGTGAATCACAATAAACTGGAAAATTCTGAAAGAGCTGGCAATACCAGACCACCTGACCTACCTCTTGAGAAACCTGTATGCAGGTCAGGAAGCAACAGTTAGAACTGGACATGGAAAAACAGACTGGTTTCAAATAGGAAAAGGAGTACGTCAACGCTGTATATTGTCATCCTGATTATTTAACTTATATGCAGAGTACATCATGAGAAATGCTGGGCTGGAGGAAGCACAAGCTGGAATCAAAATTGCCAGGAGAAGTATCAATAACCTCAGTATATGCAGATGACACCACTCTTATGGCAGAAAGTAAAGAAGAACTAAAGAGCCTCCTGAGGAAAGTGAAAGAAGAGAGTGAAAGTTGGCTTAAAGCTCAACATTCAGAAAACTAAGATCATGGCATCTGGTCCCATCACTTCATGGGAAATAGATGGGGAAACAGTGGAAACAGTGGCTGACTTTATTTTGGGGGGCTCCAAAATCACTGCAGATGGTGACTGCAGCCATGAAATTAAAAGACATTTATTCCTTGGAAGGTAAGTTATGACCAACCTAGACAGAATATTAAAAAGCAGAGACATTACTTTGTCAACAAAGGTCCGTCTAGTCAAGGCTATGGTTTTTCCAGTGGTCATGTATGGATGTGAGAGTTGGACTATAAAGAAAGCTGAGCGCCAAAGAATTGATGCTTTTGAACTGTGGTGTTGGAAAAGACTCTTGAGAGTCCCTTGGACTGCAAGGAGATCCAACCAGTCCATCCTAAAGGAGACCAGTCCTGGGTGTTCATTGGTAGGACTGTTTTTGAAGCTGAAACTCCAATACTTTGGCCACCTGATGTGAAGAGCTGACTCATTTAAAAAGACCCTGATGTTGGGAAAGATCGAGGGCAGGAGGAGAAGGGGATGACTGAGGATGAGATGGTTGAATGGCATCACTGACTCAATAGACATGGGTTTGGGTGGACTCTGGGTGTTGGTGATGGACAGGGAGGCCTGGCGTGCTCTAGTTCACGGGGTTGCAAAGAGTTGGACACGACTAAGAGGATGAGCTGAACTGAATCATGTGGGGAGTTTAGGAGTAGATGCAGAAAATACAGGTTACTTTCATCAGTATTGATAGCAAAGACATAATGGCAGCTTAAAAACAACTTTTAAACAGGGAACATACTAGCCTCTTATGGTAGATTAGAACATGTGCGTATATATACATATGCACATATGTGCATACACACACATTTCCATTTGGAATTGGAAGAAAACAAGGAAGGAGAATCAAGGCAATGACTGTGCTAATTGCCATTTAGCCTTGTAAGTCTCACAACACTATCACAAGATTATCTAAACCATCAGTGTCTGCAAGTAAGAGTCTGGTTTTTCCCTTTTACTATTTTTACTGTATTCCTTTTTCTGTGTTTGTCCTGTTGGGTAAAATGCCTGTGAAACTTGATTAATAACAATTATTGGCATGTGCTGTTTCTGACTTCACCAGAATGAACAGAGAGGCAATTTATCACAGCAAAGAAAAGCATGCACCATGGAGTCAAATGAAGTGGGTTCAATCTTCAATGCTAGCACATACTGGGCATAAACTCAGGCAACTGATTTAACATATGCATCTCCCGGTGCTCATTTGCTAAATAGTGAATGATAAACATTGACTCTTTCCTTCTCTACAGCATTGGTCTTACCTGAATAGTTTCTTCTAGGCGGTAGCACTCAAGGACTTGCAGCGTCTCAATAACGTGGTTTGGGCTGAACTGACACAGGAGTTCAATGAACTGCTCTATGATACAGGGAGATATCTG
This sequence comes from Oryx dammah, assembly GCF_014754425.2. Classification (NCBI taxonomy): domain Eukaryota; kingdom Metazoa; phylum Chordata; class Mammalia; order Artiodactyla; family Bovidae; genus Oryx; species Oryx dammah. The sequence goes on along the minus strand of NW_024070186.1, from coordinate 74,528,025 downwards.
CAGCAATTCTTGATTTACATGAATACCTTCCCTGAAAACAGAAAAGGCAAGAGAGTAGCATTATTTAATCATATCTGTAATTAAGGCTACAAATAAAAGGCATGCTAAGTTTCCCAGGTGGCTCAGTGGTGAAGAATCCGCCTGCCAATGTAGGATACGCAAGTTTGATCCCTGGGTGGGCAAGATTCCGTGGAGAAGGAAATGCAACCCACTCCAGTTTTCTTGCCTGTGAAATGCCATGGACAGAGGAGCCTGATGGTCTACAGCGCGTGGTTTTGCAAAGAATTGGACACAACTCAGCGACTAAACAACAACAACACAAAATGTTACCTTAAAACCAAGACTACCTTTTGGTCAGGTAAAATTGTGAGTTAAAAGTCTTAATGTTACTTAGGTTATTAAGGTGAATTATATATGATAGAGACATTCTAAATCACAATGCTTCTCAATTCACCTTAAATAATTATGGAAATGAGATTCAGTGCGGGCTCCTCTAAATCACACACAAAGTTCTATTATTGCTCAAAAAAAAAAAAAAAAAAAAAAAACAACCAAAGATGACTCAGTTTAGTTTGAATAATTAGATCCATGAATGACTATATACAATAAGCCATCTTCCAGTCTCAACAACTGTCCCTACTCTACTTCCCTTATAGTACCAATCACATCATGTTGTAATCACTTCTTTAATTATCTATCTTCGTAAAAGACTATAAATTCTGTGAGGGCAGCCACCAGGTATCTTCTCACTAATGAATTCTCAAAGCCTGCAACAGCATCTTGCACAATGCAGCAACAGCTAATTATTTGGCTATTGTGAAAACAAGCAAGTGGATGAAGAGTGGGATATATTAAATTTATGGTTCATTTGCCTGAAATGTCAGCCATTCACAAAGCTTGCTATTTATAATGCCTACACAAAAGCTGTGGAGGTCGAGGATTAGTTTTATCATGGTGGAGACTACTGGAAATATTTAGAAAAATCAACTGCCACTCATTGGAGATCTAAGAATCATTTTCTCTCTATCCTCAAAATAAGTCAGTTTTTCTGGCAGTCTATCTTCTCTTCAGAATTCCTCAACCAAGGCTCTGTATATAAAGAACTGGAACAGGGTTAAGAAGATACAAAAATGACTTGGAAGGCTAACAGTCTGAATAGACCAATCTCTAGAAATGAAATAGAATCTGTAATTTTAAAAAAAAATCCCTACCAAAAAAAAAAGTCCAGGACCAGATGGCTTCATAGGAGAATTCTACTAAATATACAAAGAACTTACACAGATCCTTCTCAAACTCTTCCAAAAGAACCAAAGAGGAAGGAATACTCCCAGAGACGTTTAATGAAGCCACTGTCACCCTAATACCAAAACTAGACAAAGACACACTACCAAAAAAAGAAAATTACAGGTCAATACCTTTGATAAATATAGATGCAAAAATTCTTAACAAAATATTAGCAAACTGAATCTAACAACATATAAAAAAGGTCATACACCACGACCAAGTTGGATTCAACACAGTGTCACAAGGATGGTTCAACATATGCAGATTAATCGATGTGATACATCACATCAACAAAAGAAAGGGCAGAAACTATATGATGATCTCAACAGACGCAGAAAAAGCATTTGATAAAATTCAACATCCATTCATGACTTAAAAAAAAAAAAACCCTTACAAAGATGGATATAGAGGGAACATAGCTCAACATAAAAGCTGTTTATGACAAACCCACAGCCAATATAATATTCAACAGTGAAATGCTGAAAGCCTTCACACTAAAATCTGGAACCAGACAAAGATGCCTCTCACTACTTCCCTTCAAGATCATATTGGAATCCCTGCCACAGCAGTCAGACAAGAAAGAAAAGGGTATTCAAATTGGTAGAGAAGAGGCTAAATTATCATTATACACAGATGATGTGATACTATATATAGAAAACCTTAAAGACTCCACACAAAAACTACTAGAACTGATAAATGAATTCAGCAATGTAGCAGGATACAAGATTATCAAACAGAAATCAATGACATTTCTTTATACTAACAGTGAAATAGCAGAAAGGGAATATATATATTTAAAAAAACACCTTTTGAAATTGCATCCAAAAAAATTTTACCTCCCAGGAGGTAAAAGACTTTCATGCTAAGAACTACAAAACATTAATAAAGGAAACTAAAGATGATTCAAAGAAAAGGAAATATATCCCATGCTCTTGGGTTGGAAGAATCCTGTTAAAATGGCAATACTACCCAAAGCAATCTACTGATTTAATGTGATTGCTATCAAATTACCCATTTTTCACAGAACTAGAACAAATATCCTAAAATTTATATGGAACCATAAAAGACCCAGAATTGCCATAGTAGTCTTGAGGAAAAAGAAGAAAAACAGGAGACATAACCCTTCCAGACTTCAGACAAAGCTTTGATTACAAAGCTACAGTTATGATTAAACAGTGTGCTACTGGCCCAAAAACAGATATATGGACCAATGAAACTGTAGAACAGAGATCCCAGAAATAAACCCACACACCTATGGTCAATTAATCTTTGACAAAGGAGGCAAGAATATAAAATGGAGAAAAAATAATCTCTTCAGCAGGTGGTGCTGGAAAAGTTGAACAGCTGCATATAGATCAAAGAAGTTAGAGCATACCCTCACATTGTGCACACACATGAGCTCAAAATTGCTCAAAGACTTATTTATAAAACAAGACACCATAGAACTCCTAGAAAAGATCATAGGCAAAAAATTCTCTGACATAAATTATAGCAATGTTTCCTTAGGTCAGCCTCCCAAGACAATAGAAATAAAAACAAACAACTGGTACGTAAGCCAATTACAAGCTTTTGCACAGCAAATGAAATATAAACAAAACAAAAAGACAACCTATGGAATGGGAGAAAGTATATGTAAACGATGGCACTGGGGCTTAATTTTCAAAATATACAAACAGCTTCTACAACTCAACAACAAAAAAACAATCCAATCAAAAAATGGACAGGAAAACCTAAACAGAAACTTCTCCAAAGACATACAGATGTTCAAAAGGCACACGAAAAGATGCTCAACATCACTAATTATCAGAGAAATCAAGTTAAAATGACAATGACGTATCACCTCACACCAGTCAGAAAGGCTATCACTAAAAAGTCTACAAATAACAAATGCTAGAGAGGGTGTGAAAAAATGGGAACCCTCTTACACTGTTGGTTAGAATGTAAACTGGTGCAGCCACTTTGGAAAACAGTATGGAGGTTACTCAAAAAACTAAAAATAGAGTTCCCATATGCCCTAGCAACCCCACTCTTACCCAGAGAAAAGAAAACTCTAATTAAAAAAGATACATGCACTATTCACAATATTCAAGACATGAAAACAACCTAAATGTCCATCAGATGAATAGATAAAAAACAAATGGTGTACACACACACACACATACAGAATATTACTCACCCATCAAAAGGAATTAAATAATGCTATTTGTACCAACATGGATTGACCTAAAGAACATACTAATTGAATTCAGTCAGGAGGAGAAAATAAATACTGCATGCTATCACTTATATGCAGAATCTAAAATACAACACAAATCAACATATCTATGAAACAAAACCAGATTCACAGATACAGAGAACAGACTTGTGGTTGCCAAGGTGGAGGAAGGGACTACAGGTGGGATGGAACGGGAGTCTAGGATTAGCCAATGCAAACCCATATACAGAATGGATAAGCAACAAGATCCTACTGTGTAGCACAGGAAACTATATTCAATATCCTGTGCCAAACCATAATGGAAAAGAATATGAAAAAGAATATGTATATGTATAACTGACTCCCTTTTCCACACAGAAGATATTACCACAACACTTTAAATCAACTGTACTTCATTAAAATCAAATAAAAAATAAATAAATCATTAAACAGGGGGAAAAAAAAAAGGAGAGACAGAGAGACAGCTGGAAAGGTTAATGGTCTAAATCAAGACTTCTAGTTTTTTCTCATAATGGCACATAGAAAATGACCATATTTATCTGGTCCATTAGAAATCAGACTGATTACAAGGTACTCTGTGTACCCTAAGAGATTCCTCTCAAGATTTAAGGGAATCAGTCTTTAAACACAACTGTAACCCAGGTGCAGCACACCAACAGCCATAGGTAGGAATATCTGGACTCGAGAATGATCTAGGGGTTATAAGTATTCTACATGGTGGTACATAGCACTCCTATTTTTATTAGCAAGACCCTGCAGTTACAGAATAGGAATTATATTTAGAATAGAAAATCTTTTCCAAAATAAGAGCTTTATGACCCTCAGTCCTGACCAGAGGTTGGGCAAGGATCTCACTAAATTCTGCTACTTGGGGATTTCAATACATGCTGAGGCTAATGCAGTATCTCCTCAAATAGGCTGTAAATCCCAAAGATCAAGTTTTCCTCTTTCTTTATTTCACAACTGCCTTTAAGGCAGGATTTTGTTAAATGACTGCCTATTCCCTATGTAGACCACCAACGGAGTTCTGATCACATAACTTGAAAACTATCTAAATGTCTGTCCCAACTAAACAATAAAGTCTGAAACCAAAGGCGGTGCTGCATTCATCACCATTTCCCCAGCATTGGCACAGTACTGTCACAAAATAACAGGTGCTCGGTAAACGCACACTGAGTTAAACCGAACTGATGAACTAAACAGTACATTGGACTGTCTTCAAACAGATGGGCCCAAAATGTAGAACAGAGGAGTGAAAATTACAAGGACTAGGGCCGTAAAGTGAGATGTAGCTAGGACTAAGTCCTGTCAGAAAGTTCTACATGGAGAAAATAGGAGATGAAGATGGCACACTCAGGGGAATGACAGTTCTCTTTGTGGAATCAAAGTTGTGTTCAACAGAACACAATTAGGTAGAAGAGAAAGGGAATGCAAGCCAATTCTTGACATCAAGGTAAGTCCGTGTACTTTCCATATGTTTATACACAGTTCAGTTCAGTTGCTCAGTCGTGTCTGACTCTTTGCGACCCCATGAATTGAAGCACGCCAGGCCTCCCTGTCCATCACCAACTCCCGGAGTTCACTCAGACTCATATCCATCAAGTCCGTGATGCCATCCAGCCATCTCATCCTCTGTTGTGCCCTTCTCCTCCTGCCCCCAATCCCTCCCTTCTGCCATCAGGGTCTTTTCCAGTGAGTCAACTCTTCGCATCAGGGGGCCAAAGTATTTGAGTTTCAGCTTCAGCATCAGTCCTTCCAAAGAAAACCCAGGATTGATCTCCTTTAGGATGGACTGGTTGGATCTCCTTGCAGTCCAAGGGACTCTCAAGAGTCTTCTACAACACCACAGTTCAGGAGCATCAATTCTTCAGCACTCAGCTTTCTTCACAGTCCAACTCTCACATCCATACATGACCACTGGAAAAACCACAGCCTTGACTAGACAGACCTTTGTTGGCAAAATAATATCTGCTTTTCAATATGATATCTAGGTTGGTCACAACTTTCCTTCCAAGGAGTAAGCATCTTTTAATTTCATGGCTGCAATCACCATCTGCAGTAGGTGGTGCTAATATTACACCTATGTCAGACTTCTGGTGGAGTCAATTAAAATCAGACATAAGCACCTGCCGATAAACCACAGTACTTAATTCTTTCCAGAACATTTATTCACAAAACCCTTTACAAGTAGTAAAGATGTGAATATGCATCAAACCAAGCAAATCACCCAAATGAATAGATTTTGATGCATTCGTTTTTGAGGGAAATAATGTGTCTGCTGGGAAATGATCAGGAAAATCAACATAATCAAAACTTTAATAAGTAAATTGTAGCATTAACAAATTTACATCCATTTCTGACTGCTGCTTATCAGTCTTACACATAAAAGCAATTTGTTATATCTATTTCTCAAGCATATTTCTATTATGCCTTTTATCAGCTACCTCCTTTGCCAAATACTCATTCCTAATTTTAATGGCTGTCAAAATGATGTATTTTAGACCTAGACTTTATCTGCTCTTTAGGCAATTTCTATTTTAATGACAGAATTGACTCACATGATGTAGACATTTAAATACATATAAAGGGAGAATTTTATAAGACTGACACAAGGCTTTCTTTAGTCAGCTTTAAAATAGAGTATACGTATGTCATTTGAAGCATGCACACAAACACACACACACACACACTCTCTCTCTAAACACACTCCAAAATTCAGGCTGGAGAAAATATTCACTCAGTCTGTGAAAATCAATTAAAATTATAATCTAATATAATTGGCTATTTCTGGGAAGGATAAACTATATGTCAGTTTTGAAAAGCATAACTTAAAAATGATTCTAATATTCAAATTTCTGATTTCAAAATATTTGACAAAGAAAATGAATATTTTGCAAGAATAAAAAAGTCTTGTCTAGTCCTTCCCCTTCATTCTAAAAGCTGCACAAAAATAGGCCAGTCTAGACTGCTTTTCTAGATCTCTGAGAAAGACGACTTCACAGTCTCCATTAGTGAGTTGCTTTGACAACTGTGGGCCACCTCAGCTTAGCCTAAATCCTCACTGTCTGAACTCTTTGCTCATTTCCATATATCCAGCCCTTGGAGGTGGTGGCATACTGATGACTACTCAGTACCTTTGGATTGAGAATGCAAATAATGACTCACAACCCATAAGAGCAAAGAAAATTATTTTCCATATAGTTTTTATTTAAATCAAGTCACTTCATAAAGCCATGAAGCTGAAGTCTCAGCTTTCCACATTTATCCCATATTAAAAATTCCATAGTGGACTCCTGTGCAAATTAAAGAAAAACCTGAGTTTGCCAATTTGCCTGAAAAAATGCTTTAAATGTGTTAATTATAGGTAGCAAAGACAATACCTACAATTTGCACGAAACTGTAACATAATCAACAATAATGTTCCACAAACTGGACAGGTGACTGCCTAGATGGAAACCTGTCCTCCGGCAAGAAGGAAGCCAGTACTCAGTCTCTCCACTCTCCATGCTGACCCTGCATGCTGTGCAGAGCTGCCGGTATTCCTCAGAGAGGAACAGCTGCAATCTTATATACACTTTTATGAAGTACAGTCCAAAGGAGACAGGCTAACAGCAAAGATGCTGCCACATCAAATCAATGTAATAGCAGATTGAAGACAGATCTTTAGCGGATAGGATTGCTTTCCATTTCCTTACTCTAACAATCAAGTGTCAAAATGTCCTCTTCCAAATCTCAATAGAATTTTTGTTACTTATCTGATACTCATAGGAAAAAGGTGTATTGTTTTGAGTGATCTCCTGCATAAGCAGAAAGAATAGATTTTATAAGCCTAACGATTTTATGGATAGAAAAAAAAAAACTTAGCTGAATAACCTGATCAAGTATAAACAATAACTGAATCAATTTAATGCTGTACAGACTTCAAATAAAAACTTAACAAGTTAGCTAAAACAATTTTTTTCTACGATTATAACAGTAATAATAATAATCACACACGTAACAGCAAGTGTATTTTTCTAATGCAAAGCTCTCGGTATCACTAATATCTGTTACTGACGCTACTAGAAAAGACTACCTTAATGTGGCCCAAGTAGATTAAAGAGTGAAAAACTGCAGGTCCTGGCATCTCAGTATAATATAACTTGATACACTTTCAGTTTTGCGTGGGAAACTTGAACCATTTTCTCTCCCAAAGGATAGATGGAATTAGAAGAGAGAGAAAAAAGGCAGTTCTATGACACCACCACAGTCTTTAAACAGACAGTGGGTCAGACTACTATAAATCTATTATGATATACACACATAATTCTGACCATAAAAAGGACAAATATTTCTGGTCTCTAGTCTAGCATGCAAAGAGCTTCAGTTCAGTTCAGTTGCTCAGTCGTGTCCAACTCTTTACAACGCCATGAATTGCAGCATACCAGGCCTCCCTGTCCATCACCATCTCCCGGAGTTCACCCAAACTCATGTCCATCAAGTCAGTGATACCATCCAGCCATCTCATCCTCTGTTGTCCCCTTCTCCTCCTGCCCCCAATCCCTCCCAGCATCAGAGTCTTTTCCAATGAGTCAACTCTTCGCATGAAGTGGCCAAAGTATTCGAGTTTCAGCTTCAGCATCAGTCCTTCCAATGAACACCCAGGACTGATCTCCTTTAGAATGGACTGGTTGGATCTCCTTGCAGTCCAAGGGACTCTCAAGAGTCTTCTCCAACACCACACTTCAAAAGCATCAATTCTTCGGCGCTCAGCCTTCTTCACAGTCCAACTCTCACATCCATACATGACCACTGGAAAAACCATAGCCTTGACTAGATGGACCTTTGTTGGCAAAGTAATGTCTCTCCTTTTGAATATGCTATCTAGGTTGGTCATAACTTTCCTTCTAAGGAGTAAGAGTCTTTTCATTTCATGGCTGCAATCACCATCTGCAGTGATTTTGGAGCCCCCCAAAATAAAGTCTGACATGGTTTCCATGGTTTCCCCATCTATTTCCCATGAAGTGAGCTTAAACGTTATCAATTCCATCCTCACAGGAAAAAAAGTTGAACAAACTGGAAATCAACAGCTCTTTTTGGATCCATCTGAGAAAGGAGGTCACAGAGCAAACTGCCACCCCTCAACTTTGAGAGAGGTGGATACAAAGTATCATAGCTAGCTGGAGCAGAAGCCCAGAAGCAGAGACCACTGCTGCTGGGCAGGACTGGGGCAGGAAAACCTAAACTGTAATTGACAACACACTGGAGGTTCAGTGAGGACCAACTTCAGAGTTAAAAATTCCAGAGGGGCTATGTCTTGTCAGGGAGTTCTAATACTTTTGTTAGTTTTACCTCCAGTGGGATCGCCAGGTTCACTGTGAGGACTGGAGAAAAATCCCATCATGCTTCAGCAGAGGGAGGGGAAATGTGGCCACTCTGAAATACAATTGGAGCACTCTGTCCTTTTTAACAAGGCCTGCTGTGGGGACTGAAATAGATACCCCCAAATTCATGTGTTAAAGTCCTAATTCCCAGTGCCTCACAAGGTGACCTTACTTGAAAATAAAATCTTTGCAAATGTAATTAGTCAAGTTAGGATGAGGCTATACTGGAGTAGGGTGGGCCTCTAGTCCAATACAATTAGTGCCCTTCAAAGAAGAGGAAATCCAGACACAAACATACACCCAGGGAGAATGCCAGGTGAAAGCTGAAGACTGGGTGATGCTTCTACTGGTTAAGGAATGCCAAAGGCTGCCAGCAAATCAGCAGAAGCTAGAGACAAGGCAGTGAACAGATTCCTTCTCACAGCCCTCAGAAGGCACCCAACCTGCCAAAACTCATCACAGGCTTCAAGCCTCCAGAACTGGGGTGATAAATTGTAGTTTAAGCCATACAGTTTGTGGTGCTTTATTAAGAAAGCCCTGGCAGATCTAATATACCTGCCCTACTATTACATTAGCTCCAAACCAACTGAGCTTTTCCCAGAGCATAACTAAGCTGCTGTTGTTCAGTCACTAAGTTGTATCCAATTCTCTGCAACCCTATGGACTGCAGCATACCATGCTTCCTTGTCCTTCACTATCTTCTAGAGTTTGCTCAAATTCACATCTATTGAGTCAGTGATACTACATAACCATCTAATTCTCTGCCGCCCTCTTCTCCTTTTGCCTTCAATTCTTCCCAGCATCAGGGTCTTTTACGATGAGCTGGCTCTTCGCATCAGGTAGCCAAAGTAACTAAGCTGAGAAGGGCCCAATTCCAGCCTGCTCTAGCCTTTCATGTGGGGCAAGGGAAATGCCCAACTCCAGCACCCTCTAGCCTTCTTGTCTCACTTAAAGCAGGGTTGGGGACCAAGAGATACTTGGAAAGGTCACAGAGGCACTCCCTCATGAAAAGACTAAAAGCTCATCACAGGACAACAGACTGCTTCTTTCCATCACTGTCATACCTCACTGCCACATCAGCAGTGCTTCTAAATAACAGGGACATGCAAAGAAAGAACCACACATCTCAGACCTCACTTTAGCAGAAGTCCTATGTGCTGTGAGCATGTGTGTGCTCAGCTGTGTCTGACTCCCTGTGACCCCATGGACTGCAGCCCACCAGACTCCTCTGTCCATGGCATTTTCCAGGCAAGAATACTGGAGTGGGTTGCCACTTCCTACTCCAGGGCATATTCCTCCCAGATTAACATAAAAACTCATACCAAAGGCCTACTTACTTCTAGTCCTTTTACACTCTACATTATGTCTAGCTTTCAACAACAACAAAAGTACAGGACATATTAAAACACACAAAGAGATGGTTTGAAGCAACTTTGCAAGCATCAGAATCAGACTCAAATATGGCAGAGGTGCTGGAATTACCAGACAGGAATCTAACACAACCATGATTAATATGCTAAGGGATCTAATGGAAAAACTGACAACATATAAGAACATTTGGGTAAAGTAAGCAGAGAAATGTTAACACTAAGAAAGAATCAAAAGAAAATGCTAAAAAGAAAAAACACTAAAAGAAATGAAGAATGTCTATGATGGGTACATCAATAGTCTGCACACAGCTGAGGAAAGAATCACTGAACTTCAAGATACGTCAACAGAAACTTTCAAAACTGCAATACAAAGAGCAAAAAGACTGGGGATGGGACTGGGAAATCAAACAGAATATCCAAGAACTATGGACAAATACACTTGGTATAATATATACAAGGTGGCAATATGATAAGGATTAAAAAAGGAGGAAAAGTTCAGAAGAAATATTTGAAGCAATAATAACTGAGAATTTCCTCAAATTAATGAAAGATACCAAACCACAGATCTAGGAAGCTCAGACAGAACCAAGCAGGAAAAATAGCAAAAATCTACTGGAGTGGGTAGCCTTTCCCTTCTCCAGGAGATCTTCCCAACCCAGGAATCGAATCCAGGTCTCCCACATTGCAGGCAGATTCTTTACCAGCTGAGCCACAAGGGAAACCCAAGAATCCTGGAGTGGATAGTCTATCCCTTCTCCAGTGGATCTTCCTGACCCAGGAATTGAACCAGGGTCTCCTGCATTGCAGGTGGATTCTTTACCAACTGAGCTATCAGGGAAGCTCCAGAAAATCTACACTTAGGCATATTATGTCGAAACTGCAGAACATCAAAGACGAAAGAAACCCAGAAGGAAGCCAGCGGAGTGGGAGGGGGGTGATGAAGACAACTTCACCTATAGAGAAGTCAGGATAAGAATTATATCAGACTTCTCTTCATAAACCATGAAAGCAAGAAGAGACTGGAGTGAAATATTTCCAGTGTTGAAAGAAAGATACTAACCTAGAACTCCATATTCAGTAAAATTATCTCTCAAAAGTGAAGAAGTATTAATACTTTCTTAGACAAAAGTTAAGGGAATACATTGTCAGTAAACTTGCCTTTCAAATAATGTTAGTTCTTCAGAAAGAACAAAAATGATGCAGGTCAGAAATTTGGATCCACACAAAAAAAGGAAGAGCACTGGGAAAGGAATAAATGAAAGTAAAGCAGAAATTTTATTTTCTAATTCTTAATTATCATAACAGATAGTAGTATCAAAAGAATAATAGTACCAATGTGTTCAGTGATTATAGTTTATAAATAACCGAAATGAATGACATTAATATAAGACACAGGAGTAAGAAATTATGAAATTTATCTACCCATGAAGCACTACAGTGTTATAGTTGAACTTGGAATTAGTTATAAATGTATATTCAAAAATCAAAAGGTAACTACTAGAAAAATTTTTAAGAAATATAATTAATATACTAAGAGAAGAAAAATGGAATCATATATAAAATACTCAATTAAAGTCAGAGGAGGCATAAAGGAAAAGAAAATAAAAAAGAAAAAACAAAGGTGATGAAAAAAATAGTAGTATAAATAAAACAGAAGAAAGGGTAGGATTTTTTTTAAAGCCAAAAAGTACCTTAATATGTGTCCTTTTCATTGTAAACAGAAAAATATGGGTATCTGGGATGTTTTCTTTAAATATAAAACAAGCAAAGTTTTTGAAACTTTAGTATGTAGCAATCACATGAAACTGCATTGTGTCACAAATTCTAAAAGCAAAGAGAAGACCATTCATTCCAAACTCCTAACAACTCTCTCATTTTTATTATTAACTTACCAATCTAAACTTTTATCATGGAAATGGCAACCCACTCCAGTATTCTTGCCTGAGAAGTCTTATGGACAGAGGAGCTTGGTGAGCTACAGTCCATGGGGTCACAGAAGAGCTGGATGTGACTCAGTGACTAAACAACAACAATAAGCAATCTATGAGGGCAATGAACACAGCTCACCACATCATCCAATTATCATTTATTCATACACACCAACAGTATGAGTGCATAACATTCACTGTCATATATTTTCCAGTTTAATATTATTTAAATATTCACACTGCCATGTTTGCCAATTTGGTATTCAATTATGTTTATATATCTTACCATTTAGATAGCTGCTTCCCTCATCTACTTTCTTAGACAGTTTTTTTCACTATAAGTATGCTGACAGGGATAATTTAATATTAACTACTTTTTTCTTATGGTATTTTCTTAGAATATACTTTCCAAAATGGACTCACTGGAGCAAAGCACATGTATAATCTTAGAGCGCTTAATACATACAGGTTAAAGGCGTGCTGTGATTCATGGGGTTGCAAAGAGTCGGACATGACTGAGCGACTGAACTGAACTGAAACTGAAAGGAAAGAAAGTGGACTAAAAGGAAGGAACACATATTGAAAGGGCAGGCAGAACAACCCTGTGCAGTGTATCCCATGAACAAATAGTGCAGAACTACTGAGGAACAAAGGGGAAAAGAGAAATGGCAGAATGGAAGAAAATTAAGTTGAACCAATACTCCTGAATAAAATTAAGAAGGGTCTTTTATACCATAAATCCAGGATTTTACCCTGGATAACAGAAGCTAAAAGAACTTTGAGAAAGGGAAATAGAACATTATCATTCTTTGGCTGTTTGAAAATAGAAGTAGAAAAATTAAGAGGGCTGATTACAAGACCATCAACAGAGACCAGGAGAGAGATATTGAAGGCATGAACGAGGGGAGTGGAGGGGGACAAGAGGAGGAGGACTCACATGTAAGAGATAGCCAAGAAGTACATTTTGATGATTAACTTATTCTGTGTAGTAGGGCTGAAAAGGTGCAGAGGAGCGGTGAAGAAAAGTTAAACTCATCATTGCACTTAGTATTTTATTTAAGATGCTTACACTACAGTTGCCTCTGAAGCCAGGGTCCCATCTTATTCACCATTTTCTCTCCCATGCCTGTCACAGTGCTTAGTATGCTGTAGTTACTCAGTAAGTTTTTAAATGAAATAAATGTGTGGATACTGCCATTTGCTAAGAAAGAAAATAAAGGAGGAGGGACACATTGAGATTGAAAAAAAAGTATAATTTTGAGCTATTTCAATCTCTCACATGTTGCTTAGCAGACAGCAATCTCACTATAAAGAATTATTAAGGAATAAAGATATAATTGAATGTAAGCTATCTATCTATCTACCTATCCATCCATTCATCTAGTTACCTGAAAGAAGATTAGGAGATGAAGATGTGTAAGGATTTAGAAGATTGAATTGGAGTTGCTGGCAAAAATACTAACCAGAGATAAAGTATCTGATGGTGAGTCTGGCCAAGTAGGCACTCACTGAAGTAGGAATGCATTTTTATATGTTAAAGTTCATGAAGATATATAATATTCTTTTCTTTTTAACTTTGAAATATGCTATTTCAACACTGTGTCAGTATCTTAAAATATCCCTTCAAAATCATCCAGAGAAACAGTGACAGATACAAGTTAAATCAATGTATAACCATTCCATAATCTATGTTTTTGTTCCTTGGCAAAGACACTCATTTCCTTAGCAATGTTCAATTTTTATTTTATTTTGATTAAAGACTTAGAAACACAATGTGATGTTTTATGTTCTTTTTTTCGTACAAGAAAATCATACCACATATTTCAGAGGCATCCAGAATATTGTTAACAAAGGCTAAAATCGACATTACCGAGAAAACTGTACTGAGGAAAATACTATAAACATAAACACACTTGTACATTCTCTTCATTCCTTATGAAGCTCATAGACCCACAAAAACTATCAGTGTCCTTCTGCATTGTCCTTCAAGCATCCCCCCTGTACAAAGGACCTGCACCTGAATGTAAACATACCAGACCTGCAGTAAGAATTCCTGGCCAGCAGGAATGCACATGGGGAGTAGGGGTGGGGTAGAGTTTCATGCAGCAGCTGTCTCAAAAGAAGGAAATTAGAAGAAGATGCAAATCCTTTCTCTCCCAGGCTGCTGGCCTCAATTCAGGCAAATTTGCTTCTGGAGGATTAACCTCCCTCCCTTCAAAACTATCTAATCTTTCTATATACAAATGCCACCAATATCTTTGTGGGTCAATTAATTCTACAAAGGACATTATTTACAGAGCAAAGGTAACTTAAAGACATTGGATAAAGAAAATAGAGAAATACACATGAGAATTCAACTAGATTACTGGTTCCCTAAAAAATGCTGTTGACAAAATAATGAAATAATAAATTCTTGCTTTAAGTACTCAATAAATACAAGTAAATGTTAAATCAAATATGCATAAACTACACACACACACACACACACACACACAGAGGAATGAGAGAGGGGCCTACTAACTCAGGCTTTTGGGAGGAAAAAAAAGCAATATTCTGATTTGACACATATATATAAGCAGTCCCCATCTCAAAATAACTTTCTTTCATTCTCTCTACTTTCCATAATGCCGCTATAGGAGCTTCATGAGAGGAAAAACCTGGATGTTTAAAAAAAAAGTCTTACTGCTTAAGAAGAACAGAGAGAGAAGAATCAAAGGCAAAAATAGTCTGAAGTTGTCTGCCAGGGAAAACTGCTAGGCAGAACCAGTCTACCTCCTCTTGATGTTCTTTTGACCCTAAACCCCTTTTTCTATACTCCCCTTGGTTCCCACTTCAGTTTTCCCAATACCTGCAAAGATTCTAATCCTTTACTTCAGATCCATCAACAGCATACTCATTTACAAAGGCTAAACTGGGATGCGAAATCATTCAGAGATCAACGTAAACTAGTCCATACTACCTTGAGGTCAACTGGCATTGAAAGGGGCTTTTTTCGAAGCTGTGTATACTGCACTGTACTCATATGGTAGCTGTACATTCTCGCTGTAAAAGTGTCACATGACACAGAAACTGACAAGCAACTGGCAAGAGTGCTGAGTGTTTTGATTGGGGCACGGAAGAAGTTAATCTTGGATTTTACCTAGGATCAATATTTCTGAATGCGCTTATAAAGTGGAGAGCTTGAAGTATGTGCACCCTGCACCCCTTGAAAGAAGAGGACAGAGTGGGAGGAGGCAGAGTTCAGAGGGCACCCAAGACAAACTATAATTCAGAACTTGGTGTAAGGCAGGCTCCAGAAGCAATGATTCCTTACTTTCTCTGAACTCAACCTTCCTAACCTTCCTTCCCCTCAATCCAGAATTCAATGCACATATTATCAGTGATGGGGTTCAGGACACACTTTCCCAAAATATAGCATGTTGGCATATTCATGGATTCTCTGGCCTTCCCCTTCTCCTGTGAAGCAGATCATAAGACTACCTTATGAAAGGTTGAAGAAGGAAATGGTAACCCACTCCGGTATTCTTGCCTGGAGAATTCCATGGACAGAGGAGCCTGGTGGGCTACAGTCTATGGGGTCACAAAGAGTCAGACAAGAGTGAGTGACTAACACTGACTTATTGCTTATGAAAGGTATTCTCTCTCTTCCTAGAGGGAAGGAGCTTCCTCATCTCTGAAGACAGACACTGAGAGGAATCCAAACAAACATGTCTTGCTAAGTTTCCCCCAGTTTATTACCCTTAGCTCATATCCTTCAGTCCCAGTACATGTGTCCATGACTTTCTACTCTTCGTCAAACCTAGCATAAAATGCTCAGGTTTAAATGCTTTCCATATCACATAAAACACTCAGTAAATTTGTATGCTTTTCCCTTCTTAACCTGCCTAGAACCTAGACAGGGAGAAGGAAAACAGTTTTTCTTTTATGGGTTAGTTGAGATACTATCATTTAAAATACTGTTTATATAAAAATGATTGTACTGAAATGCCAAACATCAAATTTAAAATAAATTTACAGCATAATCAAAATTGATGTCTGCCTTCTAGGTAAGACATAAAGTAAGGGGATGAAGTGTAATGGGTTCTGGGTTGGGACTCTCAAAGCAGAACACTAGGTCTTTGGCATCTTGGATATGGTGGATCAGTAGGAAAGTATGCTCTTTTTAAAGGTGGACCTGAAGTTTTCAGTCTTTTTCTGTTAAAGAAAAAATTATCCATGACACTTGTTAAAACAGTAAGGTAGACTTTATTTGGACTATGATGATAGGCATAAGGAATACAATGGGGTGTCACAGTAAGGGAGAGAGACTGGGCTCAACTCAAATACAAGAAGTGGAGATTTATAGCCATGGGGTAGGGGGCAGTCCATGGATAGAAAATTACTAAGAGGATAGGATAATTCTTTGACAAACTGACCTAACAGAATACTTGCTGAAAGCAGGCCAGGATGATCAGATATTTCCTAGGTGGGTGGTAGGGAACAAGAAATTTGGACAGATATCAAGGGTGACCAGATATTGAGGGTGAGGATTCTGGCTAAACTGACATAGCAGGATTCTTCAAAATACACTTCACAAAAACAGAGGTGGAAGCCCAAGGTCAGACCTAGTGGAGCAGAGGGCTCAGAGGAGTCTGAATAAAGTTTGGTCAAGAGGAGAATCTCTGTCAACTCTTAATTTCTCTAGGCTAAAGTAAAGCTGGCGACCTGGCTGTTATCAAAAGTGAGGACATTCCAGGTCATGTGGCTTTGTGGGGAGAGGAAAGGGAAAGGACTGTGCGTGCACCGCTTCTCTCTGAAGTAGGGGAGACAGAGCCTCAGAGCTGAACTGATGTGACAAGGAAGGAGTCATGTGTGAAAGTTAACTTAGAGTTAATTATCCTGGGTTGGGAGATAAAATATACTGCTATTGTTTAGTCGCTAAGTTGCATCCGATTCTTTTGTAACCTCATGGACGATAGCCTGCCAGGCGCCTCTGTCTATGGGATTTCCCAGGCAACAATACTGGAATGGGTTGCTATTTCCTTTTCCAGGGGATTTCCCTGACCTGGGAATTGAACTTGTGTCTCCTACATTGGCAGGCGGATTCTTTACCAGGGAGCCACCAGGGATATACTGAGTAAATGTAAAATTACTTGTGGTTTGCTAGTGAACAAAACAACTGTCATAGAACTTCTAAAGGATCTTCAGTTCAGTCGCTCATATGTTATAAGGATCTTACCTTATATTTACAATCTAGGTATAGGTAATAATAGAGCAGGACTTTTCATGGAAGACCTCTAATACTCTTGTGATTTGCCATTTTTATTACTGTGAAGTTTAACTAAATTAAATATCAGAGCAATAGCAGAGCAAATGACTATACTGATACTATACCTAATACTTTTTAAAAAAAATTAAGATTTCATCACCATCATCCTTTATACTTTGCTACGTATGAGAAAAGGCCATGTTCAAAACTGAACTTCTCTGTCCTTCCAGCTTGAGTAACTCCAGGTAGGATGGTTGGAGAACAAGGACTCAGTTAAAATAAATTATTCAAGGGGAAGAGGAGTCAGGTCCTAAGAGAATGGACCTGATACTGGTGGGATAGGAGGAATTCTGCTCTGGGGAAAAAAGGTACATGGGATCCAGAGAAAGGGCTGGGCACCTCCTTCCTCTTCCACTTAGCTCAGTCCTCCTCGGCCCCCTATCCCTTCTTCTCAGCTCCACCCTCAGCCCCATCCTTCTCCCAGCTCTCTTCCTTCCCTCCCTACCCCTAATCATAATTCTAAGGTGTCTCCATCAGTTAATTCCAGCAGTGGGCTAGGGCCCAAACTGGATCTGAAGGAAGAACAAATGACTCATACAAATTAAAAAAAGATGTCGAACCTCAGTAATTTCTGCAACCAGGGAATTAAAACATAGATACTTTGAAAAGGTATTGAACTGGAGCTCAGGAGGGTATGTAGTCAGATTGCTTTTCTCAACATCCGCACATTTGTATGACTCAATTTAAATGACACAAATTTCAAAAAATTTTTACAATCTACAAAATTCCTGGTATTTTGACATTTAAATAGGCAGAGAATACTAGAATAACCAAAATTTCATATTTTTATAATAATATACTTTGGCCACCTAATGTGAAGAACTGACTCATTTGAAAAGACCTTGATGCTGGGAAAGATTGAGGGCACGAGAAGGGGATGACAGAGGATCAAATGGTTGGATGGCATTACCAACTCAATGGACATGAGTTTGGGTAAACTCAGGGAGTTGGTGATGGACAGGGAGGCCTGGCGTGCTGCAGTTCATGAGGTCGCAAAGAGTCGGACACGACTGAGCGACTAAACTGAGCTGAACCTCTAAAGTAAGTATATGACTGTTTTCAATGGCTAGTGTACATTACAAGGCATGTGAAAGCTATGTCACCCTAGAACATTATATTCAAGTCAGTGATGCTTAACTCCAGATGTACATCATGATAATTCTGTGGGGTTGGGCTCAGGAACCTATATTTTTAAAAGTTTCTTAGGTGATTCTGACACAAAATTCTAGTTAAGAGTTACTGTCTTAAAACTGTTAGTTGCTCAGTCTTGTCTGATTCTTTGCAACCCATGGACTATAGCCTGGCAGGCTTCTCTGTCCATGGAATTCTCCAGGCAAGAATACTGGAGTGGGCAGCCATTCACTTCTCCAGGGGACCTTCCCGACCCAGGGATCAAAGCCAGGTCTCCTGCATTGCAGGCAGATTTTACTGTCTGAGCCACCAGGGCAGGAAGACATTAAGGTCTCACATACAGAGCTGCTTTGCTTACAAACCCATTACTAATCTCATCATCTCCTTGGTTTAGTTTTTATTTGATGAGTATTACAGCAGCACTTAGAGAAACATTTAAGCTTTCCTTCCCACACTTCCAGAAAGTTATTTAAAACTAAACATTTCAAATGAAAGTTTTAAAAGTAATACATTTAAAGGTGGGCTGGGAACTAGGTTATTTACTTTGAAAAGTAAAGCTGTCAATCTACAGTATAGAATAAGGAATCAGGAGGAGTGATGCTACCAGAGGCAGGGGAAGCTAGATGGTCATCAAATTCTTCCTGAAACATGTCCTAATGGCATGCCTTCATTATTTTCTTTACATCGATAACAACTTATCACGTAGGTTCACATTCAAATGGGAAGGAAAATATACCTTCAAGATGTAATCAATTTTCCAATCATGTATTTAGAATAATCTCTGTAACTAGTACTCCTGCTAATATTAAAAATCAAGAGCTGACTATACCATCTGGATATCATGAGTCAGTTTCTTAAACTCAATTCATTTCCTCTGGTTTTTCATCCATGTATCATGAAAAACTAAATTTTATAAACATACCTTGGGTCAAGAAGGCTTCTCAAAAACTTGAAAAGCAAAACCTGGTTCTGAACAGAAAAATAAAGAATACAATTAAATGTTAAAACAAACTCTTCCAATTATGCTGTGATAAAGAATTTTACAACATCCCTTTAAAAAGCATGCATGCATATGTTTACTTCTAGTAAGCTCTCTGTGCAGATCTAAGAAATGCTGAAAAATCATTTGGAGGTCATTTCTTCTCAGTAATTCTAATCATTGTCACATATTCAATTCTGAGTGCAGAAGAAATATAAATACATTGTTTTACCCCTCAATCCTTGCCAAAAAAAAAAAAAAAAGCCCTCTGCTGAGACAAATCCTGTAATAGTTCCCAGCATGAGGACCCTTGGAATGGCTCCAGAGCAAGTGCTCTGACCTGCTCTGGCTGCACAGATGGGTTAACCCTGCCTCACCTGGTTCTCCCTGTGACAATGGCCAACTGTGAGACAGTTAACCTAGGTGAGGCTCAAATAGCAACCACCACAAAAAAAGCTCATTAACTTTCCAATATAATCAACTACAGAAGAGACAGCAAACTACAACAAGTTAAGCCTGGTGTGCTGCAGTCCATGGGGTCACAAAGAGTCGGACACGACTGAGTGACTGAACAACAACGATACTGCAGGATATAAAAACTTTATGACAATTCATGCATTAGTGCACAGGCGAGGCTTACCATGAAGCAGACATACCAGTTACACTAGGCCACCGTAAAGCAGTCATACTGCCTTTTCATTATCAATGCATGAGTTGTTATGCTTGCAAATAAATACAAATTTCTTTTTCACATTTTTTTCATTTTTGATGTCATGTTTTAATAATATGTATAACATATACAGTGCTTTTATAAGACATATTGATATGAGTGCTGATGGATGATTCATCTTGTAAATATACAACAGTATTGATAAATTTTGTTCAGTACCATAAATGTATTTTCTCTTCCTTAAGATTTTCTTAATAACACTTTCGTTTCTCTAGCTCACCTATTCTAAGACTACAGTATATAATACATATAATATACAAAGCATGTGTTAATTGAAGGTTTCAGTTACTGGTAAGATTCCCAGCCAACAGTAGGCTATCAGTAGTTAGTTGAAAGTTATATAGGGACTTTTGCCTGCTTTGGGATTGGCACCCCTAACCCCTGCATTGTTCAAGAGTCAACTGTATATGTTTTTATATCCTTATCACTTTATCAATGTGCTTTTGGCCTATGGCCTCCCTTGTGGCTCAGCTGAAAAAGAATTCACCTGCAATGCGGGAGACCTGGGTTCGATCCACGGGTTGGGAAGATCTCCTGGAGAAGGGAAAGGCTACCCACTCCAGTATTCTAGCCTGAAGAATTCCAAGGACTGTATAGTCCATGGGGTCACAGAGTCGGACCCAACTGAGTGACTTTTCTCTTCTTTCTTTTGGCCCACAGCCAAAAGATATATTCACTGAATTAATAGATGACTCCTTATCTTGAGTTAATGGACCTCACCATACTGGACAACCAACCCTATAGACCCAGGAGCCATTTTTTTACTCTACCCATCACATTCAACTAGTTTCCAAGCCCCTCACATTTTATTTCACAAATGTATCTTACACTTGTCCTCTCCACTGGCACTGCTTTCATCCTATCCTAACCATTTCTTGCCAAGACCTTTTGCCTTCCAACTGGTCTCACCTCTATTTGCTCTCTTTGCCAGCCCATTCTCCACACACAGAGTTAATATTCTATCAAATGAATCTACTGGTATCACTCCTTTGCTTAAAAAAACATCAGTCCCCAGCACACAGAAGATATAGCATAATTTCTTAGCATTACACATATGACTGTTCAATATCATCCCCCAAACTCTTATTTTCCAGTCTTTATACATTTAAGTCCTTCCTTCCAATATACCTTTTACAGATTAATCTAATGCTTCTTCCACCATCGTCTTCACCACATCATTCTCTGAATACGAATGCTGCTTCATGCCTTCAAGTCTTTACTCACCCAGAGCCCTTTATCTAGAATGCCCTTTTCAATTCTCTGCCTGGAAAACTGACACCAATTATTCAAGACCCAGTTTGGGCGTATCTGGGAACACTTGTCTGACTTGCTCACACAGTCCGTCACTCTCTCCTCTCGTTCCTACAGCACTTTCTATGTATTCTGGGTAGAGCTTATAACACTATACTGTGGTTATATAAGTGCTTCTCTATTGCACAGGAAAAATTAAGAAAAAGACTATATTCTTATTAGTGTTCCCCCAGAGCCCACCATACTGTGGTACAGAGTGGGGCCACAGTAGTATGTAGTGTGAATATGAATGAATGAAATGAAATGAAATCCATACCTTTATCACTCATGCCAGCTGCCTCCCCCTCACTACTTTGGCTTCCCTCCTGTGTACCTAACTTCTACTACTATGACCACCACTTGAGGACTCGGGTGTGCTACACGCCCCTGTCACTGTCTGACTCTCTATCACTTGTGGCCACAATGGTAGTGAGCAAGACTCACTACTAGCACTACCACAGTAGTGACAAATGGCATGCGGGTCCATTAAACAGCACTTCAAACCGAGCATCTCAGTATTCAGCATTAAGACAGCTGTATTCTAGCTAAGATTTTCCCCAAGAAAGTTCTAAATAGGCAGCAGTAGCCCAATAGGAGCATGATAGAAATCTAAACAAATAACATGAACTCTGAAGAGAATATGGTCATAGTCACTATAGAAAAAGATAAGAGTTGGGGTGGGGAGGGGGGAGGACCCTCTGTGGATTACGATTTTAGAGTAAGTACAGGTTGTATTTCCAAAAATGTTTCTGTGGCAGTAATATTCATTATGCACAAAGATAAATTCCCTCATTTCTAGACTCAGATTATCACAGAATTGCTACTAAAGGGCAACAATGAACGGAAGAAGCCATCACAATAAACATTTCTTAGGTGGGTACTCAGTAACTGTCTCTCCACTAGATGCTCTGCAGAATTTACCTGAAGTTTCTTAATGACTGTTTCGATCTGTTCAGAAAAGTGAGTAGCAACCAGCTCTGCAGCTTTACAGGGCTTCAGGGCCACAAGTTCCTGTAACAAAAGAAAAAGATAAAAATAATCTTCAGTGTTAAATTTAAATAGAATTTCCACAGATGTGATGCATAATACTAACATCAGTACTTTCACGAGCTTCTACACTGCTTTTCAGGAGACCTCAATATAGGGCCACAATTTAAAGACATACTACAAGTGAGCAAAATCAAAAAACATCATGTTAAAAAAAAATCAGATTTTTATATAAAAGGTAATTCAAAATTCGTAGAAAATGAAAGCACTAAAATTTTGGATTTAGGCCATGATATCTACAGCATGAATGGTAAGAACAAAAGCTCCCCAAATTCCCTGCCAGTGAATTTACCCTTGAGCTTAAAGTAATAACTTAAAGAAGTGAAGAAAAAAAAAAACACAGTTGCAATTTCTTTAGCTAAGACTTCTGAAACTTTACCTCCAATGCCTTGTAGATTCTGAAACCAAAATTGTTTTAAGAAATTAACTTAAGGTCATAAGTCTTAAATGACACTAAGAGGTTGACCACTGTTAATAACACCTATTTCTGTCAAATCTAAGACTTGCCATCTGTCCTCTCCTTGAACTTTCCTAGACACTACTGGCTATCCCTTTCTTCTTGAAACTCTCTTCTTTCTTGGTTTCTGTGACCCTATTCTACCTTTTCAATTGTATGATCCATAGCTAAAATGCAAAGACTGTCTATAGATCAACATATTGTACTGTCAAATAAAAATATGATGAACTATCATGACTGCAATATTCATGATATATATCTAATAATTTTGTGTTGGTATTTTAGGATTAATAATACTTGAAATGAAATGAAATATGAAATGAAGTCGCTCAGTCGTGTCCTACTCTTTGCAACTCCATGGGCTGTAGCCTACCAGGCTCCTCTGTCCATGGGATTTTCCAGGCAATAGTCCTGGAGTGGATTGCCATTTCCTTCTCCAGGGGATCTTCCCAACCCAGGGATCGAACCCGGGTCTCCCGCATTGTAGACAGACGCTTTACCGTCTGAGCCACCAGGGAAGTATAATACTTAGCTGACACAAATAACTGCAGTGTATACTAGTATATTTTCATACAACACATCTCAAAATAGAAAAGGCACAACTAATCAATATCACATATAAAAAGGGGGATATTACTATTGATCTTCAGATATTAAAAAGATAAACCAATACAATATTGTAAAGTCAAAAAAAATTTTTTTTAATTGATTGGAAATCAAAAGTTGAAAAAAAAAGATAAACTATTATGAATTAATCTATGTCAAGAATTTGAAAATTTAGTCAAAATGGCTAAATTCTTAGAAAAATGTAATTCAATAAACTGACTTAAGAAACAGAAAATCTGCATTGATTAGTAGTCACTAAAGAAATTGAATGAATAGTCAAAAATCTTCCTATATAAAACACTCCAGGCCCATACAGCTTCACTGGTAAGTTCCCAGCAATCATTTAGGGAAGAAATAATTACAAAGTTAATTAATCTCTTACAGAGAATAAAAAAAAAGGAAACTTCTTCAGCTCAGCTCATTGTATAAGAGTAGCAAAACTCTGATACCTAAACCCTGTAGAACATAAGGAAGGAAGGAAAATTATACATTGGTCTTAATTGCGAATATTGATAAAGATAGAATCTAACAATGTATAAAAAAGATACTATAACAGGCTCAAGTTGCATTTATCCATAGAATTCAAGGCTGATTTAATATCAGTAAAATTTGCCAGGTAAAGGCCAGCGCGTGGCTCCCGCCTCCCGTCTCTCCAAAATGATCAACAAAAAGGGAAAGAGGTGGGGTACCCGCTACATGTTCTCCAGGCCTTTCAGAAAACACGGAGTTGTTCCTTTGGCCACATACATGCGAATCTACAGGAAGGGTGATATTGTAGATATCAAGGGAATGGGTACTGTTCAAAAAGGAATGCCCCACAAATGTCACCATGGCAAAACTGGGAGAGTCTACAATGTTACCCAGCATGCTGTTGGCATCATTTTAAACAAACAAGGCAGTTCTATTTGCAATTTTTTAAGGAATCTGCACACTGTTCTCCATAGTGGCTGTACTAGTTTGCATCCCCATGAACAGTGTAGGAGGGTTCCCTTCTCTCCACACCCTCTCCAGCATTTATTGCTTGCAGACTTTTGGATCACAGACATTCTGACTGGTATGAAGTGGTACCTCATTGTGGTTTTGATTTGCATTTCTCTAATAATGAGTGATGTTGAGCAGCTTTTCATGTATTTGTTAGCCATCCATTATGTCTTCTTTGGAGAAATGTCTATTTAGTTCTCTGGCCCATTTTTTGATTGGGTCGTTTATTTTTCTGGAATTGAGCTGCATAAGTTGCTTGTTTATTTTTGAGATTAGTTGTTTGTCAGTTGCTTCATTTGCTATTATTTTCTCCCATTCAGAAGGCTGTCTTTTCACCTTGCTTATATTTTCCTTTGTTGTGCAGAAGCTTTTAATTAGATCCCATTTGTTTATTTTTGCTTTTATTTCCAGAATTCTGGGGGGTTGGATCATAAAGGATCCTGCTGTGATTTATGTCGAAGAGTGTTTTGCCTATGTTCTCCTCTAGGAGTTTTATAGTTTCTGGTCTTACATTTAGATCTTTAATCCATTTTGAGTTTATTTTTGTGTATGGTGTTATAAAGTGTACAAGTGGTTGACCAGTTTTCCCAGCACCGCTTGTTAAAGAGATTGTCTTTACTCCATTATATATTCTTGCCTCCTTTGTCAAAGATAAGGTGTCCATATGTGTGTGGATTTATCTCTGGGCTTTCTATTTTGTTCCATTGATCTATATTTCTGTCTTTGTGCCAGTACCATACTGTCTTGATGACTGTGGCTTTGTACTAGAGCCTGAAGTCAGGCAAGTTGATTCCTCCAGTTCCATTCTTCTTTCACAAGATTGCTTTGGCTATTCGAGGTTTTTTGTATTTCCATACAAATCTTGAAATTGACCCAGCAATCCCATTGCTGGGCATACACACTGAGGAAACCAGAACTGAAAGAGACACGTGTACCCCAATGTTCATCGCAGCACTGTTTATAATAGCCAGGACATGGAAACAACCTAGATGTCCATCAGCAGATGAATGGATAAGAAAGATGTGGTACATATACACAATAGAGTCTTACTCAGCCGTTAAAAAGAATACATTTGAATCGGTTCTAATGAGATGGATGAAACTGGAGCCAATTATACAGAGTGAAGTAAGCCAGAAAGAAAAACACCAATACAGTATACTAACACATATATATGGAATTTAGAAAGATGGCAATGATGACCCTGTATGCAAGACAGGAAAAGAGACACAGATGTGTATAGCAGACTTTTGGACTCAGAGGGAGAGGGAGAGGGTGGGATGATTTGGGAGAATGGCATTGAAACATGTATACTATCATGTAAGAAATGAATCGCCAGTCTATGTCCAATGAAGGATACAGGATGCTTGGGGCTGGTGCACGGGGATGACCCAGAGAGATGTTATGGGGAGGGAGGTGGGAGGAGGGTTCATGTTTGGGAACGCACATACACCCGTGGTGGATTCATCTCAATGTATAGCAAAACCAATTCAGTATTGTAAAGTAAAATAAAGTAAAAAAAAAAAAAAATTAGTTAAAAAATAAATAAAATAAAAATAAACAAACAAGGGCAAGATTCTTGCCAAGAGAATTAATGTGTGTATTGAGCACATTAAGCTCTCAGAGCTGAGATAGCTTCCTGAAATGCATGAAGGAAAATGATCAGAAAAAGAAGGAAGCCAAAGAGAAAGGGACTTGGGTTCAGCTGAAGCGCCAGCCTGCTCCACCCAGAGAAGCACACTTTATGAGGACCAATGGAAAGGAACCCGAACTGTTGGAGCCCATTCCCTGTGAATTCATGGCCTGATGGGTGTAAAAATAAAGACCTGGACTGTACAAATGTTTCTCTTAATTGAGTAGAGGTGTTGTGTCCAAATTCAGTGGATGATGTCTTTTCAAATTTAGTGGTTTTCCTTCCTGAAAGGTGTTAAGATAGTTTGTTGTTCAGTATGCTCCACTTTTTAATAAACTGCCAGATATTATTTTTTTAAAAGATCAATAAAATTCATGACAAAAATAGAATAAGGGAGAAAATTTTCACATACTAGAAATAGAAGACTTCTACAAAAATCTTTATACTAAACATTATGTGTCAGAAATAAAATTTTAACCATATTATTAACATTAGTGTTTTGCTAAAATATATGAAGTTGTGACAATAAATCTAACATTAGATGAATCTACAGACGAAATTATAAAACGTTACAGAAACATTG
Organism: Oryx dammah; assembly: GCF_014754425.2. Lineage (NCBI taxonomy): Eukaryota > Metazoa > Chordata > Mammalia > Artiodactyla > Bovidae > Oryx > Oryx dammah. The sequence continues at coordinate 74,501,123 of NW_024070186.1, read as the reverse complement.
GTGAACAAACAGTTATACCATATGGTCATAAGGTAGAAGCCTCATAATGTAAAGATGTCAGATTAAAAAAGACTCAAAGATTCAATGCAATCCCTGTCAGAATCATAAGGTTAGGAACTTGACAAGTTGATTCTAAAAGGTATTTGGAACTTAGCAGCCAATATTCTTTTATTTTATTTTATTTTTTAATTTATTTATTTATTTTTAATTTTTACTTTACAATTCTGTATTGGTTTTGGCATAGATTGACATGAATCCACCACAGGTGTACATGCGTTCCCAAACATGAACCCCCCTCCCACCCCCCTCCCCACAACATCTCTCTGGGTCATCCCCGCGTGTCAGCCCCAAGCGTGTCATATCCTGTATCAGACATAGACTGGCATTTCGATTCTTACATGATATTATACATGTTTCAATGCCATTCTCCCAAATCAAAATAGAAAGCTCAGAGATAAATCCACATACATATGGACACCTTATCTTTGACAAAGGAGGCAAGAATATACAATGGAGTAAAGACAATCTCTTTAACAAGTGGTGCTGGGAAAACTGGTCAACCACTTGTAAAAGAATGAAACTAGATCACTTTCTAACACCGCACACAAAGATAAACTCAAAATGGATTAAAGATCTAAACGTAAGACCAGAAACTATAAAACTCTTAGAGGAGAACATAGGCAAAACACTCTCCGACATAAACCACAGCAGGATCCTCTATGATCCACCTCCCAGAATTCTGGAAATAAAAGCAAAAATAAACAAATGGGATCTAATTAAAATTAAAAGCTTCTGCACAACAAAGGAAAACATAAGCAAAGTGAAAAGACAGCCTTCCGAATGGGAGAAAATAATAGCAAATGAAGCAACTGACAAACAACTAATCTCAAAAATATACAAGCAACTCCTGCAGCTCAATTCCAGAAAAATAAACGACCCAATAAAAAAATGGGCCAAAGAACTAAATAGACATTTCTCCAAAGAAGACATACGGATGGCTAACAAACACATGAAAAGATGCTCAACATCACTCATTATTAGAGAAATGCAAATCAAAACCACAATGAGGTACCACTTCACACCAGTCAGAATGTCTGCGATCCAAAAATCTGCAAGCAATAAATGCTGGAGAGGGTGCGGAGAGAAGGGAACCCTCCTACAGTGTTGGTGGGAATGCAAACTAGTACAGCCACTATGGAGAACAGTGTGGAGATTCCTTAAAAAATTGCAAATAGAAATGCCTTATGACCCAGCAATCCCACTGTTGGGCATACACACAGAGGAAACCAGAACTGAAAGAGACACATGTACCCCAATGTTCACTGCAGCACTGTTTATAATAGCCAGGACATGGAAACAACCTAGATGTCCATCAGTAGATGAATGGATAAGAAAGCTGTGGTACATATACACAATGGAGTGTTACTCAGCCAATATTCTTTTAAAAATATGAAGACTTATTATAAAACAACAATATTTCAAGTACTGACTTCAAGACCAATCAAACAGAGCAAGACCCAGAAAAAGACAAAACACAGAGATTCTTGATATCTCGTGATAAGGTAGCACTGTTGAGCAGTGCGTAAAGGTAATCTTTTAAAATAACTGTTGCTAGGACACAGATCAATGGAACAGGAAACAAAGTCCAGAAATAAACCCAAACCCACACTATGTCATTTATCTATGACAAGGCAAGAATACACAGTGGAGAAAAGACAGCCTCTTAAATAACTGGTGCTGGGCAAACTGGACAGCTACACGTAAGAGAATGAAAACAGGCCATTCTCTAAGACCATATGCAAAATAAACTCAAAACGGACTAAAGACCTAAATGTAAGAGCAGATACTATAAAACTCCTATAGGAAAACTTAGGCAGAACACTCTTTGATATAAATCACAGCAATATTTTTTTCAATACTCCTAGAGTATTGAAAACAAAAGCAAAAATAAGCAAATGGGACCCAATCAAACTTACAAGCTTTTGTAGAGCAAAGGAAAACATAAACAAAATAAAAAGATAGCCTTCAGAATGGGAAAGAATATTTGCAAACAATATAACCAATAAGGGATTGATTTCCAAAATATACAAACAGCTCCTACAGCGCGCGCACACACACATACACAGACACAGACACACACACACACTCCAATCAATAAAGAGGCAGGAGATCTAAACACATTTCTCCATTTCTCAAATAGATGGCCAACAGGCATATGAAAACATGCTCAACATTGCTATCAGAAAAATGCAAATCAAAACCAAAATGAGGTATTACCTCACATGGATCAGAAAGGCCATCATCAGAAAGTCTACAAACAGTAAATACTGGAAAAGGTGCGGATAAAAGGGAACCCTCCTATACTGTTGGTGGGTATGTAAATTGGTTTAGTCACTATGGAAAATGGAGGTTCCTCAAAAAAACAAAATTAGAACTACCATATGATCCAGCAATCCCACTCCTGAGCATATGTCTACCTAGAAAAGACAAAAACTTTAAATCAAAAAGATAGATGGCTAGATGGCATCACTGACTCGATGGACATGAGTTTGAGTAGGTTCTGGGAGTTGGTAATGGACAGGGAAGCCTGGCATGCTGCAGTCCATGGCGTTGCAAAGAGTCAGACATGACTGAATGACTGAACTGAACTGAATTTCAATAAATGTTAACTGGAAAAAAAAAAAAAAAAGATACATGCATTCCAATGTTCATAGCAGCACTATTTACAACAGTCAAGACATGGAAGCAACCTAAATGTGTACAGACAGATGAGTGGATAAAGAAGATGTGGTATATGATGGAATATTACCTAGCCATTTAAAAGAATGAAATGACATCTGCAGCAACATGGATGGACATAGAGATTATCACACTAAATGAAATCAGACAGAGAAAGATAAATACCATATGATATCACTTACATGTGGAATCTAAAAAAAATGACCCAAAGGAATTTACTTACAAAACAGAAATAAGACTCACATACATAGAAAACAAACTTTTAGAAACCAAAGGGGAAAGGGGGGAGGGATCAATTAGGGATTTTGGATAAACAGATACACACTACTATATAAAAGAGAGATAAATCATAAGGACCTACTATATAGCACAAAGGACTATATTCAACACATATCTTGTAATAACCTATGATGGAAAAGAATATGAGGTGGAAAATACATATATACACAACTGAATCACTTTGCTGTATACCTGAGACATTGTAAATCAACTATACTTCAATTTTAAAAAGGGGAAAAAATTCAAAAATGGAAAAAAATTGTTCCTGAGAGAACTAGGTATCTGTATTTTTAAAAAATTAATTAATCCCCACCTCAAACCCTATACAAAAACTGCTTTCAGGTGAGTCTAAGATTTAAAGTTGAAAAAAAGAAACAAGAAAGCTTTTAGACAACAATACAGAAGGACTTCTTCAGTACCAAAGGAAGAAAACTGATTATTCTGACTACTTAAAAAAAAAAAAAATCTTTTCTTAAAAAGAACCACAGAAAAAAGCCACAGAGTAGAATATACTTGCAACATGTATCACTGAAAAAAGGACTAACCTCCAGGATATATAAGGAATTCCTTCATCAATGAGATAAGAGACATTCTAACAGAAAAATGGGCAAAAGACTTGAACAGTGATGTCAAAGAAAGAAAATTTAAATGGCCAATAAATATGACTCTATCAATCTCAGTAATTAAGGATATGTAAATTTAAAACAAAATGAAATGTCATTATACATCCACTAGACAGACAAAATTTTAAAAGTTCAGCAAGAATATAGAGTCAGTGGAAAATCTCACACAATGCTGGCATCTGCTGACGTTTAAAATATTTATCCCATGATCCAGAGAGATGATATGGGGTGGGAGGTAGGAGGGGGATTCAGGATTGGGAGCTCATATACACCAGTGGCGGATTCATCTCAATGTACGGCAAAACCAATACAGTATTGTAAAGTAAAATAAAGTAAAAATAAAATTAAAAAAAAAATTTTATCCCAGTTAAGTGGCAACTACACACTCCTGAACAGAGATTATAAAATGTTAACATGCATCAAAATCACCAGAGGGGCTTATTAAAATACATTGTTGGGACCTGTGGCCAGAGTTTCTGATTCATTAGGCCTGAGGAGAAGACTGAAACAGCATTTCTATCAAGTTCTCAGCTGATGCTGTAATGCTGGACTGGAGATCAAATAAAACCACTGTCCTGGAAAAACGCATGTGTCTGTGTTCAAGATGCATACGTAAGATACCAGTAGAATGAACAGGAAGTGATATACTTATAAAATTTAATACTGTACCATAATAAAAATGAACCGCAGCAACATACAAAATATATAAATTTCTCAAAATATTGAGAAAAAGACAGACAATAACCTCAGAGTATAACCTCATTTATATGGAGTTCAGCAACAAGCCAAACAAAACATATACTTTTAGGGATGCAGGCAGAAGCAATGACAATATATAAAAGTGCAAAAAATTATATTTCATTATCCTCGTTCTTCTGATAATATTAGTGAGGCAGTGAACCGTGATCAGGAAAGGATACACGGGAACAGTCTAGGGTACTAGCAGTAACTATTTCTGGTATGTTGAGTTTTAATTTTTTATTAAACTGTACTTTTATTTTGTGCACTTTTCTCTTTATATTTCAAAATGAAAAGTGTTTTTTAAAATTTCATGAGACATGAATTGTCCATATTGGAAAAACCATCTAAGTGAGAGATTCTTTACTGAAATCCACAGACCCAGCCTAAGAATGGCTTTTAGGAAATCTGTGGATCCTTAAATAGTGAGCAAAATGATGCATCTGAGCACATGCGCAAGACTATGAAGCCCAGGTCCAGATCCTTCATTACAGTCTCAAATGCAGGCTACCTCGCAAAGTGTTAAGAACCACTAATCTATACGCTATGTACATATACTGTCTGAAAACTTTATTATAAGGACTCCCCCTCTACACACTTAATGTTGATTTTATTTATATTAAAAAACCCACACAAGACCTTCAACAAGAAGTCTATAGATTTCTAATATGACCTTCAGAAGTACTAACAAGTTCAAGGTATTTAAAAAAAGCACAGATGTGAGGAAAATAGTCAGCAGAAATAATTGTTGCACAGCAAATATATTTTTTGCTTCACCAGTATGAGTTTTCTGCTGAATAATTTGTTTGTTCATTGATGAGTGCATCATGTTTCACATTATGCAGAGACACAGCTTCATTTTTGGATGTCTGGAGTCCATGTGCTCAAAGCACTGCATCATGCAGTTGAAATGAAATGAACAATGAGCCATAATATAACTATGGAGACTTAAAGGGGATGATGAAAAGAAAAAGAATACCAAATGATTAGAAGAAAAAAATTTAATTCACAGTCGAAGAAGGTTTTCTTACTTTCACCAAGACATATTGATCTTGTAAGCAGAAACATGATAAGACTTAATAACATATATATGTTCTCAATGCAGTAATTCCTTCATCCTACTGACCCTAACACTTTTCACATCAGATGTTTTAATATTAGATGCTGTTCACATTTCTAATCTAAACTTCATAATCATCAGGAATTAAAAGTATTCACATTACATGCAATGCTTTCTGAAAGTTTCAGAGCTCATCCTTTCTTATCATTTTTCATATGTAAAAAAATTTTAAAACATGTTGAATAATCATATCTTTCATTACATCTCTAAACCCATCACCATCTCCTGATCCTTGCTACAAGGAAGAAGAAACAAACTTTGTAGATGTAAATGTTACTTACAAAACTGGAACTACCTCAGCATCCTTCATTACCACTTATTTTTCTCAATAATTAGAGGACCAAAAAAACAGAAGAGATTCCAACAGCTCTCTAGTTCTGTTGGTTTCTGAGGAATACTGTATGTTTTGAACCTAAGGAAATTAAAGTGAGGAGTGATTTGGGGGCCCTTTTTTAGAATGCATTTTGATGCCATCCTAATCACACACGTAATCAGTTCAGTTCAGTCGCACAGTCATGTCTGACTCTTTGCAACCCCATGGACTGCAGCACACCAGGCTTCCCTATTTTTCACCAACTCCCGGAGCTTACCCAAACTTATGTCCATCAAGTCGGTGATGCCATTCAACGATCTCATTTTCTGTTGTCCCTTCTACTCCTGCCTTGATTCCTTCCCAGCTCAGGGTCTTTTCAAATGAGTCAGTTCTTCACAACAGGTGGCCAAACTATTGGAGTTTCAGCTTCAACATCAGTCCTTCTATGAATATTCAGGTCTGACTGATCTCCTTGCAGTCCAAGGGACTCTCAAGAGTCTACTCCAACACTACAGTTCAAAAGCATCAATTCTTCGGCGCTCAACTTTCTTTATATTCCAACTCTCACATCCATACATGAATACTGGAAAAACCATAGCCTTGACTAGATGGACCTTTATCAGCAAAGTAATGTCTCTGCTTTTTAATATGCTGTCTAGGTTGGTCATAGCTTTTCTTCCAAGGAGCAGCTGTCTTTTAATTTCACGGCTGCAGTCACCATCTGCAATGATTTTGGAGCCCAAGAAAATAAAGTCTCTCACTGTTTCCCCATCTATTTCCCATGAAATGATGGGACCAGATGCCATGAACTTTGTTTTTTGAATGCTGAGTTTTAAGCCAGCTTTTTTACTCTCCTCTTTCACTTTCATTAAGAGGCTCTTTAGTTCTCCGCTTTCTGCCATAAGGGTGGTGTCACCTGCATATCTGGGGCTATTGATATTTCTCCTGGCAATCTTGATTCCAGCTTCTGCTTCATCCAGCAAGGCATTTTGCATGATGTACTCTGCATATAAGTTAAATAAGCACGGTGACAGTATACAGCCTTGATGTACTCCTTTTCTCATTTGAAAACAGTCTGCAGTTCCATGTCCAATTCTAACTGTTGCTTCTTGATCTGATAAAGATTTCTCAGGAGGCAGGTCAGGTGGTCTGGTATTCCTATCTCTTGAAGAATTTTCCAAAGCTTTGGCATAGTCAATAAAGCAGAAATAGATGTTTTTCTGGAACTCTCTTGCTCTTTTGATGCTCTAACGGATGTTGGAAATGAAATCTCTGGTTCCTCTGCCGTTTCTAAAACCAGCGTGAACATCTGGAAGTTCATGGTTCACATACTGCTGAAGCCTGGTTTGGAGAACTCTGAGCATTACTTTACCAGTGTGTGAGATGAGTGCAACTGTGCAGTCATTTAAACATTCTTTGGCATTGTGTTTCTTTGGGATTGGAATGAAAACTGACCTTTTCCAGTTCTGTGGCCACTGCTGAGTTTTCCAAATTTGCTGGCATATTGAGTGCAGCTCTTTCACAGCATCATCTTTCAGGATTTGAAATAGCTCAACTGGAATTCCATCACCTCCACTAGCTTTGTTCATAGTGATGCTTCCTAAGGCCCACTCATTCCAGAATGTCTGGCTCTAGGTGAGTGATCACACCATCTTTGTTATCGGCATCATGAAGATCTTTTTTGTATAGTTCTGTGTATTCTTGCCACCTCTTCTTAATATCTTCTGCTTCTGTTAGGTCCATACCATCTCTGTCCTTCATTGTGCCCATCTTTGCATGACATGTTGCCTTGGTATCTCTAATTTTCTTGAAGAGATCTCTAGTCTTTCCCATTCTATTGTTTTCCTCTATTTCTTTGCATTGATCACTGAGGAAGGCTTTCTTATCTCTCTTTGCTATTCTTTGGAATTCTGCATTCAGACGGGTATATATTTCCTTTTCTCCTTTGCCTTTAGTTTCTCTTCTTTTCTCAGCTATTTGTAAGGCCTCCTCAGACAATCATTTTGCCTTTTTGCATTTCTTTTCCTTGCGGATGGTCTTGATCACTGCCGCTTATACAATGTCACAACCTCCGTCCGTAGTTCTTCAGGTACTCTATCAGATCTAATCCCTTGAATCTATTTGTCACTTCCACTTTATAATTGTAAGGGATTTGATTTCAGTCATACCTGGAACGGTCCAGTGGTTTTCCCTACTTTCTTCAATCTAAGTCTGAATTTTGCAATAAGGAATTCATGATCTGAGCCACAATCAGCTCCCAGTCTTGTTTTTGCTGACTGTATAGAGCTTCTCCATCTTTGGCAGCAAAGAATATAATCAATCTGATTTTGATATTGACATTAGTCTCTGCATTTAGGCATCTGAAGCAAATTTTTGGGCCAACCGTCTGTTGGCTCAGGAAGTAAAGATTTTGCCTGCAATAAAGGAGACCTGAGTTTAATCCCTGGGACAGGAAGATCCCCTGGAGAAGGGAATGGCTACCCACTCCAGTACTGTTACCTGGGAAATCCCATGGACAAAGGAGCTTGACGGGCACTACTCCATGGGGTCACTGCTGAGCAACTAACAACTAAGCAAATATTTAAAAAAAACTTTTAGTTTCAAAGTCAACTACCGCATTCCTGTAAAAGAGCATTCATAAACAAAATCAGAATCATCATCCTTTTACATAAGAGAAACACGTCCTCTTACATAAGGGAAATACATCAGAGAGAATAACTTGTTGAAGTGATGTTTCTGAAATTCCATCAGGTGATTGAGGGAATGGCTCCTGTCACATGACAGGGGAAAAATTCAATAGTACTCTCAGAATTCCTCAGAACATTGTGAAAAAACACTAAAATTCCAGTTTGTGAACTAGCTGATTTAACATGAGTTATTTTCAGAAGTCATGACATAATAAGTTGTATACAAACATAGGTTTTCCACAAATGTGAGGTGGAATAAATTACCTGAAAAAGATGTTAACCCTCAAGCAAATCAACTTAATAATATATCTCCCACTACTTAGTTAGCAAAAACTTAATTTGGGAGATATCTATACAAATACAGCAATGTTTTCAAATTCTGCTGAATCAGTACCTCAATATGATCCATAGCCTTCTGCCATACAGACTGCTTCTCCTCCGCACTGTATCCAGGAATGGATAAGATATTGTGAATGTAGTTAAAGACTTCTTCCTGAAAAGCACAAGACAATAAAATTTATTCATTCATTCACTCAAGAATATTTAGTCACTATCTACTATCTCTTGAGTGTCCCTTGGATTGGGAGATCAAACCAGTCAATCCTAAAGGAAATCAGTCCTGAATATTCACTGGAAAGACTGATGCTGAAATACTTTGGCCACTGATGCAAAGAACTGAATCACTGAAAAGACCCTAAGATGGGAAAGACTGAAGTCAGGAGGAAAAGGGAACAACAGAGGATCAGCTGGTTGAATGGCATCATGGACTCAATGGACATCAGTTTGAGCAAGCTCCAGGAGTTGATGATGGACAGGGAAGCCTGGCGTGCTGCAAGTCCATGGAGTTGCAGAGTCAGACATGACTGAGTGACTGAACTGAACTGATCTACTATCTGTATTGGTCTTGGTAAATATCTATTATTTGGAGAAGGAAACCATTTTGAGATGGTTAATTGATGGAGTGAAGTGAAAATCACTCAGTCATGTCTGACTCTTTGCCACTCGTGGACGATATAGTACATGGAATTCTCCAGGCAAGGATACTGGAGTGGGTAGCTGTTCCCTTCTCCAGGGGATCTTCCCAACCCAGGGATCGAACTCAGTCTCCCACATTGCAGGCAGATTCTTTACCAGCTGAGCCACCAGGGAAGTCCAAGAATACTGGAGTGGGTAGCCTACCACGTCTCCAGTGGATCTTCCCGACCCAGAAGATCGGCAAACTGGGGTCTCTTGCATTGCAGGCAGATTCTTTATCAGCTGAGTTACCAGGGAAGCCCCTTAACTAATGGAAGACTGACTTAAAAGAGAAAGAGTAACTGTTTAGGGTAGATTCTTAGAAGTTGCAAATGTGTTCCAATTAATTTCAGTCTCAATTTCATTAACCCAGAGTGAATATCATTCTTTTGCTTTGGTGGTCCCTGTCCACATTCTTAGTTTCGCATCAAATCTGTCTTGCCCTTGTCTATTATGTTCTACTTACACTGCTCTTTGCTTCATTTATATGATCCCTATTCAGTTCCTTGAACATGTCAAAAATTTTCCCACCTCAGGATCTTTGCATATACTGTTCCCTACCCTGGAACATTTTTTCTATGGGCTCTTTGCTTGATTAGCTTTTTCTCAAATTCCAAAACTCAGTTTATATGGCATTTTATCTGAGATTCCTTCCTTGGCTGCTCTGTATAAGTTCGTTCCCCCATTATTTACTCCTGTGGGAACCAGTTTCTCTAATGCTCATCACAATTTGCAATTACTGTCAGTCTCCATCAATAAACTATAAGTTATAAAATTACAGGAACTATATATCTGTTTAAATTATCAATATACACTTGAGTTAATAACAGGCACTCAAACAGCTCTTGAATAATGAAGAAACATATGACCAAATATTTCTACTGAATAATTATTTCTACTTGATAAGGCGAGGGAGGAAACAGTAAGAAAAAAGGGTAAAGTGGTCTCTTAACTCACCTCTCTTAGTGGGTCACGTAAGTAGCAGTCAATAATTTTGTCATATTGGTGTTCTCGTTCATACATGAATTCGCAAATTTGGTAGCTAGAACAGAAAAGTAAAAACTTCAGTGTACCAAACAGGCAGGTGGTTATCAACTTACTGTTTTAAGACATCTGTTCAGGCATAGAGGTTAGAATTAAGGAAAATGAATATAGTAGATGTGATTTCTACTGTTAAATCAAGTTATCATATCTAAGGAATATGAATATCTGCCATTCCTTTGAATACAGGTTTTAAGATGCTGCTGAATACTATGTTTATAAGAAATTTCAGAGATGTGTATAAAATACACATTAAAGCAACAATGTATCATATAAAAAATAGTTAATGTATTAGAATCATACAATACAATCAATAACATGAAGTTTCCCTGTTCAGAATTAAACATGTCAAATGAAATATTTAACAAACTAGATAAACAATAGTGCTAACATGTTGCATCTGTTTGCTATGTTAAATTCTACACTGTTGATAATATACATGTAAGGTAACTGCCAGAAATCTATAAATACCATGGAAATTTTAAGTAAAAAAAAACCGTAAGACTGATATTTCATTTTTACACTAAAACAAATGAACAAGAACTTCAAATTTACTTGCTATTAATTTCTGCAAATAACTTCTAGACTTGAAAGGCAAAAACTTTTGGATTTAGGGTTTTTTTTTAAATTATTAACATGCATAGCTTTTCTTAAAAAAATGGCAATGCATCAGTCAACTGGGCTTCAAGTTAGAGAAGTAGTACTTTAGTAGTTCTATGGGAACTAATATATGGCTTCAACACAACTTACAATTCTGCTTTCTCTGCCATACGGATGAGTCGATTCTCTTCAAACTGAACTATGCCTCCAGCCTGCAGCAATTCTAAAAGGACCTGAATATTTAAAATAAATGAGTAAAAACACTTTGGAATCTACTTTTATTGATTAGCTCTTCAGGAGTCCATTCAGCCACATAATCAAATGACCTTATGGCAGAAAATGAAGAAGAACGAAAGAGCCTCTTGATGAAAGCGAAAGAGGAGAGTGAAAAAGTTGGCTTAAAGCTTAACATTCAGAAAACTAAGGTCACAGCATCCAATCCAATCACTTCATGGCAAAGAGACGGAGAAACAGTGGAAAGAGTGGCAGACTTTATTTCTGGGGGCTCCAAAATCACTGCAGATGGTGACTGTGTCGATGAAATTAAAAGCCACTTACTCCTTGGAAGGAAAGTTATGACCAAACTAGATGCATATTAAAAAGCAGAGACATTACTTTGCAACATATTAAAAAGCAGAGACATTACTTTGTAACAAAGGTCCATCTAGTCAAAGCTATGGTTTTTCCAGTGGTCATGTATAGATGTGAGAGTTGGACTATAAAGAAAGCTGAGCATCAAAGAATTGGTGCTTTTGAACTGTGGTGTTAGAGAAGACTCTTGAGAGTCCCTTGGACTACAAGGAGATCTAACCAGTCCATCCTAAAGGAGATCAGTCCTGGGTGTTCACTGGAAGGACTGATGCTGAAGATGAAACTCCAATACTCGGGCCACCGGATGTGAAGAGATGACTCATTTAAAAAGACCCTGGTGCTGGGAAAGATTGAAGGCAGGAGGAGAAGGGGATGAACAGAGGATGAGATGGTTGGATGGCATCACTGACTCAATGGACATGAGTTTGGTTAATCTCTGGGTGTTGGTGATGGACATGGAGGCCTGGTGTGCTGCAGTCCATGGGGTCACAGTCAGACGCAACTGAGTGACTGAACTGAAGCAGCTGAATAAAAAATTAATCTTTACCACACTAAGCGTCTGAATATATGACCGGGCTATGAGACATATTTTAAAATAAGTCTCAAAATATAACACAATCACTACTTAATCATTAGAGCAGTATCAGAAAGCTCTCTCCTATATTTAAGTTCAAGATCCAGAGTAACATGCCCTTTCTCAGAACTCCAGGAAGCCATTTAACAAAACATTTTTCAAACACAGGAAATTACTTTCAAATTAATTTTTTTTTTAACAAAGGCAGAAAGAAATAAAACCTAGCCTACCTTTACACTTCAGAACTCTAATTTAATGTATCTCGAGTATTACAATGCACTGCTATATAGGACAATGATGGAGTGAATGTATCTGCTGGAAGCCTCAGTTTGAAATAACATGATCAACTGCCAGTGCTGGAGGGAGTCTGAACCAACTTATGGGAGTTGAAGCTAATTGTCAACTTTCTAGGAATTTTTAGGCTGGTTGTTAAATACAAGTATTGTTAAAAATAAAATTATATAAACTTATGATTAAATAAATTAAAAACAAAGGTAATACCCAAACTCACCACTTCCTAAGTATTTTACTGTGTATGCTCTCCAGGTTAGAGATTGTAGCTTAGCATGGTGGGCTTCCCTGATGGCTCAAATGGTAAAGAATCTGCCTGCAAAGGAGACCCAGGCTCAATCCCTGAGTCAGGAAGATCCCCTGGAGTAGTAAATGGCAATCCACTCCAGTATTCTTGCCTGGAGAAATCCATGGACAGAGGAGCCTGGGTGGCTACAGTCCACCGGGTCGCAAAGAGTCAGACACACTGAACGAGTAACACTTTCACTTTATCTGTACAGTGGAAACATTATGTAAGGGTGTGTTATGGTACACCGCTCCCAACTTCATGTGCAATATGATATATTCTGGAAAGTTGAAATCAGCCACGATGGGAATACTTACACCATGGAAATTAATAAATGCTATAAATCAGGGCTTGTTACATTTTTAAAGGATTATAAAACAAACAAAGAGTATGTGACAGAGACTATATATGACGCATAAAGCCTAAAATATTTACTCTCTGGCCCTTTACATAAAAACTGTGCCAATTTCTGGCTAAGATATTGATGGAGATAAAGTTAATAAGAGAATCAAACTTAAAAGTGTGTTTGTTGGAGTCATTACACTGAAAATAGCACAAAAAATTTTTCCAGTATTAGAACACTGTTATCCAATTCAGCAAAGAAGTCGTAACACTGATTAATGAGTGAAGTTCTGACATGCTTTCATTACTGCACTTTCATCGTATTCATTTTAATAAATGAAAGTATCAATCAACATTCACATCAGTACAAAATTTTGATATATGGAAAACAGCTTAAGAGAAAGACTGCTGGATGAGAAGGGAAGGAACCAAGCTCTGATTTTAGTTATGACCTTGAGTAAGTTATGTCATCAGTTTTCTACTTTCTAAAATGAGTGAGGGAAAAAAATTCCCAGGTAATCTCAAAAAGAATTCCCAATAACAGATTACTAACTATGATTACTTTTAAAAGTTTGGCTTTTACACTTAGGTTTAGTTTTTATTTCTGTTTTATTTAGTAATTTACATAAAAGTTTTTATCATTTTATACAGCAACACCATGCATAACATGATTCACTTTTCCTGCCAATAGAGAAATAGGGCCAAAATGAGGGACCCACATTACTGTTTGTATTCAGTATAATTTAAGAGAAACAATCAAAATTTTAGGAGCTATTCTTTTTCCTAAGATGGTCTGCAGCAGTCACGGGGCCACAGCTGTGCAGAGAAAGGGTTCACTGTTGCGTTCCTATGTTCTTTATCTGAGTCTCAACCTCTGGCTGGGAATATATTACCATAAAAACATCAGCATTGCTCCAGAAGTACTTAATTTTTGTAGCTTACTTACCTGACAAAATCTTGTCATCAGTTATAAACAGACTGTCTTAGTGTTTACAATTACAGTGGCTAAGGTTTTAAGAAATCCTACTCCTAGAAAGCACCCTCAAGCAAGTGGCTAAGTAGAAAGAAGTAGTGATCAGTTTTTTCTCACAGTGATTAGTGGAGGGATAGACAGATTCATGGTGGAGAGTTCTGGTGGCTCAGACGGTAAAGCATCTGTCTACAATGTGGGAGACCCGGGTTCGATCCCTTGGTCAGGAAGATCCACTGGAGAAGGAAATGGCAATCCACTCCAGTACTATTGCCTGGAAAATCCCATGGACAGAGGAGCCTGGTAGGCTACAGTCCATGGGGTCGCAAAGAGTCAGACACAACTGAGCAACGTTCCTGTTCCATAACCTGTTCTGACAAAACATGGTCCACTGGAGAAGGCAATGGCAAACCACTACAGTATTCTTGCCTTGAGAAACCCATGAACAGTATGAAAAGGCAAAAAGATAGGACACTGAAAGATGAACTCCCCAGGTCAGTAGCTGCCCAATATGCTACAGGAGGTCAGTGGAGAAATAACTCCAGAAAGAATGAAGAGATGGAGCCAAAGCAAAAACAACATCCACTTGTGGATGTGACTGGTGATAGAAGCAAAGTCCGATGCTGTAAAGGGAAATATTGCATAGGCACCTGGAAATGTTAAGTTCATGAACCAAAAGCAAATTGAAAGTGGTCAAATCCGGAGATGGCAAGAGTGAATGTTGACATTTTAGGAATCAGTGAATTAAAATGGACTGAAATGGGTGAATATAACTCAGATGACTATTGTATCTACTACTGAGGGCAAGAATCCCTTAAAAGAAATGGAGTAGCCATCATAGTAAACAAACTTAGTAAACGAAATGCAGTACTTGGATGCAGTCTCAAAAATGACAGAATGCTCTCTGTTCGTTTCCAAGGCAAACCATTCAATATCACAGTAATTCAAGTCTATACCCAGACCAGTCATGCTGAAGAAGCTGAAGTTGAACGGTACTATGAAGACCTACAAGACCTTCTTGAACTAACACCCAAAAAAGATGTCTTTTTCATTATAGGGGTCTGGAATGCAAAAGTAGGAAGTCAAAAGATACTGAAGTAACAGGCAAATTTGGCCTTGGAGTACAAAACAAAGCAGGTCAAAGGCTAAGAGAATTTTGCCAAGAGAACACACTGATCATAGCAAACACCCCCTTCCAACAACATAAGAGAAGATTCTACACATGGACATCACCAGATGGTCAATACCAAAATCAGATTGATTATATTCTTTACAGCAAAAGATGGAGAAGCTCTATACAGTCAGCAAAAACAAGACTATACAGTCAGCAAAAACAAGACTATGGCTCAAATTATGAACTCCTTATTGCAAACTTCGGACTTAGATTGAAGAAAGTAGGGGAAACCACTGGACCATTCAGGTATGACTGAAATCAAATCCCTTATGACTATACAGTGGAAGTGACAAATAGATTCAAGGGATTAGATCTGATAGACAGAGAGCCTGAGGAACTATGGACGGAGGTTCATGACGATGCACAGGAGGCAGCGATCAAAACTATCCCCCAGGAAAAGAAATGCAAACGGCTGTCTGAGAAGAAGAGAAACTAAAGGCAAAGGAGAAAAGGAAAGATGAACCCATCTGAACGCAGAGTTCCAAAGAATAGCAAGGAGAGGTAAGAAAGCCTTTCTCAGTGATCAATGCAAAGAAATAGAGGAAAACAACAGAATGGGAAAGACTAGAGAACTCTTCAAGAAAAGTAGAGATACCAAAGGAACATGTCATGCAAAGATGGGCACAATAAAGGATGGATGGTATAGACCTAACAGAAGCAGAAGATATTAAGAAGAGGTGGCAAGAATACACAGAAGAACTATACAAAAAAGATCTTCATGACACAGATAACCACGATGGTGTGATCACTCACCTAGAGCCAGACATCCTGGAATGTGAAGTCAAGCAGGCCTTGGGAAACATCACTATGAACAAAGCTAGTGGAGGTGATGGAATTCCAGTTGTGCTATTTCAACTCCTAAAAGACAATGCTGTGAAGGTGCTGCACTTAATATGCCAGCAAATTTGGAAAATTTAGCAGTGGACACAGAACTGGAAAAAGTCAGTTTTCATTCCAATCCCAAAGAAACGCAATGCCAAAGAATGTTCAAATGACCACACAATTGCACTCATCTCACACGCTAGCAAAGTAATGCTCAGAGTTCTCCAAGCCAGACTTCAACAGTACATGAACTTCCAGATGTTCAAGCTGAATTCAGAAAAGGCAGAGGAACCAGAGATTACATTTTCAACATCTGCTGGAGCATTGAAAAAGCAAGAGAGTTCCAGAAAAACATCTATTTCTGCTTTATTGTCTATGCCAAAGCCTTTGACTGTGTGGATCACAATAAACTGTGGAAAATTCTGAGAGAGAAGGGAAAACTAGACCACCTGACCTGCCTCCTGAGAAATCTGTATCAGGTCAAGAAGCAACAGTTAGAATTGGACATGGAACAACAGAGTGGTTCCAAATCGGGAAAGGAGTATGTCAAGGCTGTATATTGTCACCCTGCTTATTTAACTTATATACAGAGTACATCATGTGAAATGCCGGACTGGATAAAGCATAAATTGGAGTCAGGATTGCCAGGAGAAATATCAATAACCTCAGATATGCAGATGATACCACCCTTATGGCAGAAAGTGAAAAAAAACTAAAGAGCCTCTTGATGAAAGTAAAAGAGGAGAGTGAAAAAGTTGGCTTAAAACTCAACATTCAGAAAACTAAGATCATGGCATCCGGTCCTATCACTTCATGGGAAATAGATGGGGAAACAATGGAAACAGTGAGGGACTATTTTCTTGGGCTCCAAAATCACTGCAGATGGTGAATGCAGTCATGAAATTAAAAGATGCCTGCTCCTTGGAAAGAAAAGCCATGACCAACCTAGACAGCATAATGAAAAGCAGAGACATTACTTTGCAGCAAAGGTCCGTCTAGTCAAAGCTATGGTTTTTCCAGTAGTCATGTATAGATGTAGAGTTGCACTGTAAAGAGAGCTGAGCATCAAAGAATTGGTGCTTTTGAACTGTGTTGTTGGAGAAGACTCTTGAGGGTCCCTTGGACTGCAAGAAAATCCAACCAGTCCATGCTAAATGAAATCAGTCCTGAATATTCAATGGAAGGACTGACAGTGAAGCTGAAGCTCCAATACTTTAGCCAGCTGATGTGAAGAACTGACTCACTGGAAAAGACTCTGATGCTGGCAAAGACTGAAGGCAGGAGGAAAAGGGGACAACAGAGGATGAGATGGTTGGATGGCATCACCAACTCAACAGACATGAGTTTGGGTAAGCTCTAGAAGTTGGTGATGGACAGGGAAGCCTGGTGTGCTGCAGTCCATGGGGTTGCAAAGAGTCGGACTTGACTGAGCGACTGAACTGACTGACTGAGACGGATGCCAGTCCCCATAAATGGTGAGCTGAGTGTTCCATTACTCAAGATCTTGAAGTGTTTCTGGTTCATGACCATAGCAACTAGGTATGGTTACTAACTTAATGATGCTGGCAGAAAGGAGCATACAGTAGGTGCCAACTATTGTGCATAAAGGAGAAGGATAAAGTTTTTATTCTCTTTTGATGTCACGTTGAATGCAAGACAGGTGCAGTCTGCCTAGAAATTTATTTGTAGTTTGATTGAGGCTCAAACTAACAACCATCCACACTATTTCCTGGTTGCCACTATCTCACACAGTATTAGGGTTAGACACAAGTCTTTCTGCCCTTACACCGTAAGGTCTAGTACAGAAGGTTGTTTCTGGTTCACTCTGTCTTCTTTCCCATTCTTTAGCAAGATGAGTTCTAGCAGTTCATACCTGCTGTCTTTCAGAGTGTCGGGAGTCATCATCGGGACTACAAAGGAATTCAAGGACCTAGTCAAAGAAAAGGTATTTTTAAAATGGATACCAGCGTGCATGCCATAAGGAAAATCATAGTTACTCTGTCTATATCACCAATTCATTCACATCCAGCTCAACAAACACCATAGGGATACGGTAGCTTCCCAACTGATTGGCCCAATATATGACACAGCAGGCTCAGTTATGCTAACAATTTAATATATACCTTAAACATATTTCTTTACTATTTAGAAACATGACTAGAATCTGACATCATATATTCCTTAAGATCCCCAATACCATGAACCAAGCTAAGTATGGACTTTGGAATCAGGCCACTTGAATTTGAATCCTAACCTTATTAACACTTAATAACAACATTTATTGCTGGTAATAACACTTATTAAGTGACTTGGATGAGTGACTTAACCTCTCCAGGCTTTAGCAGTCTCATCTGCAAAACAGGAGTAACAACTATACCAAGTTCAGAGGTACTAGGAGTATTGACATGTAAAATTTTGAAGCAGAGCATGGCACTATGAAGTGCTCAATAAATGCTGGTCATTATTAGCAACTTTCTCCAGGTAAAGAGTATTTTCTTCATCACCCATGGCTTTGTAGAAGATATTTAACTGGGATTTGGAAATACCTTCAGAGTGGTTAGTAAGTAAATTCGGATTTTCTAAAAGTAATCTCTCTTCCAGATGATCAACATCATAGTCTTACTACCAATGAGATGGGTAATTATTTAATTGAAAAATTCTTAAGTCAAAAATTCTAGGCAAATTTAGAACAGAATAATTGGGAAAACAATCTCTATAAATCAATCTCCACAAATCATACTCCCATGACACCAAGTTACTGAACAGTCACACAATCCAAACACAACACTAAAAAACAAAAGATAATTTAGATCCAAACTGAAAGATGAACAAGCCTCTACCTTGTAGGACATTCATCTGGTAGGTTATTCTATTAAGAAACCATGTAATATGGTGAATTTTTCTACAAACAGTAAACAAAAACAATTCTACTTCTTATGGTTAAAGACACTCACCTGATCAAAAAGAGTTCTGTTTACAAATAAGGTGTTATCAGGCTTTGCAAGCTGCCGGGCAAGGAAGGTAAAGAGACACCCTACTTGTGAGGGCGTAAAATCTGAATTCTCCACCATAACCTATGAGCAAAAGAGACCATTTATTCAATATACCATATGGTTTGACACAGAAAAATATACAATTAGAGGCAGGGGTGGGGAAGCCTCAGTATGAAGGACTCTATAAAAAGATTCTTCTTTTATCAGCTGTGTGACAACTGAGTTCAACACCACTCAGAGAAGAAGCACAACTACCTGCACTCTCTGAAAGCATTTTAGTGATTTCTGGCATATTTATAGGCACAAGTTCGATAAGAACTGAATTGTTAGAGGTAGATTTCATATATATATATATATATATATATATATGATGTTTCCTTCTTGAATTCTTAAAAGAGAATCTAAAATTAAAGTAACCCTATTAAAAATCTGTCCACCAACACAGGAAGAAGGGCACTGCTTTTGGGTTTAAAGGTAAGGCAGCTTGAGAATGAAGGTATCCCAGAAAAGAAGTCAGCTAGCCTATGAGTCAGGGAAGTGAATGGCTTCTGCCTTGGCTATAAGCAGTTCAGTGAACAGATGGTTTCATGTAACATGCTCTTTACAACCACACACAGTTATCAAGTCATAATCTCTCCTCTGATTTAAATGAGCTCTCATCTCCTGAGTAGCTACTACTATGCCTAAGATGCTTATGGTAGAAGCCTTCAAGGGAATTGTGAACCAGAAAGCAAGGTGAGACACGTAAACAAATCTTCAATAAAAAGCATAATGTAATCAGCACTTATAAAGGAACAAATGACAATAGAAGCACAGTGGGGGAAATTTAGTTCAACTGATCAGAGAAAAAAATTGAAACAAAAAAATGAGAAAAGTAGCCTCTAAACTAAGCTTTAAAGCCCATGTGGAATCCATGACAGGGGAGGAAATGTCAGGAGAAAGAGCAGTCCAGGCAGAGAGAAGAGTTGGGGCAAAAACATGAACACAAGGAAATGTAAGTTTGTCTGGAGAAATTCTATGTTTCATTAGAATGCAGCAGTATGCATGAGGAGAGAAAAATCAGACCAAAAGAAAAACTTAGGGCTCCAATGCCATTCCAAGGAATCCAGAATTTATTTGTTAGAAAAGGAGGAGTTACTAAAGGTGCAGTGAGGAGAGCTGATTGTGATCAACGCTATGCTGAGGAAAATTACTCCAACAGCAATGGTTAGGATAAAGTAACAGTAGCAAGAAATAAAGGTAGAGAGACCAAGATGCATGGGACTGCAGAGGTCCATGGGAGAGTCAGAGGAGTTCAGAACAATGCAGTGATGATGAACAGGGAAGGAGAAACAGGTGCAAAGTCACCGCAGAGAGAGAGGAAACAGTGTGGAAACGTGTGGCTAAAGGAAGAATGAAAATTGACAGGTCTTGAGCCTGATAGGCAGGGAGGAGAACAATGCTATTAACAAAGAGGGAGATAGCAGAAGTCTGAGAAGGAAGACCAGGCATTGTTTTAAACTAACTGAACTTAAGGAGGCAATTCTACAACAAATTAGGGAACAACAGCCCATCTCATCTACAAACTCTCTCCTTTCATTTTCCCTTCAAAGATAAAACATTCCCTTGGGGCCCATTTTTGGCCTGCCTTTTCTCACTGTGCTAAGCAGTTTACCCCTGTCTTTTACTACCCCTGTCTTTTACTTAGTCCAGCAGTCACAGCTTGTTCAAGTGCATAAATATCATTACTAGAATACGAGGATGTTTCAAGTTGTAATCTGTGTATCTAAATTCCAGTTTATAATATTCAAAGAGCTTTCTATAGCTTTAAAATACTCAATTATCATTTCCTTTCCGCGTGTGAGTCCTTTCCGCATGTGGGTCCTTTCCTAGGATTCAGCTCTCAGGGCCCAACTAGTGCTCTTCTCTGCTTTTAGCTCTTCCTTCTGCTCTACAAGTGTGAACTACTCTCTCACCTGTCTGATCCTAAAAACATCTTCTAAGGAAACAGTTCTAACTCACAGCCCCATTCCCTTGCCACCTCAGCAAGTGTCCAACTAGGTGTTATCCCAGAAATTTTAGCTTCTTTCCATTTTTTCTCTCTGATCAATTACAGAGACCATGCTTACAAAATTTTCTGGGCAATCTTATGCAAAGTCACAAATTTACAGCTTTCCTGCTCTATGTCTGCAGCCATTCTGCACGCATGATAATGCCTGAGGTTTGATGCTCACTCTCCTGTTTTCTGGTCCTTGCCTGTGCTCCCTCAGAAGAGCTACATACATGGTGACTACAACTCTATCACCAGAAATGAGAAAATAACCTCAAACTTACCATTTGAGAGAGGGCCATTCTTCACTGACCCTAGGTTAAGTACTATCAAAATAACATACAAGATGCGGCCACTGTGTGAAACAGCGTGGAGGTTTCTTTAAAAAAATAAAAACAGAGCTACCATATGATCCGGCAATCCTACCCATGGACATATATCCCCAAAAGATGAAACTGTTAGTTGCTTGGTCGTGTCCAACTCTTTGCAAGCCCAAGGACTGAAGCCCACCAAGCTCCTCTGTCCATGGAATTCTCTAGGCAAGAATACTGGATTGGGTTGCCATTTCATTCTCCAGGGGATCCTCCTGACCCAGGGGTCAATCCTGAGTCTCCTGTACTGCAAGCAAACGCTCTACCATCTGAGCCACCAGGGAAGCCTGTATCGATGAAAACTCTAGTTCAAAAAGACACATGCACCCCAATGTTCATAGCAGCACTGTTTACAGTAGCCATGACATGGAAGAAATCCAAGTAGCCATCAAGGGACAAATGGCTTTAGAATATGTGGTTTACATATATACAATGGAATATTACTAAGCCATAAAAATGAATGAAGTAGGGCTTCCCTGGTGGCTCAGTGATGAAGAGTCTGCCTGCCAAAAGCAGGAGACCTGGGTTAGATCACTGGTCTAGGAGGATCCCACTTGCCGAGCAGCAATTAAGTCCGTGTGTCATAACTCCTGAGCCTGTGCTCTAGAGTCCGGGCACCACAACTGCTGAAGCCGTGCACCCTGGAGACCATGCTCGGCAACAAGAGAAGCTACTGCAAAGAGAAGCCCATGCAACCACAGCTAGAGAGTAGCTCCTGCTTGCCGCAACTAGAGAACCGCCCATGCAGCAACGAAGCCCCAGCACAGCCAATAATAAATAAATAAATGAATGAATGAAATAATGCCATTGGCAGCAACAAGGATGGACCTAAAGAATATTATACTTTAGTGAAGCAATTCAGAAAGACAAATATCATATGGTATCACTTACATGTGGAATTTAATAAATAATACAAATGAATCTATATATATAATAGAAAGAGATTTACAGATACAGAAAACAAACTTATGGTTACTAGTAGGGAAAAGGAGGCGGCAGGGGTCAATAGGAGTACAAGATTAACAGACATAAATCATTATACATAAGCACAGGGAACTGTGCTCAGTGTTATGTGGTAGCATGGATGGATAGGAGGGGAGTTTGGGGGAGAATGGATGCATGTATATGTATGGCTGAGTTCGTCTGCCGTTCACCTGACACTATCACAGCACTTTAATTGGCAATAGTCCAATATAAAATAAAAAGCGTAGAAAAACCAAATTACTATAATAAAACAGATAAGCAATAAGAATTTACTGTATAGCACAGAGAATTATATTCAGTATCTTCTGATAACCTATCATGGAAAATAACCTGAAAAAATATATATATATACACACACACATATATATACACACATATATATATCTCTAATCACTTTGCTACATACCTAAACTAACACAATACTATAAATTAACTATACTTCAATTTAAAAAAACAATATACAAAAGCAATAATTCACCAAGAGTAACAGTTTAAGTACTTTATGGAGTTTTATTTCCTTCATTTCGATCATTTTCCCAACTTAGTACAGTTTTAAAACTTAACTTCTAATTCAATCAACTTGCAAACACTTCTTGAACACCTACCAGATTGTAGGCATCATGCTAGACGTGTTAAAAAAAATGACAAAAAAACCCAAACCAAACATATCCCTACAGTCTCTACCTAAGGAAACTCATTCCAGGTAGGAAAAGACACATGTAAACAAACCATACAGTGTGTCAAGTGTGGCACCAAGTGTTATAAGACCCCAGAGAAAAGGCAACAAGCTCAACTGAAGTATGAGAGGGCGTTCTGAAGAGTTTCTCATGGGTGCTATTTGAGTTATGTCCTGGAGAATGGCTAGGAATTTGCCAGGCAGAGGAAGTGAAGGAAAACACATGATGGGATGAAAGAAAACTCACACAAAGAACATAAGCCAAAAAAGATGACACAGAAAGTTCACTGAATTCCAACAATTTTAAATTGGTGAGAAGGGAGTTCCCTGGTAGCCGAGTGGTTAGGATTCCAGACTTTGACTGCCATAGCCGGGGTTCAATTCCTGGTCGAGGAACTGAGAATCACAAGCTGCTCGGCATGGCCAAAAAAAAAAACTGTTGAGTTGATAATACAGACTGGTTGAGTTGATAATACAGACTGGTGGAACTGAGAATCACAAGCTGCTCAGCATGGCCAAAAAAAACTATTGAGCAGTTGGTAATACAGACTGGTGGGGCGAGAGGGAAGGTCAGAGAGAGGAGCAGTTATAGAGATGTAGTCAGGGGACAGAAAGTATAAAAGGATCTTGGATACCATGCTAAAATTTACACAGGTATGGCAAAAACTACTACTTGTGCTCCAACATCTGTTCCTTCTATCTAATTTAGAAACACAACTCCTCATTTTTAGCTAAACACGTGGCCACCCACCATACAGAGTACACTTCACAGTCTCCCTAGCTAAGTGCTGATCTACATGAAATAAGCAGAATTGCGGTGCACAACTTCTAAGAAACTCTGAAAGAAAGAGAACATTTTCTACCTCATCTCTTTCTGCATTCAGGCTGGTTAGAATGCAGAGGTAATACTGGAGCCTGAGCAGTCATTATCGACCAAAAGACACAAACCATGTACTAAGAAACAGCAGTACGATGGAAGTGCTGTGCATCCCTGACAAGTTTGTGAACCCACTCTACTAGACCAGGCTGCCTACACTCCAGACTTGTAGGAGAAAATTAAATTTCCACAACAAAGTATTATTATTTTGAACTTTCTGTCACAGAAGAACTTAATTTCAACTGTACCAATGGGAAGCCAGAGAAGAATATTACCTAGAAGAAAGGTAAGATCACAAATTAAAGAAGGAAAAGATAAGACCATTCGGGAAGGTATTTTGAAACCTAAGTGAAAATTCTCCATACTAGCCACCAAGATCAAACTGGCGTTATTTGGGAGCTCTCATATTCATCACTGCCTATTTCACAAAGCTAATAAATGGCCCAAATGAGATCGTGTATACAAATGAGCTTTGAAAATTATAAAGAACTACTATAAATGTAGTTAATGAATTAATATTATACACAAAGAAAATATTTCAATTTTGGTCTCTTCTCCAAAATAATCTAGAAGTCATTAAGAGGAAGAAACTACCATTTTATAGCCAAATGAACAGGATAAAAACTCTAAGCTTTTAACTACAAGAAGAAACTGGCCTGGGTGAAGCTGTGCAGATGGAAAAGAATCTGTCTCTGCAGTCATTCACTAGCAACAGCATGAATCTCAAAATAGTTTTCAATTGAATCCAGATGGACTTAGATTGGTATGATCATCTCTGCATGCCTCAAATCTTTCCTAAGTTACCCATCATCTCAGTACCATGGCAAAACTACATATGGCACAACCTTAGCAACACAGTGATGCTAGCATGAGACAGGCGACTCTTCAGAACATTATTTTCTCAAAGCACTCTGAAGTCAGTCCCATTACTAAATGTAATCACGCTAACACAACAATTATCACAATATGCATTTCTCAAGAGTAGCACTCTGTATCCAATATCCAGTCTAAAGCTGAGATACATTATATTTTTTGAATGAATGATTAGACCTTTAGCTTTTGAAGACAAAGACATATAATAAAATTTTTAAATGATTATAACATATTCCTTTATTAAACAAGATTATTTTAGAACTTGCTATAAAGTAATTCACTTTTATAAATATCAATACAAAGACATTCTAGGGATACTCACCTTCAACAAAATATCTACAATACGTTGTTGATATTCTACAGCTTGCTTATCATTTTTAAAATCTTCAAAAGTCTAAAAAGGAAAAACAAATTTTAAAAAGGTAAGTATTATTTGAAAATTTTAGAAGGAAACAAGATATTAAATTCTTATTAATAGGTAAATTCCCAAATAAGATAACCACTCCTCAATAGGTTTTTTCTTATGTAACTTTAACAAGTTATTTTTAGTGAGTTTAACAGAAGGCTACATTATTCAATATTATATGGTATTCTGAATAAAAAGTATAAAAATAAAGTGATTGTTATACAACCCAAAAGTGATTCACCCTGGTGATATGGTGGATAAGAATCCACCTGCCAATGCAGGGGACACGAGGTAGATCCCTGGAGTTCAATCCTTGGTCTGAGAAGATTCCGCAGGCCACAGAACCACTAAGCTTGTGCACCACAGCTACTGAGCCACACACTCTAGATAGAGCCTGTGCTCCGCAACGAGAGAAGCTACTGCACCGCAAAGCCCATGCACCACAACTAGAAGGCAGCCCCTATTCTCTGCAACTAGAGAAAACCTACCCACAGCAAGGAGCACTCACTACAACCAAAAAAAAAAAAAAAAAAACTTTTAAAAGTTATAAAAATTAAACAAAGGAAGGCAAAGTTTATAGGCAACAAAAAAGAATACTGATTGGAAGAGGCAGTTTGTGAGCAAGAATCTGAAAAGGATGAAATACATGTTACATGCTCAGCCATCATCCCGTCCATGCTATGTGGAAACAGTAACTGAAATACAGTTGTTAACTGTCATGAAAAGAAATTTCCATGATTTCCATGACAACAAGGAAGAAATGATGTTCAACAATAGATACTTTTAAAAATTACTATGGTAAAACTGTCACAATATTAAAATCCTCAAGAATACATACAAAGAATAGGTATTCTATTTTCACAACACTGCCAAGTACAGCATTTTTTATGTTCCTGCTCAAGTAGAGCCAAATACATTTTGAATAGAACTTGCACCCAAGTAAATGACAGCACTGGATTCTGAAAATACATAGAAGCTATAGGATGCATATATGAAGAAACTGAAGGGAAGGAATGGAAACGCAGGCTTGTGGACACAGTTTGGGGAGGGAGAAGGTGGGGCTAACAGAGAAAGCAACACCAACATATATACACTACAATGTGTAAAATGGATAGCTGGTGAGAAGCTGCTGTATGTAACACAGGGAGCCCATTCTGGCGCTCTGTAATGACCTAGAGGGGAGGCAGGGGGTAAGGGAGGAAGGCTCAAAAGAGAGGGGATATATGTATAATTATGGCTGATTCCTGTGGCTCTGTGGCAGAAACCAACACAACACTGTAAAAACCAAAAAACAAACAAAAAAAACTGAAATGAAAATACTTATTGAGTAAGAGTGATAAAAGCCTTGAAGATCTTCCTAAGGCTTTCACTTAGGACATTCGGCCCTTTGTTGTTGTTCAGTCGCTCAGTCATGTCTGACTCTTTGTGAACCCATGGACTGCAGCACACCAGGCTTCCCTGTCCTTCCCCATCTCCCGGAGCTTGCTCAAACTCATGTCCATTGAGTCGGTGATGCCATCCAATTGATAGCTTATGGTGAACGGTGTCGGATTTGTGATCTCTGAAGATTTAACTCTGGGACCAGGGACCAGGTTTGATCACTCAAGAGGTTTTGTATAGCAGAGTTTTATTAAAGAAAAAAAGGGACAGAGAAAGCTTCTGACATAGACATCCGAAGGAGGGTGGAGAGTGACCCCCTGCTAGTTTCAGTAAGCTATTTTATGTCTGTTAGAAATTTATTAATCAGATAAGAGAGACACCTCAAGGCTGATGGAGTTTCACCAGGCCCCTCTCCCACAATATGCATTTTTGAAATAGGATGGCATGAGGTATGTCATCCCCCAGCCATAAAACAATTGATATGAATACTGGTTTGTTGAGCCATTAGCAGTCAAAAGTTAGTCTTAGGTGGAACCGTTTTGAAGAAAGGCAAATTCCAAAGCAAATACATAGTTTCATTAACATAGGTTAAGAAAAACATTTCCATAAGAAAAATGCATTGGATAGCTCAAGATTTGAGAAAAGTTCAGTTCAGGTAGAACCAGGTGTCATCATAGCAACAGACACCTGCAGCTTATTTCCTCAGTTTGGAGACCCCTGGCCTTCCTGCCTGTTACCCTCTCACAATCCATCTCATCCTTTGTCATCCCCTTCTCCTCCTGCCTTCAACCTTTCCAAGCATCAGGGTCTTTTCTAATGAGTCAGCTCTTTGAATCAGGTGGCCAACGTATTGGAGCTTCAGCTTCAGTCCTTCCAATGAATATTCAGGGTTGATTTCCTTTAGGATTGACTGGTTTGATCTCCTTGCAGTCCAAGGGACTCTCAAGAGTCTTCTCCAATACCACAATTCAAAAGCATCAATACGGCGCTCAGCTTTCTACATGATCCAACTCTCACATTCATACATGACTACTGAGAAAACCACAGCTTTGACTATACAGACCTTTGCCATCAAAGTAATATCTCTGCTTTTTAATATGCTTTCCAGGATGATCATGGCTTTTTATTTTAAGGAGCAAGCGTCTTTTAATTTCATGGCACCATCCACAGTGATTTTGGAGCCCAAGAAAATGAAGTCTCTCAGTGTTTCCATTGTTTCCCCATCTATTTGCCATGAAGTGATGGGACTGGGTGCTATGATCTTAGTTTTTAGAATGCTGAGTTTTAAGTCAGCTTCTTCACTCTCCTCTTTCACTTTCATCAAAAGGCTCTTTAATTCCTCTTTGCTTTTTGTCGTAAGGGTGGTATCATCTGCATATCTGAGGTCATTGATATTTCTCCCAGCAGTCTTGATTCTGGCCTATGCTTTACCAGCTAGGCATTTCACACGGTGTACTCTGCCCAAAGGTTAAGTAAGCAGGGTGACAATATACAGCCCTGACGTACTTCTTTCCTGATTTGGAACCAGTCTGTTGTTCTATGTCCAATTCTAACTGTTGTTTCTTGACCTGCACACAGGTTTTTCAGGAGGCAGGTAAGGTGGGGTGGTATTCCCATTTCTTTAAGAATTTTTCAAAGTTTGTTGTGATCCACACAGTCAAAGGCTTTTTAGCATAGTCAATGAAACAGAAGTAGGTGTTTTTCTGGAATTCTCTTGCTTTTTCTATGATCCACGGATGTTGGCAATTTGATCTCTTGTTCCTCTGCCTTTTCTAAATCCAGCTTGTAGATCTGGAAGTTCTTGGTTCATGAACAGCTGAAGCCTAGCTTGAAGGATTTTGAACATTATCTTGTTAGCATATGAAATGGGTGCAACTGTGTGGTAGTTTGAATATTCTTTGGCATTGCCCTTCCTTAGGACTGGAATGAAAACTGGCCTTTCCCAGTTCTGCAGCCTATGATAAGTTTTCCAAATTTGCTGACCTATTGAGTGCAGCACTTTAACAGCATTGTCTTTTAGGATTTGAAATAGCTCACCTGGAATTTCATCACCTCCACCAGCTTTGTTCGTAGTAATGCTACTAAGGCCCACTTGACTTCACATTCCAGGATGTCTGACTTTAGATGAGTTACCACACCATCATGGTTATCCTGGTCATTAAGACCTCTTTTTTATAGTTCTTCTGTGTATTCTTGCCATCTCTTCTTAATCTCTTCTACTTCTGTTAGGTCCATACCATTTCTTTCCTTTATTATGCCCATCTGTGCATGAAATATTTAAATCTACAAAGCAGCAATTTACTACTGACTATCCCGAAGCAAGGAAATAGACTACATATTGTACCAACAGATTAAAGAAGAATTTTCAAGCCACAAACTTTCAAGACTACATCATAGTTAACATTCAAACCAGAATATCTGCTGTTCTTTAAACTGGCCACAAGCTTCCCCAACTTCTCCAAAGACCCTCTGCTCATGCTCTTCTCTACTAGCATGTCCTTCTTTCCCTTTTCTTGTCTGACATACAGTAAGCATTTTAAACAATGACTGCTGATTTGTCTAGTTAATTACAGAAGAAAATGAAATCTTTATAAAAAATTTTTTCTTCACCTAGAACGCTTTGCTGCCCTTTAGTTAAGAAAAGCTGAAATGAGTTGCCAAGGGAACTGTAGGAACTCTTACCTGAAAAGTTCAAACAGAGGGTATTTTGGTGTTTACATGAGTTAAACATGACCCAGTCTGAAGAGGGAAAGACGGTCGAGAAAGTGTCTCAGTTCTAAGGCTTAGGAAAACAACAAATATACACATGTTCAAACAAACACAACTTCCCCCTCACACTCAGCCTGCCAAAGGGAGATGTCACTCTGCTGTCAGACAAGAAACTCTCTAATACAAGTGCTATTCAAGTTAACACAAAATCATGGAGAATTAGCATATGTATTAAATAACCACAGCATTGACAGCAAGTAAAAAAGAACTGCTTTATCCACCTGCCTTTTGGTAACATGTATTCACTGCTTTGAAACACACACTGCAAGTTTATTACTATAAACATAATTAAGTGGTGAAATACTTTTATTACAAATGTTGTGATATACACAATGACATATTTTGACTGTAGTTAACAGCTGCCACCAAAATGGCACATTTATGTTAAAACATTATCACTCCACAAAGATTCTTCTAATTATACAATGCTTGTTAGAGGAATAATATGTAAAGATGTCCTAATGGAGAATGACAGCTTGCGAAGTACAAAAGTAGACCTAAAATTCAAGTCCAAAGTCACCTGTGAATTTGGTCATAAAAACTTCTTTCTGTAGCCCTTTAAAATTATTACCGAGCTTCAGTAAGATAATGATAGTTGGCTAAATCCTGATCCAGGGGTCAAGAAACATTGTAAAGGACCAGAGAGAAAATATTTTAGGCTTTGTAGGATACATGTGGTTTGCATGACATATTCTTCTGTTTTTATAATCCTTAAAAACAGAAAAATATTCTGTCTCACCCAAGCCAGAGGTCAAATGCAACTGGATTTGGTCTACAGACTGTAGTTTGTGAACCCCTGTCCTAATCTCTTCACACATCTCCCAATAAGATCCACGCATATAGAAAAGAAGAAAAAGAATAACCCACAACCCAGACTAATGGGAAAACTAGAAGGACAACACATATTAAAAATTGTGACTTACACAACAGTGGGAAAGTAAACATCCCCAACTAGCAAAGTTGGCTCCAAAGCCCATTAAAAAAAAACAAAACCGTCAAGAAAGAATTGGGTAGAGGAAGGGAGGGTATGACGAGGTTTCAGCAGGCACAGAACACATATAGTATCAAATGGAATTCACCTCGAAAAGAAAAGAAGATCCATCCTGGGTGAATAACTACTGAGGCCAGGTCTGCAACCCAGTGGATCATAACACTGGCTGATAGGAACATCAAAGGAAGGAGTCTGGCAAGTATGAATCGGAGGTCTTGGTAAGATACAGCTTTTGAGATAGAAAAGGGAAAGGAAATATATTCCTTAGAGGCCTATGGTAAAGAAGGAAGAGCTCAAGAAAAAGATCCTACTAAAACAAGAGACTTGTCAAAGATTGAGAAAACAGACTACACCCCAAAGACACTATTTAAGAAACTGCACTTAGTTATAACAAATAAAGCAGGTACTTGAATGTGGAAAATAGTATGCAATCTTCCCCCATGATCCAACAAGATCACCAATTATTGCTAGTCCAGAAAAATCCATTAAAAAATGACCAAAAAAACAGAAAGTGAAGGCAACTCAAGAATAAAAATAAGAACTAGTCACAAAATAGAAGTAAACTATAAACAATATCTAACATACATGAAATATATTTAAACATACAATTGCAGATTTGAAAGAACATCACAAACCAGAAATTTAAGAATTCAGAAAAGAAATGAAGAGTAGGAAAATGTGAAATAAGAGCTAACTGAACTCGGGGGTAAAAAAAAACTGAAAGAAAAAAAAAGTCATCTCAAGCTACCAAAGGGAGAACAGATATGACCAAAAGTATAGTTAACAGAAATAGAGAACGTAAATAAAAAGAACCAAGAAAATGAAATTTAAACAAAGAAGGAAATAAAAAAGACCAAAGAAAGGTGATAAATATAGAAGACAAAGAAGATATATAAATAACCTAAGTTTCTGAAGATGAAGTACAAAACAATGGAGCAGAAAAAAATATTTAAATCTGTAATTCAAGAAAACCTTTTTAAACTAAAAAGACTCAAATTCACATATTGAAAAGGCCCACAGTAAATATATGGCAAAACTGACCGAAAATAGTCAATTCTTCTAAGTACTATCTTAAACTATTAGTCTTTAATTATTAATATAAGGAAAAAAGTATTCTGGTACTCTAGGAAAAGATTAAGTCTCTGGGAAAGTTAAGAAAAGTCAAGTTGACACCAGTTTTCCTTATGGCAGTACATAAGAGCAAGATAAGTGGGAGGCAACTATTATTTCACTTCAAAAAATTTTAATTGTATAACAGTAGAGAAAACATTACATTGAATCCTATCACTTAGAAAACTACACTGAAAACTACAAAATATTTCTGAGAAAAATTAAAGAAAATCTAAACTAATGAAACAGTATACCTTTCCACGGGTCACAAAATTCAGTATTGCTAAGTCAATTCTTAAATTGACTAAATACTGAACACAATCCTAATCAAAATCCAGGCAGGCTTCTGCAGAATTTAAGAAGATAACTTAAAATTCATATTGAAATGCCAAAAACAACCCCAAAACTACAAAATACAAAGTAATTTTGAAAAAGAATAAGATCATATAACATGATTTTCATACTCATTATAAAGCTACAGTAATCAAGGCAGTGTGGTACTGGCATCAAGATAGACAAACAGACCAGGGGCATAGAATAGAGCTCTGAAATAGACGCAGTATAGATAGATGATGTATCTTTGACAAAGTACAAAGACAATCCAGTAGAGAAAGGACAGTCTTTTTGTCAAATGATGCTATAAGAATTAGATATCTCAATGCAAAAAAAAGAACAAGAAAAAAAGACCTTGCATCTAAACCCTGCACCACAGGCCAAAATTTCTTCAAAACGGATCACAGCTTTAAAGGTAAAACCATAAAACTTCTAGAGAATATCTTTGTGACCTTGGGTTAGGCAAAGATTTCATAGCTACAGCCCCAGAAGCAGGATTCCTAAAACAAAACTAATAAATTAGACTTGATCAAAATTTAAAATTTCTGCTATTCAAAACACAGCATTAGGAAAATGAAAAGACAAACTACAGACTGGGAGAAAACACCTGCTAAATTCATGTAATCTCATTTTTTAAAACTTACCTAAAAAAAAATTCTCAAAACAAGAAAACAAATACAATTTTTAAAAATAGGGAAAAATGGTCAAAAAGTGGATATTTTCACCATAGAGTATATACGGATAGAGAATATACGAATGGTAAACATAACTTCTTTGCTAATATGTTTTAATGAAAAGATGTTTTATGTCAGTTGTCAGGAGGGAAATATAAAACCACAATGAGATACCAGCATATATCTACTAGAATGGTCAAATTAAAAAGATGAACCATACAATGTTTTGGAGAGATGAAGAAACTGATACTCTCATATACTACTGGAATGAAAACTGGCAGAACCACTTTAGAAGTCTTGTTAGTTTTTTATGAAGTAAAACAATACACTTCACAAAAGACCCAGTGGTTTCATTATTTGGTATTTACTCAAGAGAAATAAAGATATATGTCCACACAAAGGCTTATATGTAAATATTCATGATAGCTTTAGTCATAGTAACTTGAATTGGAAACAATCAAAACGACCAACTATTGGTGAAATGGATCAACAAACTGTATATCCATAAACTGAAAAATTACATAGCCATAAAGAGGGACAACCTACTGATAAAAGAAAAGTACAGGTAAGTCTCAAAAGCATTATTTTAAGTGAAAGAAGCCAGAAGAAACTACAAAGTTTATGTTTCTCTCTAAACGACATTTTAGAAAGGTGAAACCCTGTTTCCCAAAGCAGATCAGCAGTTGCCAGGGGCTGGGATTGGGACTCACTACAAAACTGCAACAGTGACCACCTGTTCTGTATCTAGATTGCAGTAGTGGTTATAAGACTGCATACGCTTGTCAACGGAGAAGGACATGGCAACCCACTCCAGTATTCTTGCCCAGAGAATTCCGTGGACAGAGGAGCCTGGTGGGCTGCTGTCCATGGGGTCGCACAGAGTCGGACATAACTAAAGTGACTTAGCATGCATGCATGCATGCATGCTTGTCAAACTCTTCTCTTGAAATGGATGAATTATATTTTGTATACACTGTACCTTAATAAAGCTAAAGTTAAAAACCTCACTTGAAAAAATATTCCTACATTTTAAAAAGTGAGAAAATATGATTTAAAAGTCTGTCATCTAAATTCTTTAGTGCCTCCCTAAAAATGTTCTTTTTATTAAGGCATATTAATTAGGAAGGTCACAGGAATAATCAACTATAGTAGACAAATAGATAGTGAATCCAGGATTTAGGATCCTAAGTCTTATCAATTTCTCCAGCTGTAATACTTGGGGATGCAGCCAACTCTTGATGCACACACACAAGTAAACCTCTGCTTGTCTTTTAGGCATTTCAAATTCATTAAGTCCAGAAAAGAAATAATTATCTACCTCTACCATACCTCACCACTACTCTGCATGTCCACTCTCATCCATCTCCTAATAAAACTGTTTCTCCTCTGATTTCCTGTTGAATCTACAAATAAACCGCTATACATTCAGTTCATAAGGTCTAAAATGTAGGAATCTTTGATGCTTCCCTATTCATCTTACCTTTCACATCGAACTGTACAATAAACTCTAAATTTTAGGCTGATTTACCTCCTAAAATATCTTTCAAATCCTTTCATGTCTTAGAACCCCCACTGTCACTGTCCTAATTCAAGCTGCCATTATCTTTTATCTGGATGACCACAAAATTTTGCTAACATCTTCGTGCCTCCAATCTTATCTTATTTCAATCCATTTTCCATTCAACAATCAGAGGGAATTTTTCTAAACTACAAATTATGACATTTTTCTATTCAGACAGTAAAGAATCCGTCTGCAATGCCGGGAGAACTGGGTCCAATCTCTGGGTTGGGAAGATGCCCTGGAGGAGGAGGGCATGGCAACACACTCCAGTATTCTTACCCGAGAATCCCCAAGAACAGAGGAGCTACAGTTCATGGGGTTGCAAAGAGTTGGAAGGACTGAGCAATTAAGTAAGGCAAAAAGCTTCAGTGGCTATAAAGTCCAAACTTCCTACCATGGATAATAAAACTCAGTCTCTACCTGCCTCTCTGGATTTCTCTCTCTCCGCAGAATTCCTTACACTTAAAGATGTGGCCATACTGAATTTTTTTCAATTACCTTAACACACACTGCTCTATCTTATTTCCAGGTCTTTCTACATACTCTGTCCTTCGACCTGAAATACTTTTCCCTATCCTTAACCAGACTTCTATACATCCCGTGACACTCACCATCGACATTATTTCATCCAAGACACCTTCCTGACCCTTCCATTAGATTCCCCTCCTAAATGCTCTTACAGCATCCTGCATATCTCCAGTGACATGTTTTACAGCATGCTATAGTTACTAATCTACAAGCTGGATCCTCTTCCTCCACAAAGGCAAGGTTTATATCATGTCAGCCCCGGGTACACACACAGTCAGTACAGTATGTGTGACATACTTGGCAAATATTTGTCAAGTAAATGACAGAGATTTTATCGCAGTCTTGCTATCAATGTCAATATCATAATTTAGACATAAGCATAATCCCAAATGATCTTCAGTGCCATGACAGCCCTTTAAAAAATGAAAACTAGGTAAAATTCTTTGTTGCTCTCTAGGAGGCTTTCTGAACCCCTGCCCTACCACTTCTTGTTTCTTTTTTCCTCCAGGCCAGACACTAAGTACACTTACATTGTATCCTGGACATCTAAGGTCTCAAGGTCTCCTAAACCAACTAGATTTGACTTTCATTTTCTAAGTTTCTTTTCCCTTCTTCTTCTGCTATTTAAGTTACTACTTCTGAAATCAGATTTTCCAATTAAACTAATGCAAAACGTGATATGAGTGGAATCTCAATCTTCTCACAGGCACTTTAAAAAATTTTAACAGTTTATTATTCAACTTATAATAAGAGCACTATATGTTCATTAAATAAATTTAGTTCATCTCACAGATATAATCACTATTAACATTTAGATATATTTCCTTCCTATTCCCTTCAAATATTGTGCACATACAATATTTTTTTTCAGTCAGTTTGCTGTTTCACTGGATACTAAAATATAAGCACTGTCCACATTATCAAAAGCTTTTTTAAAAAAGCAACTACAATATGGCTTAATTAGGAAGATATATCACGTTTTATATAATTATTCCCCCGGGGGCATTTTCACAGCGAATCTGGCTTACCCAGACCTCTCTTTAATAAAAACAGGTATAAGGATATTTTTTCAGCAGGAAGCTTCCACGTTCCATTTCAACTCTAGCTACTTCCACTATCATCATCACCACATGTCATTCAGAGCAATCTGCCATCTTTAGTATACAAACAACAACAATTTACGAAATAAAGAATGTACCACATCTAACTCTGCTTTAACTTTTTAATAAGGATGTGTCAGAAAGAGACACATAGACAGACACAAACACTCAGGGAGAAAGGAAAGAGAGGGGAGGAAAGCAGGAAAGGAAGGGTAGGAAGGAGAAAAAGAACTAGAAATTATGGATGGCACAACAAAATTAAACACTTGAGACCCTGACTTACTGCTAGAGCATAAAAACTGTATCTGTGTAAGGACTATTATTCATCTTTCTATTAAAAATAATTATCACCCCAACTCCTTTTAAGAATACCTTAGAATCACAGTATTTCTTACCAGCGCCAATACATTTAGAAATTCTCGTGTGTCGAAATGCAACAAAGTCCGAATATAGGGATAGATTTCTTCTTCAGGGGGAGCTTCTGTTGAATGCAGGCGAATTAGAAATTCAAAAACCTGCAAGTTGAAAAAAAAGAAAGTTGATTCTTTTCTCACAAAGTATCTTGCTGAAGCAATGATTCCCATTTGTATAAAATAAAACCAGGTTGAATTTAGTTTAAATTGCCACTGGGTTATAACTTCTCTAACCTCTCTCAGCTAAAATTACTGGCTCCAGTGATGGTGTGCAGGCTCTCCTGTCACAGCAGATAGCTCCGGACCCATGTGCAACCCTCAATTACAATTTGTCTTTACTGCATTTTAAGACAGTAAAAATGCTATGAAAATGTACCAACCTGGTTTTTAACCAAGGGAACAAGATCTTCAGGGATGTCACCCAGCGGATAGGCACGACCTGCTAGACAACAGCTAGAAGAGAAGAAATTGAGCGGATCTGGTGACTCTTAATGGGCTAACTTCCTGGGAACACACTGTTCTCAAACCCAAGATACTAGTCTGATGTTTAAGCAGGCTCAGCTCTTGTCAGTTAGGTCAGGTCCAAATCCAGATTGAGATGATAGCCAGTTCAGAAAACGTGGGTGACAGAAGGTGGTGGTGAAATAACACATCCTGTGACTGAGTAATGACTTTCGTTTATTTTTATTTTTCCTAAGAAAAACCCAAGCTGCACTAAATGAACAAGAAGGAATAAGGACAGATTACCTAAAAGTCTCACACCCAGCATCTGGAAAGAATCTGACAGCATCATTATACTGTTAACAGGTAAAAGCCTCAGGTTCACAGAGACTTTTAAATCCAGTGGTTTTAAGAATGGTGAATAAAGATGGGAAATGAGCTAGGCTAAAAAATATTTGTAATCAGACAAGCCTTTGGGGAGAATTAGAATCTCATGAGAAATTAACTGTACAGTTTTACCTCTAAACCCGCCCTTCCTAATGGCTAATGACTAGCTCTGGGGGCTGAGTTACAAACTATCTTCTGAATATGTCCTTATTTTGGTGGCAGGGGGTGGGGATGAGTAAATTTTAAACCTCTTTGAAGCAGTCATCAATTTTGGATGTTACAGACAGCTGGATACCAGCATATTCTAAAAAGTTTAAAGTGCAGATGATCAAGAGCAAGGTAAACGCTACATATGTTCTTCTATACTAAAGAATCGATGTAGCAAATGTGAAAGAGGTCTCAAAGTTAATAATTCTGATGCATACAGAAGGTAAAATGATGTGCCAGCAGGTTCTGCCACCTTCCTGCCTACCTGCCAGCCACTTATTTATGTAAAAGCTCTATTAGGACACAATTCTGAGCTTGCATAGTCTATCGGAAGAACTCTGATCCAGGAATAAACAGATAAACATTTCCGCTTACTTCAGTCACTGACTTTGTTCATGATGCAAACTAATTTCTTGCCCTTATACATAAAATATGGACAAAAACATATCCCATAGACTTGGTAGTAAAAGTAAAATACTCTGTATCAAGATTTCTCAACCTCTGCCTACTGATATTTCGGTATTCTTTGCTGTGGGCACTATCCTGTTCACTGCAGAATGCTAAGCAGCATCCCTGGCCTCTATGCATTAAATGCCAGTGGCATCTCTCCCGACCCCAGTTGTGACAAAGCAAAATGTCTTTAGACATTGCAAATACATGGCAGAGGAGAGCAAGGGTGGGGGACAGAATTACTGATTGTTCAGAAGCACGACTATACATGAAAGAACGCTGAAAAATGAAAGCACTATACAGATTAAGAGATGACAGTACCTCTGAGAATACAGGAGAAGCTTTTTAAAAGAAGCATACACACATAAATAAATTAAAAATCTCTTACCTAATATATACAAGAAGCTTGTTGCCCATAACAACTTGCTCATCTAAAATAGAAAAGTATCTTTAGCAATTCTCTCTCAAAAGCTTTTCAGAAGTATAATCTCTATGTGGAAACAACAACTAACAACAAAAAAACTTTGGCATTTAAGGTGCTCTAGGTTTACTCCCAAACAACAGAAAAGTGAGATAAGACCACTTTAATTAATACTTTTTTTTTTTTAGAATTTCTAATAGATTCTTTTCACAGACACAAAATCAGTCAGTCATTCAAGGGTACACATACAATAAAAGGTGTAAACCTTGTATAGGGATCTATGTATTGTTGGCGTAACTAATAGCTTGGGCCAAGATAAAGTGTTGAACAGGCAATGATTTGACAAATTAACTAATTAATATTAAGGTATAATTATAATGCCTTCTCATTTGTAACATGGACTCTTACTACCTACAATATTCTAGGCTAGAAAGGTCATTGTTCACAAATGTTTAAGAAACTTAAGACTAAACACTCTTTATGACCTTTTGTATCCTAAAGTTATGTCTAAGATGTAACATTTTGTAATCTGGTAGTATAAATTTATTTCTTGGTTAAAAGAAACTGGAAACATAATTAGACCAAGTTTTAGGCCAAAAGATCAAAGTTAACAAAGAATAGTATAAGAGCATCAAGAAGGGGTGAAGTGATCAGCAATCCTTATGGCTGGTAGGAATTTATGGTTGGTAATACTGATGAACTGAAATTTTTGACAAGAATACTGGAATAATGCAAGCAAGTGTACATATCTTAATCAATAATCCTTTATAAAGACTCCAAGTCTGTGTTGTTGTACATGCAAATAAACTTGAATTACTCAAAATTACATGAATAATTACATTCTGCTTCAATTCCAAACATTTTTTCCAATCAATAAACTTTTGCTTTTGTAGAGAAGTTTTAATCATGTTACAGCAAAATTGAGATGGAGGTATAGAGATTTCTTGTATATCCCTCATTCCTACACCACACAACCTCCACCACTACCAACACCCTGCACCAGTGAGACCTTTCTTGTCATCAATGAACAAACACTAGCGTATCATTATCACCTAAGTCCACAGTTTACATGAAGGCTCACTTTTGCTGCTGTACACTCTATAGTGTATCATTCGCTCAGTTGTGTTCAACTCTTTGTGACCCCATGGTCTGGCCATGGAATTCTCCAGGCAAGAATACTGGAGTGGATTGCCCATTCCCTTCTCCAAGAGACCATCCTGACTCAGGGAACAAACCTGGGTCTCCTGCATTGCAGGCAGATTCTTTACCATCTGAGCTACCAGGGAAGCCCTGTACACTCTATGGGTTTTGACAAATGTATACTAACATATATCCACCATTATAATATCACAGAACAGTTTCACTGCCCTAAAAATCCTCTGCTCTACCTATTTGTCCCTCCATTCCCTTTAACCCCTAACAAACGCTGATTCTTTTATTGTCTCCACAGTTTTGCCTTTTGCATCATGTCATATAACTGGAATCCTAAGTTGTCGCCTTTTCAGACCGGCTTCTTTCACTCAGTAATGCATTTAATTTTCCTCCACATCTTTTCATGGCTTGATAGCTCATTTATTTTTGGTTAAGTCGCTCAGTCGTGTCTGACTCTTTGCGACCCCATGGACTGTAGCCCATCAGGCTCCTCTGTCCATGGGATTCTCCAGGCAAGAATACTGGAGTGGGTTGCCATTTCCTTCTCCAGGGGATCTTCCTGACCCAGGGATCGAACCCAGGTCTCCTTAACGATATTTCATTGTATGGATGTACCAAGTTTATTCACTCATTCACCTACTAAAGAACATCTTGGTTGCTTCCAAGTTTAGGCAGTTATGAAAAGAGCTACTATCCACATTTGTTGTGACGCCTTTGTGGAGATCGATTTTCAACTCCTTTGGGTAAAGGAGTGCAGTTGCTGGATCATACAGTAAAAGCATGTTTAGTTTTATAAGCAATTGCCAAACTGTCTTCCACAGTGGCAATACCATTGTGCATTTCCACCAGCAATAAATGAGAGTTTCTATTGCTCCACATCCTAGCCAGCATTTGGTGGTGTTGGTGTTTCAGATTTCAGCCATTCTAATGGGGGTGTGTGCTGGCATCCCATTGTTGTTTTAATCTGTAATTCCCTAATGGTGCTGAACATCTTTCAGTAGGTTTACTTGTCATCTGCATATCTTCTTTGAGATGTCTGTTCAAGTCTTTGTTCATTGTTTAATTGCGTTATTCATTTTCTTATTGTCAAGTTTTAAGAGTTATTTATATATTTTGGATAAGAGTCTTTTGCAAATATTTTCTCCCAGTCTGGATTACCTTCTCATTCTCCTGATGTTGTCATTTGCAGAGCAGAAGTTTTTACTTTTAAAGAAGCACGGCTTATCAATTACTTCTTTTATGGATAATAATCTTTCTTTCATGGATAGTGCTGTATCTAAAAATTCATTACCATGACTACAGTCAACTAAATTATTGCCTGTGTTGTCTTCTAGATATTTTACAGTTTTGCATTTTCCAGTTATGTCTATGGTCCACTATGAGTTAATTTTTGTGAAAGGTGTAAGGTCTGTGTCTAGATTCACTAGATTCACGTTTGCTCCTTGGAAGAAAAGCTATGACCAACCTAGACAGCATATTAAAAAGCTGTCACTTTGCAGGTGGATATCCATTTTTCCAGCACCATTTGTTGAAAAGACTATCTTTATACCAAAAGCTTCTTCAAAGATCAGTCAACTATGCTTAGAGAGTCTATTTCTGAGCTATTTTGTTCTACCGATCTATTTTTTTTATTCTTTTGCCAACACCACATTGTCTTGATTATAGTGAAAGTGAAGTTGCTCAGTCGTGTCTGACTCTTTGCGACACCATGGACTGTAGCCTATCAGACTTCTGGATCCATGGGATTTTCCAGGCAAGAGTACTGGAGTGGGTTGCCATTTCC
This sequence comes from Oryx dammah, assembly GCF_014754425.2. Taxonomy (NCBI): domain Eukaryota; kingdom Metazoa; phylum Chordata; class Mammalia; order Artiodactyla; family Bovidae; genus Oryx; species Oryx dammah. The sequence goes on along the minus strand of NW_024070186.1, from coordinate 74,460,010 downwards.
TTCTCCAGCGGATCTTCCTGACCGAGGGATCAAACCTGGGTCTCCTGCATTGCAGGCAGACACTTTACCCTCTGAGCTAGGTTTACATTAAATCTGAAAGTTAGGTAGTGTCAGTCCTCCAACTTTGTTCTTCTCTCTCAATACTGTTTTGGCTATCCTGAGTCTTTTGCTTCTCCATATACATTTCAGAATAAGACTATTAATATCCAAAAAATAACTTGCTGGGATTTTGATTGGGATTGCACTGAACCTATAGATCAGTTTGGTGCAAAATGACATCATGACAGCATTGAGTCTTCCTATCTATGAACACAGAATATCTCTCCATTTATTGAGTTCCTTGATATCTTTCATCAGAGTTTTGTAGTTGTCCTCATTTAGATCTTGTACATACCTTGTCAGATTTATACATAAGGGTACTAATGTAAATGGTATTTATACCATGAAATACAATGAAATTAAAAAGACTCTTGCTCCTTGGAAGAAAAGTTATGACCAACCTAGACAGCATATTAAAAAGCAGAGATATTACTTTGTCAACAAAGGTCCGTCTAGTCAAAGCTATGGTTTTTCCAGTAGTCATGTATGGATGTCAGAGTTGGACTATAAAGAAAGCTGAGTGCCGAAGAATTGATGCTTTTGAACTGTGGTGTTGGAGAAGATTCTTGAGTGTCCCCTGGACTGCAAGGAGATCAAACCAATCTATCCTAAAGGAAATCAGTCCTGAATATTGACTGGAAGGACTGATGCTGAAGCTCCAATACTTTGGCCACCTGATGCGAAGAACTGACTCAGTGGAAAACACCCTGATGCTGGGAAAGGCTGAAGGCAGGAGGAGAAGGGGACAACAGAAGATGAGATGGTTGATGGCATCACCAATTTGATGGACATGAATCTGAGGAAGCTCTGGGAGTTAGTGATGGACAGGGAAGCCTGGCGTGCTGCAGCCCACGGGGAGGCAAAGAGTCTGACACAACTGAGGGACTGAACTGAACGGATAAATGGCAGTGTGCTTTTATTTTCGAATTCCACTTGTTCACAGAAGGTATATAGTAAAGTGACTGCCTTTTGTATATTAACTTTATATCTGCAAACTTGCAACAACTGCTAATCAGTTCCAGGAGTTTTGGGGTCAATTCTTTCAGACTCTCTACATAAATGATCATGTTACCTGTAAACAGTTTTATTTCTTCCTTCCCAATCCATATACCTTTTATTTCCTTTTCTTATCTTTTTACACTAGCTAAGACTTTCAGTATGATGTTGAAAAGCAGTGGTATGAAAAGGACATCCTTGCCTTGCTCCTCACCACTAAGTTTCTCACCAATAAATATGACATTAGCTGTAGATATTTTGTAGATGTTCTTTATCAAGTTCCACAAGTTTTTCTCTATTCCTAATTTGCTGAGAGTTTTTATCTTGAATAGAAGTGGAACTTTGTTAAATGCTTTTTCAGCATCTACTGATATGATCATGTGATTTTTCTTCTCTCATTCTCAATGTGATGAAATACATTGATTTTCAAATGTTGAAGCAGCCTTGCACACCTGGAATAAACCTCACTTGGTTGTGGTATATAATTCTTTTTATAACTTGACAGATTCAATTTGCTAATATTTTGCTGAGAATTTTTGTTTTTATATTCATGAGAGATACTGGTCTATAGTTTTATTTCCTTACAATGTCTTGGTTTTGGTATCAGGCCTCATAGAAAAAGCTAGAAAATATTCCCTGAGTTCCGTCTTCTGAGAGATTGTAGACAATTGGTATAGTTTCTCCCTTAAATTTAAGTTTAGCAAAATTCATCAGTAAAACACACTGGACCTAGTGTTTTCTGTTTTAGAAGGTTATTAATTACTGGCTCAATTTCTTTAATAGGTATAGGCTTATTCAGATTATCTATTTCTTCTTATGTGAGTTTATCTTTAAAAAAATTGGCCTGTTTCATTAGGGTTATCAAACTTATGGGCATAGAATTATCCATAATACTCTTCTATTATTACTCTTCTAATGCCCATAGGATCTGGACAGCTATCCCTTCTTCCATTTCTGACATTAGTAATTTTGTGTCTTTTCTCCTTCTTATCCAAGCTAGCCTGGCTAGAGGCTCAGATTTTATTGATCTTTTCAAAGAAAAAGCTTTTGGTTTTCACCAACACCCCCCACCCCACATAAACAATTTTCTCAACTGATTTCTTATTTTCAGTTTTATTAATTTCTCTCCAAATTTTCATTATTTTTCTTCTGCTCACTTTGATTTTAATTTGTTCTTTTTCTAAATTCCTAAGGTAGAAGCTTAAGAGTATTGATTTTAGATTTTTCTTCTTCTCTAATATATGCATTCAATGTTATAAATTTCTCTTGAAGCTCTGCATTAGCTGCATCTCACAAATTTTTTAAGTATTTTCATTTATTTCAAAATACTGTTAAATTTCTCTTGAGATTTCTCCTTTGTCCATGTTTTATTTAGAAGTGTGTTGTTTAATCTCCAAGTATTGGGAGACTTCCCAGCTTTCTTTCTGGAGAAGGAAATGGCAACCCACTCCAGTACTCCTGCCTGGAAAATCCAATGGACAGAGGAGCCTGGTAGGCTGCAGTCCATGGAGTTGCTAAGAGATGGACATGGCTGAGAGACTTCACTTTCACTTTTCACTTTCATGCACTGGAGAAGGAAATGGCAACCCACTCCAGTGTTCTTGCCTGGAGACTCCCAGGGACAGGGGAGCCTGGTGGGCTGCCATCTCTGGGGTCACGCAGAGTCGGACACAACTGAAGCGACTTAGCAGCAGCAGCAGCTTTCTTCCTCTTAGTATTTTCTAGTTTAATTCCATTATGGTCTGAGAGTAGGATTTATATGATTTCTATTCTTTTAAATGTGTTGTGCTTTATGAACCAGAACATGGAGTTTTTTATATTCTGCTTTCATTTTTGCTACATATATACATGAAAGGTAATATTCAAGTTTGTTTCAAAAGGATTAGTTTCAGGGCTACTGAAAAGGGACTAAGAATAAAGAGGGATTAAGACTCTACCAAATGATCTTCCCTGTTCCTGTTCTTACAGAAAGAAAAAACTACAAAACCTAGACCTGATATGAAAAGCTACCTGAAGATATTGAAAAGGGAACAGAAGTAGTAGACAAATCTGGTGGGAAGTTCACATTCTCTGGGAACAGGACAGGCTGGCACCCACACAGTAACTGCACACAGAGGCTGTAACAGAAGGAAAACTAATCTTTCTGGGAGAAGGGACCAGAGAAGTGAAGGAAACCATGAATGTGGGAGAGACTAGTGAAATCTCAAAATAGAAAGAGTCAAGAGGGGATCTTCAAACTACCTACCCATATTAGTGACTGATCCCTAAGCTGCTGTATATGAACAACAGTCAGAGCAGCTCATCCAGAAAGAAAAAGTCAAAACCAAGATGAGAGTTCACCCCTGAAGGTCCTAGAGTAGTTGGTTTCAGTGTGGAGTTCGTGTGCTCAGAGGAGAGGAGACAGGGATGTGCACAAGTAAATTACCATCACTGGAGGTTTGCAGTCTGAGACCAAGTGCAGTCCGTGTGCCAAGCATAGTAGCAGCTGGGGGCTCACGTGGGAAAACCAGCAATCTTTCTGGTTGGGAAGCTCAAGAAGTTAGGTGATATGAACAGTCAACAGACTGACAGAATCTTATAAAAAAGTAAGCCAGAAAGAGGATCTTCAAACTTGATTACCTTCATTTTAACTGACCCTTAAACCACACAGATGGAACAGAATCAAAGCAAACCAGCTAAGGACAAAGGACCTTTTGAGAAGGGACTAGAGCCACAACAGAAACAAGAGTTTGCAATTCAAGCCCAGCCAAGAAAATTACCTGATAAAACAATGAGAAAAAGTTATTGGTGGAAAAAATAACAGAATCCAGAATTTCCATAATGTAACATTCAAATATTCAGGATACAATCTAAAATATTTCATCATATTTCATGTGATGAAACAAGAAAATAAAACATATTATGTTTTTCTTAAGGGAAAAGAAAATCACGTCCAAACCTGAAATGAACAAAATGTTAGAACTGATAAGAATTTTAAATCAACTATTATATTTATCCTCAATGAAACAAAACAAAATATGTTTCATCACATGAAAATCTGAACAGATAAATGAAGAGATGCTGGAGAGAAACAGAAGCAATAAAAAAGAACCTAATGAAAATTACACAACTATAAAATATGATCATGGAAGATAAATATTCACAATGGATTTAACAGCTGAGTTGACATGAAAGAGAGTGAATCTGAAGGCAGAACAACAGAAACCATCCAAGGACAAGGACAGAGAGGAAAAAGGCCAAACCAAACAAAAACAAAAGCCAGAGGGACTGACCTATAAGATGATGGAGGGAGAACCTCCAATACTCTGCTCCTCCATGAAAGCAAAGAGAACACTGGCAGATATGATCAAAATCAACTTTTCCAGAACTCTCAAAATTACTTAAGGCTTCCAATAATCCTAGGAATGTTTAATTCAAGGAAAATGCCTGAATGTCAGTAAGAACAGTGAGCTTCACGGTGGTTTAACACTACCTAGACCCACTCGCTTTTTCCCAGCTTCACCGTAGCTTTGAAACCAACAAACAGTCTTGCAACTGTGGGAGCTGTGAAAACCAGCACCCATGCAACCATTCAAGGGGGCAAAATGGGTTTGGAGTGCCCCGAAAGCCCATCCCTTAGAGAACTATCACTGTTTAACCTATTTGGCAGCTCACTTAAAAGCTGCATTCTAGGGCTTATCTTTTTCTGTCCTGACTCAGAGCTTACTCAAAGCAAACAGCACTATCTTCAGGGATATTTAACTTTACAGGTACCAGAGGTAGTGCACCAGAAGGAACTGATTAAAGACCCACCAGAAAATTTAAAAGGAAAAACTGGAGAATGGAGGTCTTCAGGGGCTTTTAAAATTTCTAAAATATTTCTGGAACTCTAGAAGGACATGGACATGTACAGGTAAAGGGCTGTGGACACATGCAGGAAAGACCTGAAAAGACTTACAACCTATGCCTGACTTTGAGGGTCTGCACAGGCAGGAAGTAAACGCTAATAAGGCAGAATTGTAAAGTGTCTACTGCAGCATCAGAACTCCAAAATAAAATAAAAGCTGACAGACCTAAAATAAGAAATAGATATTTCAAATAGATAACATTTAGATACTTCAATACTCATTTTTCAATAATGGATAGAACAATTAGAGGAAGATGAACAGGAAATAGAAGTCTTGAACAAAACTATAAGCCAACTAAATCTAACAGACATCTATGGAACATTCTACACAACAACAAAACACATTCATTATTTTCAAGAGCACTTGGGATATTCTCCAGAATAGGCCATATGTTAGGCTATAAGTTTCAATAAACGAAAAAAACAGAAACGATACAAAGTACGTTCTCTAAGTACAATGGAAAAAAGTGAGAAATCAATATCAGAAGGAAACGTGAGAAATCCAAAAATATGTGAAAATTAAACAACAGACTTCTAAATAACCAATATCTCAAGGCAAATTATTGGAGAAGGAAATGGCAACCCACTCCAGTGTTCTCGCCTGGAGAATCCCAGGGACGGGGGAGCCTGGTAGGCTGCTGTCTATGGGGTTGCACAGAGTTGGACATGACTGAAGCGACTTAGCAGAAGCAGCAGCAAGGCAAATTAGAAAATACTTCAAGATGAATGAAAATAAAGATACAACAGACACAACTTACGGAACACAGCTAAAGCACTGCTTAGACATATTTGCAGCTATAAACACCTATTTAAAAAAAAAAAAAAAAGGAAGAAAGAGTTCAAATCAATAATCTAGACTTTCACCTCAAGAAACTAAAAAAATAAATAAATAAATCCCAAGGCAAGAAGAAGTAAATAATAAAGGCTAAGCAGAAATAAATTAAAGAGCAAAGAAAAATAATACCACTAAGGTCAAAATTAGTTCTTTGGGAAAAAAACAATAAAATTGACAAACCTTTAGCTAGACAGATCAAGAAGAAAGAAGACTCAAATTACAAATATTAGTAATAAGAGACATCACTATAAACCTTATAAAAACAGAAAGAATTATAAGAGAACACCATAACCACTATATGGTAACAGATTAAATGGACAAATTCCTAGAAATATAAAAAATACCAAAACTGATTCAAGAAGAAATGAATAATCTGAACAGACTTAACAAGCAGAGACTGAATGAGTAATTTAAAAACTACCAACAAAAAATATTCCAGGCTCACATGGTTTTATTAATGAATTCTACCACATATTTAAAGAATTAACACCAATCCTTCAAAACCTCTTCCAAAAGACAGAAGAGTGAACACTCCCCAACTGAGTTCATCAGCAAGTATACCAAGATATCAAATATACTTGATACTAAGACCAAAAAAGAAAAGATATGAAAAGAAAATTATACAACAATATCTTTTATGAAGACAGCCATAAAAAATTCTCAGAAAAATTTAGCAAACTCAATCTTACAACATGTAAAAACAATTATATTGTGACCAAGGGAGATTTATTCCAAGAACATAAGACTGACTTAACATACAAAAATGAATCAAGTTTATAAATCATACCAATAAAATAAAGGATAAAATCCACAAGATTATTTTAACAGATGCAGAAAAAAGCATTTGATAAAATCCAACCATTCCATGTTAAAAACACTCAAATTAGGAACAGAAGGCAACTTTCTCAGAATGATAAGGCCATCTATGAAAAACCAACAATTAACATTATAGTCATGGTATCTGGTCCCCTCACTTCATGGCAGATAGATGGAGAAACAGTGGAAACAGTGGCTGACTTCATTTTGGGGGAGCTCCAAAATCACTACAGATGGTGACTGCAGCCATGAAATTAAGACGCTTACTCCTTGGAAGAAAAGTTATGACCAACCTAGACAGTATATTCAAAAGCAGAGACATTACTTTGCTGACTAAGGTCCGTCTAGTCAAGGCTATGGTTTTTCCTGTGGTCATGCCTGGGTGTGAAAGTTGGACTATATAAAAAGCTGAGCGCCGAAGAATTGATGCTTTTGAACTATGGTGTTGGAGAAGCCTCTTGAGAGTCCTTTGGACTGCAAGGAGATCCAACCAGTCCATCCTAAAGGAGATCAGTCCTGGGTGTTCACTGGAAGGACTGATGTTGAAGCTGAAACTCCAATAATTGGCCACCTGATGCGAAGAGCTGACTCATTTGAAAAGACCCTGATGTTGGGAAAGATTGAGGGCAGGAGGAGAAGGGAACAACAGAGGATGAGATGGTCGGATGGCATCACCAACTCGATGGACATGAGTTTGGGTAAACTCTGGGAGCTGGTGATGGACAGGGAGGCCTAGCGTGCTGCAGTTTACGGGGTTGCAAAGAGTCAGACATGACTGAGCGACTGAACTGAACTGAACTTAATGGTAAAAAACTGAATGCTTCCCCCGTAGGCAGAAAAAAGCTAAGGATGTCCATTCTTGCCACTTCTGCTCAACACTGTATTGGAGGTTCTAGACAGATCAATTAGGGAAGAAAAATAAAAGGAATTCAGATCAGAAAGGAAGAAGTAAAATTAACTTTATTAACAGATGACATGATCATATAGCTGAAAAATTCCAAAGAATCCATTTTAAAAATTAGAACTGGTGAATGAAGGATGCAGATACAAGATCAATATAAAAATCAACTTTACTGCAAATACCCTGGTGGTCCAGTTGTTAGGACTTAACACTCACTTCCGGGGCTGGGGTCCAAATCCTAGTTGGGAAATTCAGATCCCACAAGCTGCTGGTTTAGCCAAAAAAAACCCAAAAAATTAATTTTATTTCTATACACTGCCAATAAACATTCTGAAAACGAAATTTTTAAAAATCCATTTATAATGGCATCAAACTAAGTAAACTAGGAATAGATTCAGCAAAAGAAGAAGTATATGACTTGTACACTGAAAACCGCAACACTGAAAGAAATTAAACAAGACCAAACAAATGGAAAGATAGACTGTGTTCATGGAACTGGAAGACTAATAATGCTAAAATAGCAACACTCCCCAAACTGATCTATCAATTCAAAGCAATCTTCTCTCCAAACTGATCTATCAATTCAAAGCAATCTTTATCAAAGTCTCAGCTGTCTTTCTGCAGAAGCTGAGAAAACAAACTGATTTTAAAAGACCAAAATAAATGGAAAATATATATCCATAGGTTAGAAGACTCTATATTAAGATGGCAATCCCCTCCCCCCAAAACTAACCTATAGAATCAATGCAATCCCAAACAAAATTCAAGTAAGTTTTTTAAAAGAAACTTACAAGAGGATTTTAAAGGTCATTCAGGAAGGCAAAGGGCCTTTTATTTTGAAAAAGAATAAAGCTGGAAGAGTAAAGATACCTGATCTTAAGACCTACTACGAAGTTATAATCAAGACAGTGTGTTATTGGCACTGGGCTTCTCAGGTGGCACTAGCGGTTAAGAACCTGCCTGCCAGTGCAGGAGAGGTAAGAGACAGGAGTGCGATCCCTCGGTCGAGAAGATCCCCTGGAGGAGGACACGGCAACCCACTCCAGTATTCTCGCCTGGAGGAATCCCACAGACAGGGGAGCCTGATGGGCTACAGTCCACAGGGTCGCAGAGTTGGACACAACTGAAGCAACTCAGCACTGACATCCAGGCCAATGGAATGTAACAGGAAGTCTGGAAATAAACTGATACAGTCAGTTGACTTTTGACAAAAATCAATTTTTGGCAGAAAAAAAATTTTTTTCAAAAAAGATGTACAGATAATTCAATAGAAACAAGATAATCTTTTTCAAAAAATGGCAGAGGAACTGATAACTATAGAGGAAAAAGTCCCTGAATTTCACCTTGCATCATATATGAAAACTGACTCAAGATGTATTAAAAACTGAACACAAATACTAAACTATTATATCTCTACTGAAGTCGCTCAGTCGTGTCCGACTCTTTGCAACCCCATGGACTGTAGCCTACCAGGCTCCTCCCTCCATGGGATTCTCCAGGCAAGAGTACTGGAGTGGGTTGCCAGTTCCTTCTCCAGGGGATCTTCCCGACCCAGAGATTGAACCCAGGTCTCCCGCATTCCACGCAGATGCTTTAACCTCTGAGCCACCAGGGAAGCTCTAGAAGCAAACAAAAGAAAAAATCTTTATGATGCTGAGTTGGACAAAGATTTCTTAAACAGAACACCAAAAGTCGAAAACTATAGAAAAACAAAATAAATAAAATGGACCTCATGAAGACTGAAAACTTTTGTTCTTTGAAAAACATGGTTAAGAAAACAAAACAGTAAGCAACAGACTGGGCACAAAATTTTGTGAAACACATATTTTAAAAGGCCTTGTATCCAGACTACATAAGAATTCTAAAAGGCTCTGATGGAGACTTCACACACCCAGAATTCAATAATATGAAGTCAAATAACATCTCTTCTCTACCTTTCTAGAAAGTGCTAAAAGATTTAAATGGATGATTCATACAAAAAAAGATAAGTGTATGGGCAAAAGCACGTGAAAAGATGCTGAACATCACTAACCATGAGGGAAATAAAAATTTACACCACAATGAGATACCATTATCCACCCACTTAGAATGGCTAAATATTTTAAAAGACTGACAATACCAAGTGCTTTACAAATAGCTGTGAAAAAAAGAGAAGCAAAAAGCAATGGAGAAAAGGAAAGATAGAAGCATCTGAATGCAGAGTTTCAAAGAATAGCAAGAAGAGATAAGAAAGCCTTCTTCAGCGATCAATGCAAAGAAATAGAGGAAAAGAACAGAATGGGAAGGACTAGAGATCTCTTCAAGAAAATTAGAGATACCAAGGGAACATTTCATGCAAAGATGGGCTCGATAAAGGACAGAAATGGTATGGACCTAACAGAAGCAGAAGGTATTAAGAAGAGATGGCAACAATACACAGAAGAACTGTGCAAAAAGGATCTTCATGATTCGGAAAATCACAATGGTGTGATCACTCATCTAGAGCCAGACATCCTGGAATGTGAAGTCAAGTGGGCCTTAGAAAGCATCACTACAAACAAAGCTAGCGGAGGTGATAGAATTCCAGCTGAACCATTTCAAATCCTGAAAGATGATGCTGTGAAAGTGCTGCACTCAATATGCCAGCAAATTTGGAAAACTCAGCAGTAGCCTGATGTTCAAGCTGGTTTTAGAAAAGGCAGAGGAACCAGAGATCAAATTGTCAACATCTGCTGGATCATGGAAAAACCAAGAGAGTTCCAGAAAAACATCTAATTCTGCTTTATTGACTATGCCAAAGCCTTTGACTATGTGGATCACAATAAACTGTGGAAAATTCTGAAAGAGATGGCAATACCAGACCACCTGACCTGCCTCCTGAGAAATCTGTATGCAGGTCAGGAAGCAATAGTTAGAACTGGACATGGAACAACAGACTGGTTTCAAATAGGAAAAGGAGTACGTCAAGGCTGTATATTGTCACCCTGCTTATTTAACTTATATGCAGAGTATATCATGAGAAACGCTGGACTAGAAGAAACACAAGCTGGAATCATGATTGCCAGGAGAAATATCAATAACCTCAGATATGCAGATGACACCACCCTTATGGCAGAAAGTGAAGAGGAACTCAAAAACCTCTTGATGAAAATGAAAGGAGAGAGTGAAAAAGTTGGCTTAAAGCTCAACATTCAGAAAACGAAGATCATGGCATCCAGTCCCATTACTCCATGGGAAATAGATGGGGAAACAGTAGAAACAGTGTCAGACTTTATTTTTGGGGGCTCCAAAATCACTGCAGATGGTGACTGCAGCCATGAAATTAAAAGACGCTTACTCCTTGGAAGAAAAGTTATGACCAACCTAGATAGCGTATTCAAAAGCAGAGACATTATTTTGCCGACTAAGGTCCGTCTAGTCAAGGCTATGGTTTTTCCTGTGGTCATGTATGGATGTGAGAGTTGGACTGTGAAGAAGGCTGAGCGCCGAAGAATTGATGCTTTTGAACTGTGGTGTTGGAGAAGACTCTTGAGAGTCCCTTGGACTGCAAGGAGATCCAACTAGTCCATTCTGAAGGAGCCCTGGGATTTCTTTGGAAGGAATGATGCTAAAGCTGAAGCTCCAGTACTTTGGCCACCTCATGCAAAGAGTTGACTCACTGGAGAAGACTTTGATGCTGGGAGGGATTGGGGGCAGGAGGAGAAGGGGATGACCGAGGATGAGATGGCTGGATGGCATCACTGACTCGATGGATGTGACTCTGAGTGAACTCCGGGAGTTGGTGATGGACAGGGAGGCCTGGCATGCTGCGATTCATGGGGTCACAAAGAGTCGGACACGACTGAGCGACTGAACTGAACTGAACCAAGCGCTTGCAAAGATATGGAGCTATCAGAAATCTCTCATACTGCTGATGGGAATGCAAAACGGTATACTCATTTTGAAAAACCAAACAGCAATACTTCAGAAAGTAAAACATGTATTTACTATATAATCCATCCATTCTAATTCTAGATAGTTGTCCAAGAAGAATGAACACATGCCCAAGAAAACTTATTCACAGCTATGCGTCAGCAATGGGGGATAAGAACAACATAAGGGATACCTGTGGTGATGAAACTGTTCTGTACTGTGACTGTATCAATGTGAATATTTGGTTGTGATACTCTGCTTTAGTTTTGCAAGATGTTGCCACTGAGGGAAAATGGGTAAACAGTATGCAGGATCTCTGTGTCATTTCATACAATTGCATGTGAATCTACAATTTCCTCATAATAAAAAGTTTAATTAAAAAATAACAAAACTCATTCACAAATGGAGCAGCATTATTTATAATAGCTCCAAAACAGAAGCAACTAGGTCCTTCTATGGATAAGTAGACAAACCAGTGACAGTATATCCAACCCATGGATCACCATTTTCAGCAACTTAAGGGAACAAAATCATATATGCAACAACATGGGTGAGTCTCAAATACACTGTGCTAAGTGAAATAAACAAAACACCAAAACTAAATACTATGTAATTCTATTTACATGAACAGTAGTTAAAAAAAAAAGGCACAGTAAAAACAGTAGGTCAGAATTGCCAGGGGATGGGACTGTGGGGAGTCGAGTACAAGGGACAGAAGGAAACCTTTTAGTGTAGAATTATATAGCTCCTTCTACAATTTGAATATGTGAGTTGTTACATGACCATGTACAATTATCAAAATTCACACTGTACACATAAAATTGGTGAAATCTGTATTATTTAAATAATGTTTTTAAACACAAAAAAAGAGAAAAACATTAAGGCTTAGAAAATTAATACCTGTTAGCGTCTTTCCTGCATTCAAAGGAGGTGCAATGACTCTGAAAAGTTTCTGCATGAAAATTAATAGAAGAACAATCAACATCATCTTTAAAAAAATTTTCAAAAAATAATTAAAATCTTATGCTATAATCACCTTTCTCTGATTGAATTAGTCATTTGCTATTAAGATTAAATATAAAAACTTTTAATGTGGACATAAACTGTTTCAGTAGGATCACTAGGAAATAATCATTGTTGTCATATTCCTCACTGAAAGAAACCATTTAACAAATACCAGTTAGAAGAAAGTCTTTGTTGAGAGCATTATTTCTAATATAAGCTATCCTTAGATTCCTAAAAGAGCTTTATTTTAAAAAAAATACTAAGCAAATCAAAGGATTAGCAGCCCACCAAAACAGTAAGATTACTATAAGCTGAAAACATGTGAACAATCAGCAGCCACAGAAAAAGACATCGAAATGGAAGCAGAGCCTATGAAAATACAAGATTAATGGCAAAACTACGCTGGCCTTCCTGGGAGGGAGTTTACTGTTTTGGGAGAGGACAGGCCTTTAGCACTGGGAAGTGGGGCAAATCCAACTATTCATTAGTACCCAAAAGCCCAATAAAGCTCTTCATATTTTCCAAGGAAACCTAAATCCCTCCCCTCACACCCCAAGTTTCATTAAACTGGTAGATAAGCCTCTCCCTCTGGCTGTTTAGTGATTCACTCATTTCTGAGTTCTCCCAGGACAAGTGTGAAGAAACCTTGTCTTTTCCCCCGTCAATCTGTTCATTGTCAGTTAATTCACAGTCTTCTCCCCACCATTCGGATTTCAGTTGGTAGAGGAAAAGTTTTCCCTCCCAACACAAGGCACTATTATATCAGAAGCAGCCAAAACTAGAACTAAGGAAAGATTTCAGAGGCTATGGTAATCAACTCAAATATGATGACACTGTCAGTCTAGAAAAATTAGAAAATTTCAAAAGGCAATACAGTTCCTCTTTAAGTTTTTAGTTCACATTAGCATATAGTTGATTTACAATGTTGTGTTGAGGGAGGAAAGGAACAGGCTGAGCTGACTCCATCTTGAAAAAAGAAGGAAACTCCATCTTGCACTTTCAGTGAGCTCTGGACTTACTTATGTGCCTGGTAGCCAAGGGGATAACATACCTACGGCCAAACTGGCCTCCTGGACGTGACAAACACCAGATTCCAAACCAAGATTTCCTGTTGCCAAAACGAATGTAATAATCCCCTATGTAGTCAATCACCTTTGTAATCTTTATGGCGCCCATTGGTGTAGGATACAAGGTATAACTAGCTGACCCTTCTGATTATGAATCATGGCTATAACCTGATTTTATCTCCCTTTAACACTTTCTAGTCTAGGCTTAAGGAATTTGGGGATGTGGGGTGAGCAGTACACTTAAGGTATATAACGTTTTCACAAAAGTCAGTCGGGGTCCTTGGCTAAGAGGAGACTCTGCCTTGGGCCCACTGGTGTAATAAACTGCACTCCACTATCTGCACTGTCCTTCTGAGTGAGTTTGCTTCCCGGAACGTGTGGCAACAACAGTGTTAGTTTCAGGTGTACAGAAAAGTGATTTAGTTATACATATACATATATCTATTCTTTTTCAGATTCTTTTAATTTGGACCTCTTTAAACTGAAATAACTAAACTTTAAACACTGAATAGTGATTTCTTTACAGGCAGAGAATTATAAAAGGGCAATCACAGGATGCCTCTAACTTCCCACTGCTAAAATCTCCAAATAACTATTTAATAACAAATACCAAGCTCCTGCTGAAAGTCATTAAACTTGAAAACTACTCAACAAAAAACAAGGCAACCTCAACAGTAAAGTGTTCCATCTGAGATGCATAGCTATAAATACAAACCAGATTCTGAGCAATAAAAAATCCACACAAAACAAAAACTTCAAAAGCAGCAATAACAAAACCCCACAACCATTTTTATCAACATAGAATGCATCAAATCAGAATCTGTTTCCAGGGATTATTTTGAGAGAAACTAGAAACTGCATTAATTATTCCTAATTGTGGTTTAAAAATGGAGAACATTTTTGCATGCACAGAGGTCATGGACCTCACTGAAGAGGCAGCTGAGAGGTGTTCAAATGTTATGAATACTTATTTGAAACACAGACAATCAAAATCAAAACCAGTGCAGGAAGGCTGTGGCACTCATCTGGAAAATGACCAAGAGAAAAGAAGTACACAAAACTTAAGGAGTTATGAACTAAACGGATACTCACCTTCCAAGTGAAAAGAAAACTGAAATATCATGGAATGACGGCTGACTTAAATAATACTGTAAATGCTTTCGGATGTTCACTGAATATGCAAAAATCTTGACTGGACGCCTTCAGGAGATGCCTGGATCTTCTGACCCAGGTAATGTAGTCACTAACAACACAGTGGGCTGGCAGGGCACTACATGCGTGCTAAGCTGTCGTGTCTAACTCTTTGAGACCCTATGGACCGCAGCCTACCAGGCTCCTCTGTCCATGGGATTCTTCAGGCAAGGATATTGGAGTAGGTTGCCATTTCCTCCTCCAGGGTATCTTCCCGACATACCCACAATCCATAACCCTTAATTCTGTCTTCAAATTTAAAGGAACTAACATGATGGACACAGGTTTGTTTCTTTAAAAAATAAACCCAAGTGCTTTTTAGGTGCTCTTTTCTAATGGTAAGGATAATAAGAAATTCTAATGAATGCTAGAAAATTCTGAAATGGGAAAAGCAACTTAGCTATTAACAAATAATGACTTCTCACCATTTTCAGGAGTTTCCCCTAGCAGAATATAGCTACAAAACAGCATTACTTAATAGTAACATTACTCCATATAGAGTAATAGAGTATTACTGTTATAGAATTGAATAATTATTCATTATTAATAAAAAATAATTATTCCATAGTATAGACTAAATTTCTTATAACTTTTGGAAAAGCTACAATAATATGAAAGTCTTTTAGAAAAAAACTTAAGAGTCTCACAGGGACTATTGTTCCCCGGGATTTAAACACCTACTTATGCAGATAAAAAGAATGCAATGGCATGTAGGTATAGGAAGGTATAAAATTATAAAGACTATCTAAAGTCCTGAACAACAATGGGTGCAAGTCTAATAAACCTACAAGACAATTTAAAGTGAGTAGATGAAAACAAACTATTCAAAGCAAATGGAGAGAAGGGAAAAAACATTAATAGACAATATTAAATATGTGTACAAATTAGGAAGAATCTTACCTCCATTGGACTAATAAATTCATTCATGCCTCTGTTGTAGACATAGATCATAGCATCATATAGTCGATTTTCCCAACACATGAGAACTATCTGTAAAAAGGAAATGTTGCTTGGTCCATACAATTTAGTAAGTCTCACCAATTATTTTCCTCAAAGCTTTAATTATGGGGAAGATTTTGAATTCTCTTTCCTAATTTTTCTTATTCCTTCTCTGAAAAAAAATCTGAAATTAAAGTACTCAAACACAATACTAGGGTAAGAGCTGTTGTAGGTTCAATGTTACTTTAAATGGTATAATAGCTACTTTTAAACATCCTCCAATATATTATTTTATTTCTTCTCTATCCTCCCCCTTTCCATATCCATTCTACCTTTGGTCTCTAGTTCTACAAATATTTACTAAACTTTTATATTCAGTTCCTCTCCTTGGCATTGGGATAATACGTAAGACAAATCCAGATCTGTCTCTACCCTGACAGCACTTCCATTCATCCTGGACACTCACCAAAAGAAGGGGCACAAAATGGTATGTGAATTATGATTTGGGGAAGATACTCAATTATGCAAATAGTTCATTTACAAATGTGGTAAGTCTATAAAGGAACCTGTCTTGGTCTGGTGTATTCAGAAGGTCATCCCTGAAGGAGCAATATTTAAGTCACCTGTAAAGCCCTGACTTGAAGTATGGAGTACATCATACTCTGTTCCTATGAGACCTAAATTATAGTACTGAGTGACAGGAGAAGACTGAAGTAGAAGAGCAGAGGTCAAAAAAGGGGAATGCTAAGGGACAGCCAAAGAGGTTCAGAGGACCTAATGAATGCATGAAATTAAAAGACGTTTGCTTCTTCGAAGAAAAGCTATGATAAACCTAGACAGCATATTAAAAAGCAGAGACATTACTCTGTCATCAAAGGTCCATACTGTCAAAGCTATGGTTTTTCCAGTAGTTACGTATGAATGTGAGAGCTGGACGATAAAAAAAGGCTGAGTGCCAAAGAATTGATGCCTTCAAAATGTGGTGCTGGAGAAGACTTTTGAGAGTCCCTTGGACAGCAAGATCAAACAAGTCAATCCTAAAGGAAACCAACTCTGAATATTCACTGGAAGGAGTGATGCTGAAGCTCCAATACTTTGGCCACCTGATATGAAGAGCAGACTCAAAGCATGACTGATTCATGGACGTAAGTTTGAGCAAACTCTGGGAGATGGTGGAGCACAGGGAAGCCTGCAGTGCTGAAGTCCATGGGGTCGCAGAGTCACACACGACGGAGTGACTGAACAACAACAAGAGACGCATGTATGTAAGCCAAAGGCAGAGGAGGAAATGAGGGGTTTTGCAGGCAGAAGGAGCAGAGAGGATGAAAGGAGCTTGAAGCGGTTAAGGATGGAGAAAAATTCATTTGAGAAAACAGGAAAAGAAACAGAGATGACGTGAAGGATCAAGTTCAGTTGCTCAGTGCTGTCTAACTCTTTGCAACCCCATGGACTATAGCCTGCCAGACTGCTCTCTCCATGGAATTTTCCAGGCAAAAACACTGGAGTGGGTTATTCCTCCTAGAGGGGATCTTTCTGACCCAGGAATCGAATCCGGGTCTCCTGCATGACAGGTGAATTTTTTTTTTTTTTTTTTACCACTGAGTCATTTGCAAAGCCCTGACTTGAACTATGGAGTACATCATACTCTGTTCCTGTGAGAGCTAAATTAGGGTACTGAGTGACAGGAGAAGACTGAAGTAGAAGAGCAGAGGTCAAAAAAGGAGAATGGTAAGGGAGAGCCAAAGAGGTTCAGAGGGAAAATGGAAGTGAGGTGCCATGGGAGAGTTTTCCCAGAAAAAGGCATGTTCGGGGTAGTCTTCTCTTCCTCTCAACCAGTGTCAAGGTCATACATATCTTTATTTCTTCCCTAACCTCCCCTCTTCCAACACTCACTTCCAAAAACACAAGAGAAGACTCTACACATGGACATCACCAGATGGTCAACACCGAAATCAGATTGATTATATTCTTTGCAGCCAAAGATGGAGAAGCTCTATACAGTCAACAAAAACAAGACCAGGAGCTGACTGTGGCTCAGATCATGAACTCCTTATTGCCAAATTCAGACTTAAATTGAAGAAAGTAGGGAAAACCGCTAGACCATTCAGGTATGACCTAAATCAAATCCCTTATGATTATACAGTGGAAGTGAGAAATAGATTTAAGGGCCTAGATCTGATAGATAGAGTGCCTGATGAACTATGGACGGAGGTTCGCGACACTGTACAGGAGACAGGGATCAAGACCATCCCCATGGAAAAGAAATTCAAATAAGTAAAATGGCTGTCTAGGGAGGCCTTACAAACAGCTGTGAAAAGAAGAGAAGTGAAAAGCAAAGGAGAAAAGGAAAGATAGAAGCATCTGAATGCATAGTTCCAAAGAATAGCAAGAAGAGATAAGAAAGCCTTCTTCAGCGATCAGTGCAAAGTAATAGAGGAAAAGAACACAATGGGAAAGACTAGAGATTTCTTCAAGAAAATTAGAGACACCAAGAATATTTCATGCAAAGATGGGCTCAATAAAGGACAGAAATGGTATGGACCTAACAGAAGCAGAAGATATTAAGAAGAGATGGCAATAATACACAGAAGAACTGTTCAAAAAAGATCTTCACGAGCAAGATAATCACAATGCTGTGATCACTCACCTAGAGACAGACATCCTGGAATGGGAAGTCAAGTGGGCCTTAGAAAGCATCACTATGAACAAAGCTAGTGGAGATGATGGAATTCCAGTAGAGCTATTTCAAATCCTGAAAGATGATGCTGTGAAAGTGCTGCACTTAATATGCCAACAAATTTGGAAAACTCAGCAGTGGCCACAGGACTGGAAAAGGTCCGTTTCCATTCCAATCCCAAAGAAAGGCAATGCCAAAGAACGCTCAAACTACTGCCCAATTGCACTCATCTCACACACTATTAAAGTAATACTCAAGATTCTCCAAGCCAGGCTTCAACAATACATGAACCGTGAACTTCCAGATGTTCAAGCTGGTTTTAGAAAAGGCAGAGGAACCAGAAATCAAATTGCCAACATCCACTGCTGTTACTAAGTCACTTCAGACGTGTCCGACTCTGTGTGACCCCCATAGATGGCAGCCCACTAGGCTCCTCTGTCCCTGGGATTCTCCAAGCAAGAATAGTGGAGTGGGTTGCCATTTCCTTCTCCAATACATGAAAGTGAAAAGTGAAAGTGAAGTCTCTCAGTCCTGCCTGACTCTTAGTGAACCCATGGACTGCAGGCTACCAGGCTCCTCCATCCATGGGATTTTCCAGGCAAGAGTACTGGAGTAGGGTGGCATTGCCAACATCCGCTAGATCATGGAAAAAGCAAGAGAGTTCCAGAAAAACATCTATTTCTGCTTTATTGACTATGCCAAAGCCTTTGACTGTGTGGATCACAATAAACTGTGGAAAATTCTGAAAGAGATGGGAATACCAGAGCACCTGACCTGCCTCTTGAGAAACCTATATGCAGGTCAGGAAGCAACAGTTAGAACTGGACATGGAACAACAGACTGGTTCCAGATAGGAAAAGGAGTACATCAAGGCTGTATATTGTCACCCTGCTTATTTAACTTCTATGCAGAGTACATCATGAGAAACGCTGGGCTGGAAGCAGCACAAGCTGGAATCAAGATTGCCGGGAGAAATATCAATCATCTCAGATATGCAGATGACACCACCCTTATGGCAGAAAGTGAAGAGGAACTAAAAAGCCTCTTGATGAAAGTAAAAGAGGAGAGTGAAAAAGCTGGCTTAAAGCTCAACATTCAGAAAACGAAGATCATGGCATCTGGTCCCATCACTTCATGAGAAATAAATGGGGAAACAGTGGAAACAGTGTCATACTTTATTTTGGAGGGCTCCAGAATCACTACAGATGGTGACTGCAGCCATGAAATTAAAAGACGCTTACACCTTGGAAGAAAATTCAGTTCAGTTCAGTCGCTCAGTCATGTCCGACTCTCTGCGACCCCATGAATCACGGCACGCCAGGCCTCCCTGTCCATCACCATCTCCCGGAGTTCACTCAGACTCATGTCCATCGAGTCCATGATGCCATCCAGCCATCTCATTCTCGGTTGTCCCCTTCTCCTCCTGCCCCCAATCTCTCCCAGCATCAGAGTCTTTTCCAATGAGTCAACTCTTCACATGAGGTGGCCAAAGTATTCGAGTTTCAGCTTTAGCATCATTCCTTCCAAAGAAATCCCAGGGTTGATCTCCCTCAGAATGGACTGGTTGGATCTCCTTGCAGTCCAACCGACTCTCAAGAGTCTTCTCCACACCACAGTTCAAAAGCATCAATTCTTCGGTGCTCAGCCTTCTTCACAGTCCAACTCTCACATCCATACATGACCACAGGAAAAACCATAGCCTTGACTAGACAGACCTTAGTTGGCAAAATAATGTCTCTGCTTTTGAATATGCTATCTAGGTTGGTCATAACTTTTCTTCCAAGGAGTAAGCGTCTTTTAATTTCATGGCTGCAGTCACCATCTGCAGTGATTCTGGAGCCCTCCAAAATAAAGTATGACACTGTTTCTACTGTTTCCCCATTTATTTCTCATGAAGTGATGGGACCAGATGCCATGATCTTCGTTTTCTGAATGTTGAGCTTTAAGCCAACTTTTTCACTCTCCTCTTTCACTTTCATCAAGAGGCTTTTTAGTTCCTCTTCACTTTCTGCCATAAGGGTGGTGTCATCTGCATATCTGAGGTGATTGATATTTCTCCCGGCAATCTTGATTCCAGCTTGTGTTTCTTCTAGTCCAGCGTTTCTCATGATGTACTTAGCATATAAGTTAAATAAGCAGGGTGACAATATACAGCCTTGACATACTCCTTTTCCTATCTGGAACCAGTCTGTTGTTCCATGTCCAGTTCTAACTGTTGCTTCCTGACCTGCATACAGATTTCTCAAGAGGCAGGTTTTCCCAGATAATCATGATGATGTAGTAATCTAGAGCCAGACATCTTGGAATGTGAAGTCAAGTGGGCCTTAGAAAGCATCACTATGAACAAAGCTAGTGGAGGTGATGGAATTCCAGTTGAGCTGTTTCAAATCCTGAAAGATGATGCTGTGAAAGTGCTGCACTCAATATGCCAACAATATGCCAGCAGATGGTATTCCCATCTCTTTCAGAATTTTCCACAGTTTATTGTGATCCACACAGTCAAAGGCTTTGGCATAGCCAATAAAGCAGAAATAGATGTTTTTCTGGAACTCTCTTGCTTTTTCCATGATCCAGCGGATGTTGGCAATTAGATCTCTGGTTCCTCTGCCTTTTCTAAAACCAGCTTGAATATCAGGGAATTCACCGTTCACGTATTGCTGAAGCCTGGCTTGGAGAATTTTGAGTATTACTTTACTAGCATGTGAGATGAGTGCAATTGTGCGGTAGTTTGAGCATTCTTTGGCATTGCCTTTCTTTGGGATTGGAATGGAAACGGACCTTTTCCAGTCCTGTGGCCACTGCTGAGTTTTCCAAATTTGCTGGCATATTGAGTGCAGCATTTTCACAGCATCATCCTTCAGGATTGGAAACAGCTCAACTGGAATTCCATCATCTCCACTAGTTTTGTTCGTAGTGATGCTTTCTAAGGCCCACTTGACTTCACATTCCAAGACGTCTGGCTCTAGATGAGTGACCACTTCATCATGATTATCTGGGTCGTGAAGATCTTTTTTGTATAGTTCTTCTGTGTATTCTTGCCAGCTCTTCTTAATATCTTCTGCTTCTGTTAGGTCCATACCATTTCTGTCCTTTATCGAGCCCATCTTTGCATGAAATATTCCCTTGGTGTCTCTAATTTTCTTGAAGAAATCTCTAGTCTTTCCCATTGTGTTCTTTTCCTCTATTACTTTGCACTGATCGCTGAAGAAGGCTTTCTTATCTCTTCTTGCTATTCTTTGGAACTATGCATTCAGATGCTTCTATCTTTCCTTTTCTCCTTTGCTTTTCACTTCTCTTCTTTTCACAGCTGTTTGTAAGGCCTCCCCAGACAGCCATTTTGCTTATTTGAATTTCTTTTCCATGGGGATGGTCTTGATCCCTGTCTCCTGTACAGTGTCGCGAACCTCCGTCCATAGTTCATCAGGCACTCTTATCTATCAGATCTAGGCCCTTAAATCTATTTCTCACTTCCACTGTATAATCATAAGGGATTTGATTTAGGTCATACCTGAATGGTCTAGCGGTTTTCCCTACTTTCTTCAATTTAAGTCTGAATTTGGCAATAAGGAGTTCATGATCTGAGCCACAGTCAGCTCCTGGTCTTGTTTTTGTTGACTGTATAGAGCTTCTCCATCTTTGGCTACAAAGAATATAATCAATCTGATTTCGGTGTTGACCATCTGGTGATGTCCATGTGTAGAGTCTTCTCTTGTGTTGTTGGAAGAGGGTGTTTGCTATGACCAGGGCATTTTCTTGGCAAAACTCTATTAGTCTTTGCCCTGCTTCATTCCGCATTCCAAGGCCAAATTTGCAGGTTACTCCAGGTGTTTCTTGACTTCCTACTTTTGCATTCCAATCCACTATAATGAAAAGGACATCTTTTTTGGGTGTTAGTTCTAAAAGGTCTTATAGGTCTTCATAAAACCGTTCAACTTCAGTTTCTTCAGCATTACTGGTTGGGGCATAGACTTGGATAACTGTGATATTGAATGGTTTGCCTTGGAGACGAACAGAGATCATTCTGTCGTTTTTGAGATTGCATCCAAGTACTCCATTTCGGATTCTTTTGTTGACCATGATGGCTACTCCATTTCTTCTGAGAAGTTATGACTTCTGGAAGAAAAGTTATGACCAACCTAGACAGCATATTCAAAAGCAGAGACATTACTTTGCCAACAAAGGTCTGTCTAGTCAAGGCTATGGTTTTTCCAGTAGTCATGTATGGATGTGAGAGTTGGACTGTGAAGAAAGCTGAACGCCAAAGAATTGATGCTTTTGAACTGTGGTGTTGGAGAAGACTCTTGAGAGTCCCTTGGACTGCAAGGAGATCCAACCAGTCCATTCTGAAGGAGATCAGTCCTGGGATTTCTTTGGAGGGAATGATGCTGAAGCTGAAACTCCAGTACTATGGCCACCTCATGCAAAGAGTTGACTCATTGGAAAAGAATGGTGCTGGGAGGGATTGGGGGCAGGAGGAGAAGGGGACGACTGAGGATGAGATGACTGGATGGCATCACTGACTCAATGGACTTGAGTCTGAGTGAACTCCAGGAGATGGTGATGGACAGAGAGGCCTGGCATGCTGCGATTCATGGGGTCACAAAGAGTCAGACACGACTGAGCAATTGAACTGAACTGAACCTCCTCTCTGACCCACATATTCAACCACTGACTGGATATCTTCACCTAAATGTCTATGTCAAGTATTATGTCAAAACTGTAAAATATACCTCCTGATTTTGTCTCCTACACTCAGACCTATCCCAGTCTTCCAATCTTCTTAAAGGAATTACTATCCACATTGCTTCTCAAGCCAAAATATTAGGCAAGAGTCTTAAATTCTCTCCTTCCACACCTTCAGGTCTGATTCATCAGAAAATGAGTTCTACCTCCAAAACATACCCAAAGTCCAGCCATCTCTCTTCACCTCACCACTACCACCTCTGGCCAGTATACCTCCTTTTGACTAGCTCTTAATCAATTTCCTTGCTTCTTCTCTACTTGGTCCCCATCTCTCATTCTCCTGCTGCTGCTAAGTCACTTCAGTCGTGTCAGACTCTGTGCAACCCCACAGACAGCAGCCCACCAGGCTCTCTCGTCCCTGGGATTCTCCAGGCAAGAACACTGGAGTGGGTTGCCATTTCCTTCTCCAATGCATGAAAGTGAAAAGTGAAAGTGAAGTCGCTCAGTCATCCGACTCTTAGCTACCCCATAGACTGCAGCCTACCAGGCTCCTCTGTCCATGGGATTTTCCATTCTGCTACCCATAAGCAAATCAGAGTAATCTCATTTAAAATCATTTGTTGAGTTCACTTAACATTCAGAATAAAATAAAAAAAGCTGTATCCTGCCCTGAAAGGGCTACCTCTCTTTTTCAATCAAGTTGTTCTTCTTTCATTTGTAACTTTAACACCAAAGGGCTTCCTCTATGGCTCAATGATAAAGAATCTGACCACAGTGCAGGAGACACAGGAGACTTGGGTTCAATTCCTGGGTCAGAAAGATCCCCTGAAGGAGGGCATGGCAACCCACTTCAGTATTCTTGCCTCGAGAATCCTATGGACAGAGGAGCCTGGTGGACTACAGTGCATAGGGTCATAAAGAGTCAGACATGACTGAGTGACTAAGCATGTTAATACCCAAGGCATATCTTTTTTTTTTTTTGCTTT
Source organism: Oryx dammah (assembly GCF_014754425.2). Lineage (NCBI taxonomy): Eukaryota > Metazoa > Chordata > Mammalia > Artiodactyla > Bovidae > Oryx > Oryx dammah. The sequence continues at coordinate 74,436,038 of NW_024070186.1, read as the reverse complement.
TTTGCATCAGCTGTTGCTTTTACCCATAACAATCTTCTCCTCCAAGATCTTTGCATTACTGATTCCTCTTGCCATTCAGATTCCAGAATCAATCAGACTCAGTGCTACTTTCTCAAGAAAGTTTTCTATAATAATCTAAGAGAGTCTCTCATTCTCTCTTTACCTACTGCCTGTTTGGCTTTTAACATAAGACTTGTTTTGGATATTTTTGGTTTGTTTACTTGTTTGTCTTTTACTGTCAAACTTTTTTTTTTTTTGCTAATGTAAGCCTTATGAGCCTTGTCCAGTAGGTTCATGAAAGCACACTCAGAGCCTGTCATTCAATAAATTCTTCTTGAATTAATGAATAAATGCTATTGAAGAAATTTGGGAAATACCACTTGATAGAGCAGACATGGAGGTCATTACAGACTCTAGTGAAAGCAAAGTTGAAGAATTATTAGGATGTGAATGAAATGGAAGAAGCAATCTAGAAAATACTTTCAAAGTGTGGGAAAGAAAGGAGAGAAAGAGTGGGGGAAGGAAGGAATCTGGCTGCAAGGAGGAAATGAGATGTGGTGGTAAGGCAAGAGCAAGAAGGGGAAGGTTTGATACAGAGAGAAAGGAATCTGAGGGGGAGATTGTTTAAACTGCTTTTTTAACATGAAAAAGAGTAGATACATTAACCCAGTTTCAGAGAAAAGCTAAAAATGTTGGAAGGAGAAGAAATTAGAAATTTCTCTTATATCAGTGACAGGTAAATAAAGCTAGAAAGATAACATTCTCTCAAATCAATGGACCTAATGTCAGGTATGAAGATTATGCCAACTTGCCCACGTGACAGAAAGGCATATATAGAAGAGGAACTGGTTTTTGCAAACTCACAGGCATTCATACAGCTCTTCCAGGAAGAAAACAATAATCATTTTTCAAACCCTTCATTTCCATGTGATTTTGCACATTAAAAAACAAAAAAAACCTATTGGTCCTTCTAACTTTGTAAGTCATTCATATTTTAGATCATAGGGCTCAGCCCCTTGGTATCTTTGTACCTTTGCTCATAATTGGACTAATGTGAAACTGAAGAGTTAAATGAAGAGTTAGTGAAATGTCTTAGGTCAGATACATACTTGCTCTTCAATTAAGGACTTAAAACTTGTTCTGGAGAGCTCAGATATACTAAAAGCAGGTTGGCTAATCAAGCTAAAATGTCCAAAAATTTGCTTCTTATACTATGCTCTGTATTTCAAAACAATGTATGAAAGTATGTACACCCGTGGTGGATTCATGTCAATATATGGCAAAACCAATACAAAATTGTAAAGTTAAAAAAAAAAAAATCAACTCTAGACATATAAACTAACTTTTCAAAAAAATAGCTTCATACTCTCTAAAGTAAAAATATTCTATTATTCATGTGAAAGTACTTATAGTTGAAATTCATTTGCAGGATGAAAACTGTAGTAGTGAACAAACTGATGAAGGAGGATCAGCCAATAATTATTTATTGAGCAACTACCAAATATAAACTGTATGCTAAGAGGTCTGGGGGCTGTCAAAGAAACCAAAGGCTTGCAGGATTTTCTAATCTAGCTCTCAGTAAAGAACACTTCAAAGAAATATACTGATAAATACAAGTTTATGAGACCTCTTATTACCAAAAAGTGCTCAAAAATAATTGGGGTTGATAGACAGAGTGAGGCATAATAAAATCAGATAAATATAATCAACAAAGGAATGATGTCTATTCCATAATTTAGTAGACTGCCTATAAACTCACCTGCTGAATATCTAGGCTGGTGATATCCATATGTACAATGAGGGCTTCCACATTTTCCATTAACTTTTTATCTTGGAAATGAACAATCAAGTCTTTCATTACCTGGGGTGTGATCCCCACCAATTTATCACTTAAAATATATGGTTCAAGGCACTCCAGAAACACTCCTTTGGCCACTGAATTCTCACTTAATTTGTCATACACCTGGCTAAATAAAAGATCCCTGTAACAGAATGGGGAAAAAATACTTTTAGGAACATTCCAACCATCCATTTTCAGTCTACTAAGTATATCTCATCTTTCTCCTATTTCAATGCCCAAGTTTATTAAAAATAGTAACAATATTTGCATAGAGCTTTATGTTTAGAAAAATTTCATATTATATATCCTATCCTAATTAATTTGCCCAATGCTTTTTACAGATAAAAAATGTTGAGTAAGTTAAATAATTTGCTGGAAGTCAGTTAGCTAACAAGGGGATGGAGTCAGAACTTGAATCAGTCTTTGGGCCTAAACTCTGTGCTGAATCGCTTACAACACACTGCTTCTTAAAGACAATACCAATACGAGAGCAGGTAGTACAGAGACTATGATGAAACAGAAAAAAATTAAGTGGACTATTCACAATTTATCCTTTTCTCTTTCCTGGTATCTAAATCTTCCCATCTGATCTGCATGGCCAATTTGCTTCTTTATCTAGTTCTTGCCCCTTGCTTCCCAAAGGGTTTAGGTAGTGATAATTGAGGGAAAGGAAAAAAGAAAATGTTCAATATTTTAAAAACATGGCTGAAAACTTTTATTGCAGAAACAAAAAAAATGTAATTTAATCAAATGCTGCCACACTCAATAACTGTTTTATTTATTTTGCATTTCTTCTGCAAAAAAAACCTTTATTTTTTTAAAGATTTTTTTTAATGTGGACCATTTTTAAAGTCTTTATTGAATTTATTACAATATTGATTCTGTTTTTTATTTTTATTTATTTATTATTGGATTTTTGGCCAAGAGGCATGTGCGATCTCAGCTCCCTGATCAGGAAGTGAACATGCATCCCCTGCACTGGAATGTGAAGTCTTGACCACTGACCCACCAGGGAAATCCCCAGAAATAATTTTAGAGTTATATTCATCATTGATATAATCTGAATTATGTTTTCATGCAATTTTATGATAAGCATTATTCTAAGTTTCTAGTCACTCTTTAAAATTATCATTTTGTCTAACTTATGTGTCAATATGCCGAAACATCAGAATTTATTTAGCTATTCCTGTAGGATAACACTTATTTCTACTATTTCACTATTATGAGTAAGGCCACAATGAACATCTCCTTATGTAGTCTTTCCATTTGGGGTACTTATTAATAATTCCTTAGTCATTCTACTTTTAGAAATTTATTTAAAGTCAAAAGATACCAAAAAAAAAAAAAGTGTGGCATTTAAATGGTGCTAGGAAAACTGGACACCAAAGTGTAAAAGAATGAAATTTGAACACTTCTAACACCATACACAAAAATAAACTCAAAATGGATTAAAAACTTAAATGTAAGGCCAGAAACTATAAAGCTCTTAGAGGAAAACATAGGCTGTACACACTTTGACCTAAATCACAGCAAGATTCTCTCTGACCCAACTACTAGATTAATGGAAATAAAAACCAAAACAGACAAATGGGACCTAAAAAAACCTAAAAGCTTTTGCACAGCAAAGGAAACTATAAACAAGGTGTAAAGACAACCCTCAGAAAGGGAAAAAATAATTGCAAATGAAGCAACTGATAAAGAGTTAATCTCCAAAATATATAAGTAGCTCATATAGCTCAGTATCAGAAAAACAAACAAACCCATCGAATTAAGGGCAGAAGACCAATCAATAGACATTTCTCCCAAGAAGACATAAAGATGGCCAAGAAACACATGAAAAGATGCTCAATACTGCTCATTATTAGAGAAACGCAAACCAAAACTACAATGAGGTATCATCTCACACCAGTCAGAATGGCCATCATCAAAAAATTTACAAATAAATGCTGGAGAGGATGTGGAGAAAAGGGAACCCTCCTGCACTGCTGATGGGAATGTAAACTGATACAGTCATTAAGGAAAACAGTATGAAGAGTCCTTTAGAAACTAAGAATAAATCTACCATATGACCCAGCAGTGCCACTACTGGGCATATACCCTAAGAAAACCACAATTCAAAAAGACACAAACCCCAGTGATCACTGCGGCAACATCTTCAATAGCCAGGACCCGGAAGCAACCTAGATGTCCATCAGCAGATGAATGGATAATGAAGTTGTGGTACAGTTAAACAATGGAGTATTACTCAGCCATACAAAGGAATGAATTTGAGTCAGTTGTAGAGAGGTGGATGAACCTAGAGTTTCTTATATAGAGTGAAGTGAGTCAGAAAGAGAAAAACAAGTATTGTATATTAACACACACACACACATATATGGAATCTAGAAAAATAATACACTGATGAACCTAGCAGAGAACAGACCTGTTGACACGGGAAGGTGGGGGAAGGTGAGAGTGGGGCAGATTGAGAACATAGCACTGACATACATAGACTATCATGTATAAAACAGATAATGAGAAGTTGCTAAATAATACAGGGAGCCCAGCCTGCCACTCCGTGGTGACACAGAGGGGTGGGATGGGGGAGGGGAGGGAAGGGAGGAGGGGGATATTTTACATATATATAATTAAGGCTGATTAGTATTGTTGTATAGCAGAAACCAACACAAAATTGTAAAGCAATGTTTCACCAATTAAAACATAAACAAATTTTTAAAAAACTAAATTATCTCCAAAAGCGTCACAGTACCAATCCACATAGCCATCAGCAATGTATAATTTCAACAGTGTCAATGGACAATTGTCTTTAGTTTTTTTTTCCCCATATAATTTAATTATAAATTAAACAATATCACTGTTTTCAGTTCTCTGATGACTGGCAATCTGTGTTTCCATGCATACAATGTACTGACATATATAATTCACTGATTCTTTAATTCTCTCTTTTTTAAATACAATAACTGTGCTAATTCTATTTATCTGTTAGGATTGATTGATTACTTATTTGCTAAATGTGTAATTTTACATATGTGCCTCATGTCAGCTATGAAAAGTGGTAGATGGTTCATCCACAGATGTGGTCTTTTATGACAAGTTCCACAAAAAGGACAGAGTAGATTCTGAAAGAAATGGGATGGGGACTTGCCTCGCCTGAAGTCCTGGAAGGGGACAAATGATAAATGGACTGGCTACAACTGCACAGAACCCCACATTGCTTTCTTTTTTTAACAGTCTTTTATTTTATTTATTTATTTTTATTTATTATTTATTTCGCTGTGCTAGGTCTTAGTTGCGCCATGTGAGATTTAGCTCCTCAACCACGGATTGAACCTGGGCCCCCTGCACTGGGAGTGCAGAGCCTTAGCCACTGGACCATCAGGGAAGTCCTAATAGGCTTTTATTTTATTTTTAATGGAAGATAATTACTTTACAATATTGTGATGTTTCTGCCATGTATCAACATGAATCAACAATAGGTATACATGTGTCCCCTCCCTCTTAAACCTCCCTCCCCATCCCATCCCTCTGGGTTGTCACAGAGCACCGGCTTTGGGTTCCTTGTATCATACAGCAAATTCTCACTGGCCATATACTTCACATACGGTAAGCATGCTTCAGTGCTACACTCTCAAATCATCCCACCTTCTCTCTCCCCTACTGCATCCAAAAGTCTGTTCTCTATGTCTGCATCTCCACTGCTGCCCTGTAGGTATGTTCATCAATACCATCTTTCTAGATTCCATATATATGCATTAATATACGGTATCTGTACTTCTCACTTCACTTTATATAATAGGCTCTAGGTTTGCTTCATGCTGCTTTTCAATAAACAGTATTTGTAATATTGGGGGGGGGTCTGTATCCATTAATTTTTTCTCATAGCCACAAATGTAATTTTGCATCATTTTCCCCTTTGCATTTATTGGAGTATTTTTCATGTTAGTTTCATTTTAAACCAATAGTCATTACATTTTTGTGATTACCAACTACTAGCCAAGTAAAAGAAACTGAAATTAATGAAGCTTTACTATAAGAAAGATAAAATAAGAGTAACAAAATAACTCTAATGAATTTAAGGAAAATGTCATATTTGCTAGCCCTTGCACTCTGTAATGGGTTGTTAAAAACAACATGCTAGGAAAGATAATTATATATTTCAGCTCAGCACAAAAAGTCTGGGGGAGGAGAATTAAAGAGCTAAAAATTCAGTAACCAGAGCATAAAAGTTGACAAATAAGGCACTCCTGTGACAAACTGCAGCATGCAGGGCTGGTAAGATTAATGGCAAAACTATGTTTCTTTCTTAACCAGTAAGAGGCTATAATAAAGAAGCAAGAAAAATATAACTCAGCAACTCCTATCTACATCTCTAACTTCAAATAAAAATAAAACAAAATTCTAAGACATTTTCTCATCATCCTGGAAGAACATTTATTACAGCATCAGAGAAAGAGGGAGAAAGAAAAGTACATACAAAAAAAGGTTTTGGCTCTTGTGTTTCTCTCTGTATTAGGCATTACTCTTCAGGGTGCAGACTTTGTTTCCTGGAAGGGCTAATTTCAAAACAGATGTTTATTACTTCAAACTTAGCTCCCTACAGAGAGTGTAGCAGAAAAAATCCATTCTGAATAACAGAGGGCCATCAAAAAGGCCTTCTGCATAACTTTTAATACTCATATTAAAGATTCTATTTGGAGTTTATCATTCATAACTTCAAATTGACAGAGAAAATTACCAAATTCACTTTCTGAACTATCAATTTAACAATTAAAAAATGTGAAGAACTCAGCTTTGATGATGTGATAATGACAAATTCAGAGACTGTCTGAAGGGAGCAAGAACATCAATCCTAACACTGGCCGGTATACACTAAATACATAAACAGAACCAAACAACACCCCACTAGATATAAGAGAAATGTCTTCCATGGGTCTTTATAAAGAAGACAATATAATGTAAATGTAAATACAGTATAATATATAATGTAAAACAACGTTCTTAACAATACCCTAACCGTGAATACAATATACCTCACTGGATAATTACATTTAACGTTATAGCTAAAACACTGGAATGAATGAGCCCTAAGTAAACAGAAGCTAGAGCCCTTTGTGACTTAACTGAAGGTCTGACACAGCAAATAACTGTCTTCTTGATAACCCTCACTGATACTTTCTAGTATGATCCAACTGTGTATGATTTAGGCAGCCTGAACAGACATCAATCCATGAGTCAAGGCAGCGCTGCACAGGGTTTGGGGAGTGTCTGCCCTGGATCCTCAGAGGTGTCCTCCACTACCGAAGAGGCGGCGCAAGCTGACGTTAAGAGCAAAGTCCAGGAGCCAGACCGCCTGCACGAGAACCCTACCTTTGCTCCTCAAAAGAGGCATGAGTAAGCTTTGCAAGTTACTTAATCACACACTGCTTCTGGAACCTCATGTGTAAAATGAAGATAATAATGATACCTACCTCATTATTATAGACTGATACCTACCTCACTATTATAAAAGTTAAATAACTTGTTATAAAAGATAGACAAATTAATGGAAAATACTTAGAACAAAATCTGGAATACAGGACGCCAACTATTATTATAAATCTGAAGAATTATGAAATAGCACAGGCTGGTTAATTTACACAGTTACTATTTAAATAAACAGAATCTAATCAAGAGTTTATTTACACTGATTTCTTTTAAACAAAGAGGCTCCAAAAACCAAAACTGTGGAAACACAATAAATCTTGCCTTTTTTTGAACGATATGAAATACTGTGTTTTAGTGATGATTCATAAAAAAGCATATATATATATATATATGCTCTCTCTATATATAGATATATAGAGAGAGTGCATGAATCATACACTTTTAAGATCTTTAAGTAGTATTGTTCTTTTGCTATGTTCTTCATCTCCACTATTCTGCCACATAAATTTACAGATGATATACCCAACAGCATCTATATCGGACTAGTTAGTTTTATTAGGTAAATGGACTGAAAATTTTTAAAGAATCAAATTTCTGTAAATTCATTGTTTTAAAAAACCATTCAGTCAAATTCATAGCAGTATATTATAATATAAGCAAGAGGCAAGTAGGATTCAAAATAATTGAATCTGACAGGCAATGTATACTCACTTCCGCTGTAGCAGAAGGCAGTAATCAACTATGACGGGTACCATATCCTGTAGAGAAACAATAAAGAAAGCATCAGAACCACATCTCTGTCCAATGGCCCCCTGGATAGACACAACACATAATAAAAGTAGTCTGTTTCAAGTACTGTTAAACTGTTGGGAGAGATAACTTGGCACTATACTTTTGGTAAGCAATTTGGCATTCTGTGTCAAAAGCCTTAAAAATGTGAAAACACTTTTACCCAGTAATTCTGTCTGGAAATATATCCTAAATACATTTAAGAAAAAAAAATAATAATGTATTAAGGTATTCTCTACAGCTCTATAATAAAAGAAAGGGGAGAAGGAGGCAGAGGGGAGGAGACATTGAAATTAAATATACAACATGGGAAAACAGTTAATTTGCTATTTAAATAAAATATTATGTAGATATTATAAGTTAATAAATAGCATACAACATTATAACAACATTGAAAATATATAATTATCTCACACTTTTGTAAAGAAAATCTACTAGGAAAGAAATAAATCAAATTAATAATATAATACAGTTAGTTGGTCCCACTGGTGGCTCGGGTGATTAAAGTTGTCCATATTTTGCCACAATCCTCCAAACCAGCTATTTTAAGGTTGATTTAATTTCTCAGTTTCAAAATATTTTGATTTTTTAAAATTCATCATGTATAGACTCACATCAAGCAAATGGCAACCCATAATTTTGGCCTTTTTAAAGAGAAACCGTTTGAGGAAGGAGCAGTAGCTTATTATGACTAGAACTTGTCAAGTACTCAAGCATTAATATTTCAGCAGTGCTCTTTCATTTTCTGTTAGCTGAGGAGCAATGGTTTCCTTTAAACATCCTGGAAGGCTTAGCTTATGTGCAGAAGAATATCCTATCAGAAGAGGGGAGACACTATGTGAAGAAGAGAATACCACATGCTTAACAATACTTTGACAAAAAGAACAAAAACTAAGGAATCCTTATTATCTGAGAGAGAAGTAAGCGGAAGAAGGACCTACGATTCTGAAAGGCTATTCTTGCGCCACCATCCTGCTTCCTTTAGTTATCAATATTCCTCCCGACTACATAAGAATCTTACTTAGGTTCTTCAAAAACAGAAACTAAAACCATAGATTTGAAACGTGTTAGAGCTGTATTAAGTCTAAACCCTGAGTGAGAATACAGAGTGAGATGAATAATCTCCAGGAGAAAACAAAACAAAACTTCTTAGAAGCATTGGGGAAATTTAATAAACACTCTTTAAAATACATAGTTGAGCTCCCCCTGCCCCCAAATAGGGGCAATACCCAGGGTTTAAAATTGAAACGGGAACTGCAAACCAAAACAGTAAGGCCTGAGCTGTCACTCAGACTGTCTTATAAATTTGTTATTCATGTAAGAGCTTGGGTTTTAATGTCAGAAACAAGCTGAGGCCTTGATTCTTCCAACATAAAGAAGTGAAACAAACACCCTCCTAAAACCAGGATTCTTAAAAGATGCCTCCTTAGTGAAAGGAAATTGTGGGGGTGGAGGGGACGGGGACTGCCTATAGGCATAGAAAGATCACAAGAAACGCTGTCTGTCTCTGCCTGGATGCCTGGACTCAGTGGGGATAAATTTGTACTCTCTGAGAATTTATAATCAAGATCCTGCCTATAAGTGGATTTAGGACTTGAATTTACACTATCTCCCTAGTAATGAATATCTCTATCTCCCAAGAAATGAACATAAAAGGTGATCCTGAAAAAAGGATACTCCTTGGGCACTTGAAAGAAGAAAATTCCAGAAACTGTATTTGACACAGGCAAAATAAGACCTGAAAAAGTCCCACTAAAGATGTGCTCAAAATAAAAAATTTTAAAAGCACCTACATTTGAATCAGTTCGAATGAGGTGGATGAAACTGGAGCCAATTATACAGAGTGAAGTAAGTCAGAAAGAAAAACACTAATACAGGATACTAACACATATATACGGAATTTAGAAAGATGATAACGATAACCCTGTACGCAAGACAGCAAAAGAGACACAGATGTATAAAACAGTCTTTTGGACTATGTGGGAGAGGGAGAGGATGGAATGATTTGGGAGAATGACATTGAAACATGTATAATATCATATAAGAAACAAATCGCCAGTCCAGGTTCGATGCAGGATACAGGATGCTCGGGGCTGGTGCACTGGGATGACCCAGAGGGATGGTACGGGGAGGGAAGCGGGAGGGGGGTTCAGGATGGGGAACACGTGTACACTCGTGGCAGATTCATGTTGATGTATGGCAAAACCAATACAATAAAGTAATTAGTCTCCAATTAAAATAAATAAATTTAAATTTTAAAAATAAATAAATAAATAAAAGCACCTCATGAAATAATGTACCATAAGTAAACGGCAGCAGAAACCACAAACAACAGGGGGAGACCCATAAAACTTCAAATATAACTACTAGGTAGAATTATTAAAGTATATTCAGAATTATTAAAGGCATAAAATAAGGAATTAAGTGCCTAGCCTAGTATTAAGTACTAAGGATAAACTACAGGGATAATGGAGAGTGGAACCACCAGATTAATACATGCAGACAAATCATTCTGCTGATTCTATAAAGGGAGGATCTGAAAAACCAAGACTGAAGATAGGTGGCCATTACCGTCCAAGATGGAAACAGGAGATTAACCTGATGTAGTGAGAGTAGGCATAAAAAATGGCAGATAGAATCAGTAACTATAAAGAAAAACTACAGAGGTTGGTGACAAGCTGGTTGTGGGTAGGAAGGCATAAGGAGTCTATGAAACTGCTAAGTTTCTAGTTTGAGCGATGGTTAGATGACTATGTCATGAAATGAGATAAGGAATAAAAGAGGGAGTGTCAGAAGGAAGAAGCTAAATGTAGCCTGGGCTATCATAATAGCTTTGAGGAACATCTTTACTTAGATGTTGAACAGTAAGCAATTGGATATAGTAATCTAAAACACCTGGGTAACGATTACACACTTGTTATGAGAGGAAATATTATACATGAATAAAACTGTCCAGCAATAACAGGGGGGCGGAAATCAGTGAACAGTGAACTACATCTTGAGGACGACCAATATTTATGACATGGTCAGAGAATGGAAACAAAATCCAACTCAGGAACAGTCACAAAGGTTTAAAAGTTAGAAGAAAAGAAAAAGAACAAAAAAAGAAGAGCATACAATCATAGATATCTACAGGATCCAGAATTTTAAAAAGGAAGGAGTGATCATCACTGTTTAATACAGCACTGGGGATGAAAAAAGATGAACACTTTATTTATAGATTAGGGTATCATCAGTATCAGTAGTAAAAAGGTGTTTTATCTTCATGATTAGATGGTAAGCACAGTAATGAGTGAGAACCAGCTTGCAGAGAACTGGGGGGAGAAAGGTGAGAAGGGAAGGAGGAGGAGATGTGGAGGAAGAGGAAGAGAAAACATCAATAAATGTGTAACTGAAACCCCTGAATAAGAAAACTAAACAGAATAGAACAAATAGTTCAAGATACAATCCAAGAAAACCTTCCTGAGGTTTTTTTTTAACAGCCATCAATCTACATATTAATAGTGCAGGAAAAAAAATGGCCTAGGATGATTATTCTGAGACCCAGTAAAATTACTGGATTACCCAAACTAAGTAGCCAGTAAAATAAGATGAATTTTGAGAGAGGACAAAAAAACACCTGGTTAGCCTCAGATTTCCCCACAGTAGTATTTGATGACAGAAGATAACAGAAAAACATTTTCAAGATCCTTAAGGAAAGGCAAAATGCTTTTCAATATAAAAGCAAGAAACCAACAATTTGAAGACTCAACAACTCAAAAATCATTGTTCTCTTGAGGCTTCTCTTTTTTTTAACCTCTTCCATATTATTTTACTTTTAGCCAAATCTTGACCAAATAGCCTCCATATCTGGAAAAAAAAGATATGTCTTTTATTAAACATTTGTCACCTTCTGTTTAGAAGCCTATCATTTTATAGCCAAGAATGTGAAGCGTGATATTCTTCTTCATGAAAGTAATACGAATTCAAAGAACATTTGAAAAATACATAACTAGTACAGCCACTATGGAGAACAGTGTGGAGATTCCTT